>NC_141697.1:78455599-79003099 GCF_964263255.1 Lissotriton vulgaris
TGACACACCAATACCAGTTACTACATACGCACTCACTGATTCCTAGGTCTACACACACATTCACTCATTCACCCATAGAATCACTCATTCCTTCAGTCACTCATCAATACAACACTATCATATGCACTCATACACCTATACGACACTCACACACTGCCACTCATCCATGGAGTTACTCACACACCTAGTCAGTCATGCAAAGAATCAATCACACTTTGATTTCCTCAACTATACAGTTATACACACAACACCTTACTTATTCAAACATATACTAACACATACTTACTCAATTATACAATCACTGATACAAGTACACAATGATCCATACAGCCACTCGCACATTCACTGGCTCTCATGTATAGTCATTTATATAAGCCAACTCTCACATGCACTGTGTTTTACATATGTACTTACTTGGACATGTAGCACTGAGATATCCATTCACTCACCAACACACCCATGAACACAGTCAACCGCCCATATAGCTGTTTTAACATGCACTCTTGTACTCCTACACCGAGTGAATCAACTGCTCACACATCTATGCACAGAGTTACACACCTCCCAGCCACCCACACACACACAGTCTCCCATTCAAATACTTGGGCAACCAATCAATAACCCATATAGCCACTCATATAGCTACTGATCAACACATGCAGCAGCTTACACAACAACAGACATACTGATGCACACATTCAGACAGTTTAGTCACTAACCCATGCATTTAGTAAGACACATTTAATCACTCACTTATACAGTCTGTCACGCACCTACTAAATCCTTCATCCAGACACTTATACATCCACTCATTCTTCAATATGTAAAACATATTTAAACTTTACAGAAACACAGTCACTGCATGATGTCATCAGTGATGTCATCAGTGATGTCATCAGTGATGTCATCAGTGATGTCACTGACCATGTCATGAATGATGTAATATGTGACATCATCAGCAGTGGTCCCAAGGCGCTTCGACCGCTGCGAAACCCTTCCTGGATTCCCTGAGAGATGGTCCCTTAATGGCTATCTCCAGGGTGAGACCAGGCATCCCCGGCGGTCTGGTGGGGCCGTTAGTGAAGATGAGGCAAGCTAATGCCCAGAGTTGCCGAGTGTGATCGCTGATCAGAGTGGGCACCGAGGCGAGAGAATTATCGAGTCCGCTGACCCTGGTCCAGAAACCTGCCGCGCCGGGAATCGAACCCTGGTCCCGGGCCGTCCTCTGCTCTCGGGTCTGCCGCCTCTAACCAGTGAGCCACACTACTTCACTACATATATATTATATGTATGTGTATATATATATATATATGTATGTGTATATATATATATATATATATATATATATATATATATATATGTATGTGTGTATATATATATGTATGTGTGTATATATATATATATATATATATATATATATATATATATATATGTATGTGTATATATATGTATATATATATATTAGTGTGTGTAGTAGCAGTACTTTATTCGATCAATAAATGATCATTCGCCAAAATAAATCAAACAACTCGCATCATTCATTAAAAAGGTTTAAATAGGAACATATCCTGAAAACATCATAATTATAAGTGCAGTTAAAAGTAAGACCTATTATATTTATCAAAAGCTTTTCTATAAAAATAACCTCATGGAGAATCACGAAAGAATAATTTATAGTCCGGCAAGAGAAATCACCAGTTAAATCACTGTCAATTGCACATTATTTCAAATTTAAGGGGGAGAGCCATCGGTCATTTTACAGTCATGTTCCTAGTTGTTAGCATCTTAACCCTGAGCCGCCAGGCCTATAACAAGTCTCTCGTTAATGTATACACAAGCCATTTAGTTGTGTCCGATCTAAACACGTAGTGCATCTGCTGGTCGTGTAAATGACAAAAGTCGGCCTTCTGGAAGTATCTACCTTTTTATTAGGTTTCGCCTGGCGTCCACTGCGCAGCAGTGTTCGCGCAGGCGAAATCTTATGTTAGACAGTACGGGGCTTTGTCCCGCCCCTCTCTTCCATTGGCTAGCTCCATAAATGGAGGCTAGCCATTGGAAGAGATGGTTGTCAATCACTCTTTCCCCTGTCACAACGCGATTCGTGGGCGTTTAGGGGTCTTTTTTTAACTTCCGCCCCTTTTCTCGTCAGGCCTGCACGGCCGCTCCCCCCTCGCCTCCCGATTGGTTTCGTCATGGCATTCTACAGATGCGCTGTGCCCCTTGGTTCAGCCCCCACTTCCCAGGGGGACAGTGGCTGGGCCGGGGGTCTCAGTTGTGCAATGCAAGTAAATGTTAAGAGCGGGCGGGGGCAGGCCTGGGCTATTCTGGGGGTTGGTTTCTGGGTGGGCAAATGCAAGGCTCTTTGCGGCTGGAATGGGGTGCTGTCCGAGGGGCTCGTGCCGCGCGCCGGCAAGGACATCGCATAGTTTCCAAGTAATGGTGACAAAGGCATCGCGCAGAGAGATGGTCGAATCGGCGTCTTGCGGGACAGTGGCGTGCGTCAGAATGGGGCAGGGTTGCCTTGGGAGCTCAGGCAACAATAATAACAGCAGAGGGGGTGAGGCCGAGCGCAGGAGCGCAGGAGAGTAGGATGAAGTCTGGGAGAGGCGGGCCTCGGGACTTGTGCGCAGGGAGTGGCGCTCGGGAAAGGGTGCCTGCTTGTAAAGTGTTGGGGGCGCAGGGGAGGTTCGTGGATGCGTGGTTGGGGTCGGGAGCACGAGGGTGGCTTGGCAGGACAGTGGGGAGGGGTGTTTGGTGGAGGGGCGGGTGAGGGCTTGTGGGCAGAACTGCCGACACGGGGTGATGGCGCGGGGTGCCACGCAGACAGTGGCCCTCAACAATAAGGGGAAGAAAATAAATGACGACACGGAGGGCTCTATGTCAGGGGGACCAGGATAAAAGGTGTGCTCTCCCACAGGGCAGGTGGATACGGTTGCACCCGGGGCGGAGACTCAAGGACAAGAAGGGGGTAGATGGGGATGCAGGCCAGGTGGGGGAAAGATAAATGCCGGTTGGGCATGCGAGACACGGAGGGTGTCAGGTTTGCTGGAGGTGTGTTGAGAAATACTCATTCGTAGGCGGGGGGCAGCTCTCGAATCAGTGGGGGCTCTGTTTTGGAAGGGAGGGCTCGGGAGGTGACGAGGTGGATGGGCGCAGGGCGGGCGGCGGTGGGGTCCCGGACTGCGGAGGTCAAGGGAAGGAATGCTGGGGGGCGGGTTGGAAAGACGGATCGGTGGACGAAATTCAGGCGGGGAGGGTCTACGTCTATACATTAAGTGCGGTTTCAAGGGATCGGGATGGGTGTGCAAGAGCTGCCGGCAGAGGTCTTGGTTGCGGTTACACGGAGAGGTAACGTCATTCGAGTAAGAGGGCGATGTCAACTCATAAATATAATAACCGTAAGGTAGATAAGGAAGGTGGAGTGACTATGGGATGCGCCATACATGCAAGGATAGCAAAAAAAGGCGCCAAGCAGGTAGCCATGGAGGAGGCATAATGGGGGTCGGATTGCAGGATAAAGGAGGGATGAATCGGGTTGGGGGGAGGGGGCCGTCCAGGAGAAAGAATGTAGGGAGATAGAGTTATGGGCGCGGGCGAGAGACGTACAGTTAGGTGCCATTCGGAGAATAGGCCTCCGATGCAAAGGGAGCAGAATTAAGAAGAGCTGTACATGTGTAGCATCAGCATATCGTTTGATTGGCACTCGTGGCGAATAGGCACTAAAGGTATACTGCAGGAATTGCATAGATTGTGTAACACGGAACTTGGTGGCCTTTGGGGGGTCCTAGCAGAGTGAACGAGAAAAAGTTTCACTTTGCCATGAAGGGATAACAATAAGTTGAACTATGGATGCTTAGAATGTCAGGCGCGGTCCCGGTGAAATTCAGGTGGGTTTGGGCTGGGGGGTTTGGGGGAGGGGGGGCAGGGTGCAAAAGGAACAGGGTGCCACAAGGTAGGGGCGGATTGGGGCACCAACGCAGGCAGCCAGGGAAGACACAGCGTAGGAGGTTAGTGACAGGAGGGAGGAATCCGCAAAGGAAAGGAATTTGTAAGATGAGGAGAGCAGGGAGGGCCGCCGATGGTAAGGGCTGGCGAATTGTGGGGGGGGGGGGCGGAGCCTGCTCCCCCAGGCATGGCAGGGAGCGGCAGATATGGGGGGGGGAGAGGGGTGAATGGTGCAGGGAGCTTGGAGAAGTGTCAGCAAGGAGTTGGGGACCCTCCCCCGCCCCCGTGGTAGTCCAATAAGGAGGCATGGGTCAGCACAACAGGGATACGTATGGCTACAGAACAAGTCGAGAGAGTGAAGGTCCCAGTCCTGGCATCGGCGGGGAAGAGTGCGATAGGCGAAAGTTAAACTCCGAAGCATTGTTTCCAGGACGCGTGTGTGGGGGCATTTAGGACAATGGCACGAGCAATGTGCCCACGGTGGCAGGGGGACACAGATCGGCAGTTAAAGTGAGCACAATAGTGGATAGAGAGGGGAGGGAAGCATGGCACACCGCTGGCGGCCTCAACGCTTCATTGCTCTACTAGGGTCTTGTTCCGCACACAAGCGAGGACTGGGGCCCAGACTGTGTAATGTCTAAAGGATCACTTCAGAGTTAGCAGTATAGGAAAGGTAGGTACGGAGGGCGTGTGCACCCTATGTGCAACGTGGATGTGCTGGTGAAATACATCGCGACTTGGTGCAAATTGAACGAAACTCCTTCCAAATTAATAAACTACCTAAGACCGTTCACTGTATACCCTTCACATGTCGGATGGTGTTCAATGCGTGCTGCTGGACACAACTGATACGCTGGCTGCCGTTAGTAACTGACTTTATTTACTACGTGATTGCAAGAGGAAAGTCAGCGCTTTACGAAACTGAGGGCATTTCTTCCTTAGTTCCTTTAGATTTCAAGGAAAGCGTACCTTGAGTTGGCTTCTCGCTACACTTGTTTTTTGACGAAACTACAGAATAGTGCATTTCGGTTAGCACGCCTTATTATGTTTTCTTTATTATTTGATTTTCACTAGCATGTCACACATTCTCAGTTAATATATTGTATTTGGCCAATTTGTAGCATCCACTTCTAATTTAGACTGCAGTGCAATTTACAGGTTTTCTATTGCCCGATGCAGTGAATGCGTTTGGGGAGGGGCAGGACAACAGGAAGAGGGTGCGGCTGGGACGAGAGCATGCTGGGTCGCCACCGGGGAGCTGCATCCGCCCCCCCGCCGTGCTTGCGGAGGTTAATGAACGAGACAACAGACAGAACTGCCTGGCCAGAATTTACTTATTTGATGCGATTTTCTATAGCGCAAACTTTACCAGGTCAGCATTTGGAGCTGGGATGGCGGTCGGAAATTTGGGTCGGGTCAGTACTGTTTAGCGGCCGGGGCGGACGTCAGGGGGAGATGCAGGGGGCGCTCTGTTTTTGTGTGCCTTTACGGTGGTCTCCTCAGTTCCAGCAGTACTTGCGCCCTGTTAGTACTAGCTGCAGGATTGTCTAGTGGTCCCTCCCTAGCACCATTAAATAGCCCAGACTTTACCCGAAGGTGCCAGAGAGCGGTACAATGGGAACAGGCGGATACAGGGGAGAAAATTACAAGTGAATGAATTACAAAAGAAAGGTTAGGTTACAGGAGGCCATTGTTTAGTTAAAATAAAAGAAGGTTTTCATAGGAACAGGATGGTTTGGTTTTACAGAGGAGGGCGAATTGGTGAACTGAGAGAACTCGGGCCTCTTAGACGGGGGGAACAACAAAGTCTCATTAACGCGCAGATGGTCTTCAAGGACCTGTGAAGTACTTGGGGGCAAAAAAAAAACAACAAAAAAAACAGGGGGGTGGGGGATCAGGCTGAGCAGAGCCCAACACAATCTAAGGACTACAGGCATGAAGGGGAGGGGGTTGCAGGTTGCGCCCCCCCCCCTTCTGGCCTTGGTGGCAGTTACAAGACTACAGGAGCACAGCGTTAAAAGAAGGGGAGGGGGGTCCAGTCTGCCCCCCCCTCCTCTGGCCTTGTGGGGAGTGTGCAAGGCCTAGGCCGGGGGTTTGGGGTGGGGGGGGGTTGGGACCACTACTCTCTACTACACACTCTACTACTCACTTACTACTCTCTACTCACTCTCTACTACTCACATTCTACTACTCACTCACTACTACTCACTCACTACTACTCTCTCTACTACTCACCCTACTACTCACTCTCTACTACTCACTCTCTACTACTCACTCTCTACTACTCACTGTCTATTACTCATGACAATGCTATCTGTTTTCAAAACCAACACATAAATAAAACATCTGTCATTTACAATGCCAAAAGCACTAACTTTTGCGAAGGCGAGACCGTTGCATTGTAAATGCTTGTTCTAATGTTTGCGTAATAAGGTCAGGTAAACATAAAATGTTCTAAAGATGCAGGACTTTGACTGCACACAGGACACATTGGATTTACAATTTCATTCTTCGATTTACTTTGGTAGCGTCCAAAGGCAGAGCCCCGGACCTAAATTGTACCTAAAGTGCACATGCTTATGGAGGTTCAATTTCATCCATAAAAATGTCAAACTGGAAACCATTTTTTAAATATAAAAATCTATCAGTTAAAGTGCCTTAGCCCCAGTTTGAACAATCACTGCTTAACCTACCTAAACCAAACCAATCGCCCAGTCTGTTTTTCAAGGGTTAGTAATTCATCTACTGCTTCCATGACTGTGATTTTATTGTTACTGGTCCAAAATCTTACCCAGAACACTAGAACCTGCAGAACAGTAGTAAGTGAAATGAAATAATCTTTAGCCCAAAGTCTAGGCGAACCGGGAATAGTGGCCTATTTATTGGGAGAATTAAGATTGATCTTATACGTTTATTTTCCTCCACTTCTAGTTGTTTCAGTTGTTCCATGTCCCACAATTGTGTGTGTGTGTGTGTGTGTATATATATATATATATATATATATATATATATATATATATATATATATATGTATGTATATATATATATGTAACACCTTGGACCACATGAATAGATTTCATCTATGTTTTGTGACGCTCCATTAACGTTGAAGAAAGGTATGGTGGAGTGAAATGATCATCGGATCCCCATTTAGGTACCCAATGAAATTAACTGGGGGGAAAACCGTGACCATAACTGGCAAATGGTCATATGTCACTTAAGAGTTGTGTGCTATATTCATAGGCCAAAGACTGTCTTTTACACTGATAATAGGATAATGCCATCCACTTGCACAGGTAGCACTATCCAGGCTTCAGACTAGGGCCGGACTGACCTTTTATTCCGTCATACATTTCCCTGATGGAGTGGAGCCATTGGAGGCTGATTTTGAAATCCAGGAGCTGATTCTACCTTTGTCTCTTTCCCCAGTTCCCTGAGATCAGTTGCAGCAGGCACAGGTGGCATCAAGGGAGAGACAGTAAAAGGGGGAGTGAGGGATGAGAGCAAGGCAAATAGAGAAGAGAGAGGATGGATGGAAGGAAGGAAGGAAATAGAGAGCAAGGAAGGGAGCAGGGTTGAATTTTGCCAGGGTCCAGTGCAACCCTACTGCTGACAAAGACACATGACAACATACTATTTCCTATCAAAATAATGCATTCAGATAGAACACCATACAGTTATTTCTGAATTTAGTTCTGAATGTTTACTCACTGATATCATATTCCACCACACTCCATTCTTACTAAATAAAAAGAAAGTGTCTTTCAAATGCCCCCTCTGCTAAAGAGTGAAGTAAGCTCTACCATTTCCTCAGAAATATCTGTAGCTGAAACTACCATTTTATAACTGCGAGCCATGGAAATGCACTACACCCTTTCCTGCCTTTAAATAATTTACACCTCAATTATTTACGTACGGTACTTCAAGCCTTTTTCAAAAGATGTTTCTTTGCACTTCTGAACTCCCTTTTAAAAAAGAAAACAATGAAACAAAACCTTCCGCTTTCAACATATTGCGTCAACGAATATATTCTAAATACAGTGCACAAAGTGGGGCTTTTCTGGAGTATCTCTTCTTCCTGATAATTAAATGTTTTGAAATTTGTTTGTGTATCAGAAAGCTACTGTACAATAAATCAAACACACAGTTTTACTATTTGGCCATTGACAACAATTTAAAATACAATAAACGTTTAATTCATCTTTTTTCTTCCTACATTTTCTTTTAGATAAGTGACATTTCCCATGTCCCTTTCACTCCAATTTATCAATAACAAATGTATTTGTGTGCATGTCAGTGAAATGGTGAGCAGTGCTTTTTGTGACAATCCTACACTTTTGGATTTCATGTATGAATTATTGACTGCACTTTAAGAGACTGCAGTGGTTTGCCCAGGAGGTCACAGCTCTTACTAAGCCCTCAGTCTGTGGCCACAATTTATATAAACATTACTGTGACCTCCTCTGGGTCCATTGTCTGACACTATAAATGTAATAGTGCTCACGATGTATTGTGTGTGAGCTAGTGACTCCTAATACAGTCTTTTATGTTGTATTAACATCATAGATCCCTTTGAAAACCTAATATTCTTGGGAGAACAAGATCCTGAAGGAGGACATCATCTCCCACTTTCTTCAATGCTCCCAAAATCGTTGTTTCATTCTGCCATTTTGTGTTTTTTTTAAACCTTCAACAATTGAGTACATTGAAAGCCTGCTACTCGTTACTACAAATAACATTTTTCCAAACTAGACCCCGAGATAAGTTCCAGAAAGGCTTTTTTTCATTCAACAAGGAAAGGTCCCAGCCACTCTGAACCAAGAGATAATCTCTGCGAATGAGGAAAAAGTATTAGCCAGCCCTCTGGAAGCAGGCTTTACAGGTCCATCTCAACCCTCACCTTCATTGGCACAATCTGGAAAGAGAAGCTGCTCCTTAGCTGCAATAACTCGTACAGTCTCACTCGGTTGTGCATGACAGACAATCTGGACTCAGACTGTGAATAGGACCACAATCACAACTGCAGACGTTAAAGTAGTAACAGCCTCCATAGCCTGTACAGGCTGCTGTTTTCCCAAGTCTTTATTTTTGGCACATCGGACCAATTACAGCTCGAACTTCTCAATCTTCTACGCAGTGGGGCCATAGGTCGAAATGAGTAGGGCTGAATATAAGAAAAACTGATTTTTAAAAAACTTTAAAAAAAAAAAATTCTCACTATTTAAATAACGCAATTTATGAGCTAACCAGGATAGTATCCCTATTCCTCAGCAGGCACGTCAACCATGTATTTAGCTAATGGAGATAAATGTCAGCTGATGAAAAATGCGCTTATGCATTTCTTTCTATAGCATGGCAGGTTCTAGTACAACATCTACCTAAAAACTCCATCTGCAAACCCTGATATCACAAACTCCTAATGGTAAACCAAAGGCTTCACCAAAAATCACTGCTCTGCACATATTTTTAATTGAACCTCATCAGGAGCGTTGGCACCTTATTTGTTTTCTCTTGGGCAGTTTATCCTTCTCTCTTTTTGGCCTTCAAGGTTTAGGTTTAGACCAACATCCAGAGGGCTTTTCTCCTCAAGATTCGAGAACAGAAGGGACTTTACCAGAGTGTACTTTCACATGTAGCTTCAGTTGGCTCAGCCTCATCATGAACTATTTTTATGGGTTCCAAGAGCCTCTCTCCTGTAACATGGCTATGCTTCTTTTTTCCTTCTCACCGTCTCTTGCCTCGTTCATCATTTAACTCCACTTAGAAAGATTGCCCTTTAACGGTTTATCTGATGGGCTTGTCCTTTACTGTTTTCAGACGAAAGCACATATCTACTCACAGCCTGTTAGGAGGTACGTTGGTATCTATGCACACTTGATTTATTTAGTTTAGCTCATAGCTGGGAGATTATCTGGCATTTATGTGGGAGTTCCTTTCACAAATACTAGATTCCTCACTGGTGATGTTGTCCTTGGAGTATCCCTATTCGTCTAAAACAAAAGGGAGTCTTCACCCTTCCATTTATTCATAACATGACCCAGTATCCAGGCTAGATTGGTCCTCCATCATGACGTGGGAACCGGCTGCTTCCTCCTTATTACATAAAAGCAATGAAACACTTTTGTTTACTACTCTTATGTCAGAGTAGTTAATAGCTAGTTTTCAACCGCCCCTGTCTCTTGCTAATCACTTGTAAGCTATACTCAACAGTATGTCCCCTCAGGCCAAGAAAGAAGTTAGTCTCACCAATTCCTTAGGTGGAATAGAGCTCCCACAAAGTGCAACCATCTGATCAGCCAGTTAGCCAAAAAAAATTCCATGCAACCTCCTGCCTCCACCCTTGCCCTTTTTGGCATATTTTAACAAACATTCCTCAGCAAGAAGCACCAGTTCCACAGACAGCTCAATGTAAGCAGTTAGCAGTGCCATCAATTTTTTCACTTGCATTGCTTGCGGTTGGTCTCAAGGGTGTTTCGTGAGGAGGATTATATTAATAATTCAAAAGGAATCCATACATGTATTTCTATTGGATACATCTGCCAGTGGATTCCTCACCTTGTGAATATCCCCTTGCGTTAGCAACATTCGGAAATTCTTTTTGTAGCTTCGCGCCGACGTGGACGACGTCACAAAGGCACGGCATTGCGCGCGACTCCGCTGACGTCACAGACACCATAATAGGCCCACGACGGCGTGATGACATCATTTCCCTTTTTTCTGCGTCGTCGATGCTAACGGTTTTCTAGGGATCGTCTGTAGCTGTACAGTAACTTTGTTGTATTTTTCTGTGTTTCATTGTCTTCTGTCGAGATGTCTTCGAAGAAGACTGGATTTAAAGCTTGCGGGGAATTTGGCAAGACGATGTCCATCACTGACCCGCATGAGTGCTGCGTCTGGTGTCTGAGCTCCGACCATGACGTCGAGGATTGCCCATCTTGTAAGAAGATGACTCCGAAGGCCCTTCGTGAGAGGGAGACGAAGCTCCTCGTTGCAAAATTGAAAAGTAAGAAAGAAAATAAGACTTCAAAGTTGCGAACTCAGCGTTCGAGGTCGAGGTCTCGTTCGAGGTTGCGCTCGGAGTCGTCCTCTGCTCATGCTTCGAGGTCTTCGAGGAAGAAGCACAAGAAGAGGAGCCATGAGTCCCAACATCATTCAGAGAAGGACTCTAGTTCGAGACCGAAGTCGCAGGTTAAGCTACTTTGGAAGGAGGTGGTGACTTCGGCTTCGGAAGCACAGGACTCCGAGGGTGAGGCTTCTCGTGCGAATTCGCCTGGGTTACCGAAGCAGATAGTGAATCCATCTCCGTTTCCGTCCAATCCTTCTGGTTCGGAGGATGAAGGTGAGGTGGAGGAAGTTGGTGAAGGCGAAGTTCCGTTGCCTGCTGGTCCGTCGACCCCGGTGCACCAGCCTGAGGAGGAGGTCGACGGACGTCGTGATGACTCCGCTCCCTCGAGAGCAACCTGGGGGCCCTTATCCAGCCTTTCCGGCTCCAGGTCAGGATCCATCCCAGTTCCTGAATGTTTGGAGTTTACTCCAGGGCAATGTACCCCTCTGGTGCACCTGTTGGTCCCACGGGTCCTTTGGCGTATAACCTGGGTGTCCCCCAGGCTTATGCTCCTGCGCCCTTTATGCCTTTCATGCCTGCTCTAGCACCGCAGTGGCATTTCCCGGCGCCAGCGAGGCCTTCGACGCCGAAGCCGTCGACGCCGAATCCGTCCGCCGATTCCGTTGACGCCGGTGCCCACGACTCCGATCCAGAATCCCTTTCGGCCTCGGGTTAAGCTGCCTCGCCCGACTTCGGGTTCAACGCCGGCTCCGGCGGAGTCGGTCCGGGATCCTTCAACTTCGTTTATGAAGGAGAGGTCGAGGCGTGAGGCCCAGAGACTTCTGGAGGAAGAAAGGTATCGGGATGCAGACATGGAGGAAGGAGAGTTACAGGATTCAGAGGATCCTTTTGATGATCTGAGAGAGGCCAGTGGACTTGAACTGTCTCCTGAGTGGGATTTGGCCTCTGTGTCAGACGTGCCTTCCAAGGATGTGACCCCTTATCACGTTTGTAATTAAGAAGGCTGCAGACTTGTTAAATATTACTCTGCCCACCGCTGAATACAAGTCAAACATTCTTACTGAGGTCCTTCACTCGCCTTCCTCCGTTATTGAACCAATGCTTCCATTTAATGACGCTTTGGCTGAACCCATTTATGAAGTTTGGAAGAAACCTCTGACAGCTCCTGCTGTTTTAAGGGCTGTTGCGAGGAGGTATAGGGTGGCACCTGGTGACCCGGACTTTTTGTCAACGCACCCCCTGCTGGAGAGTTTGGTTGTGCAGGCAGTCTGCTCAAAGAAGTCAACAGGTGCTTTTCTGCAGGTTCCTGGGGAAAAGGAGGCAAGGAAACAAGACCAGGCGGCAAAGAAAATCTTCATCGGCCAGCATGGCGCTAAAGTCTTCAAATGCAACTTGCCTGATGGTTAGATACATCCATGCTTTGATGGATTCCGTCAAGCAGTTGGTGCCTAAAATCCCTGAGAACGATAGAAAGGATTTTCAGGAGGTTATTTCTGACACTCAGTCTGCGGCAAGGCACGTAATCCAGAGTGGGCTGGACACGGCTGATTC
The DNA here is from genome assembly GCF_964263255.1 of Lissotriton vulgaris. Classification (NCBI taxonomy): domain Eukaryota; kingdom Metazoa; phylum Chordata; class Amphibia; order Caudata; family Salamandridae; genus Lissotriton; species Lissotriton vulgaris. The sequence goes on from NC_141697.1 coordinate 78,468,162, forward strand.
GGTGGAGAGAGTGATGGGTTCATCTGTGGCCACGAGGAGAGCTGTGTGGTTGAAATCTTCAGAATTCTCTGTGGATGTTCAGTCCGCTTTGATGGATTTGCCCTTTGATGGGTCAGGATTGTTGGTAAAAAGGCTGACGCTGCTTTAGAGCGGTTTAAAGACAGCAGAGCGACAGCGAAGTCTTTGGGCCTTCAGACCAGGGGTTCATTTGGAAAACGATTCGGAGGATTTGGCAGATCTTTCTTTCTGGCCTACAAACAATCACAGCAGCAGCCGCAGCAGCAGCAGAATACGCTGTACAAGTCATACAGGGGCAGACAGAGAGCTCGTCCTAGAGGTCGCCAAGCTTCCTCCTCCTCCTCTTCCCTTTCCTAGCCCCCTGCCACCACATTAAAGCAGCCCTAGATCCGCCATTCAGGATCATGTGGGCCCAGTGGGGGGCCGGCTTATCCATTTTCTACGAGATTGGGAATTGATTACATCAGATCTTTGGGTTCTCAATCTGGTAGAGAATGGGCATGCTCTTTCTTTTCGGGAATTTCCCCCCAGTTACCCTCCTTGCCAGGGTTATTGTTCGGAGGACCACCTGCTTCTCCTGCAGGAAGAAGTCCTGGCACTGTTCAGAAAGGGTGCAATAGAGGTGGTTCCAGAGCAGGAAAGGGGTCAGGAATGCTACTCCCGGTATTTTCTGATCCCCAAGAAGGATGGCAGACTTCGTCCTATTTTGGATCTCAGGATCTTGAATCTCTACCTGAAACAGGAGAAGTTCAAGATGCTCACCCTTGCGCAGGTTCTTAAAGCGCTGCTGGAAGAAGACTGGATGGTGTCTATCGATTTGCAGGATGCGTATTTTCATATTCCCATCCTGAAGTCGCACAGGAAGTATCTCCGTTTCACGGTACGGTTGCAACACTACCAGTTTGCGGTCCTCCCGTTTGGTCTTACTACTGCGCCTCGACTCTTCACCAAGGTGATGGCCGTGGTGGCTGCACATCTCAGAAGATCGGGGATACCGGTATTTCCGTATCTGGACGATTGGCTAATCAAAGCAGAATCTCCGGAGATAGTGCTCCATCATCTGCAAGAGACAACTCAGTTGTTGCACAGGTTGGGTTTTTTCGATAAATGTACCCAAATCTCACCTGGTGCCTTCCCAGCGCAACCTGTTCATAGGTGCGATACTGGACACTACTTTGTGTTGTGCATTCCCTCCTCCTCAAAGGATTCACGACATACAGGAAATGATTCCTTTATTTTACAATGGAGCAATCGTTCCAGTCCTGAAGGTCTTCGCCTGCTCGATCTGATGGCTTCTTTCATCCTGTTGGTCAACCATGCACGCTGGCACATGAGGGCACTCCAGTGGTGCCTCCGCAGGCAGTGGTATCAGCACAGCGGAGATCTCAGGGAGTCAGTGAGGATCTCGAGAGAAACTGCAGCGGATTTGTCTTGGTGGGGTGTGGAAGGCAATCTGTCACAAGGAAAGCCTTTTCAACTACCTCCATCGGTGGCCACAGTGATATCGGATGCATCCACTCTAGGGTGGGGTGCTCATCTGGGGGATCTGGCGGTGAAAGGTCTTTGGTCTCCAGAGGAAAGGTTGCTTCACATCAACCTTCTAGAATTGCGGGCGATAAGTCTGGCGCTCAAGGCCTTCCTCCCTTCCCTTCGCTGTCTGTCAGTTCTAGTCCTGACGGACAACACGACCGCGATGTGGTCTTTCAACAAGCAGGGAGGAGAGGGGTCGCAGTGTCTCTGCAGAGAGGCTCTGCGTCTCTGGTCCTGGGTTCAGGACCATCAGATTTGTCTGATGACAAATCATCTGGCCGGAGTTCTGAACGTTCGTGCAGACAGTCTCAGTCGGCAGTGCTCCGCCGACCACGAGTGGAGACTCCATCCCGAGGTAGTTCATCACGTCTTTCGGACTTGGGGGACTCCTCAGGTGGATCTGTTCGCCACTCACGAGAATGCTCACTGCCAGTCATTCTTCAGCCTCCAGTTTCCGATGCAGGGATCCTTGGGGGACGCGTTTCAGTTGAGTTGGGACTCGCAACTCCTTTACGCGTTTCCTCCCATACCCTTGATTCCTGGGGTTCTGAGGAAGATTTGCCAAGACCGGGCCCAAGTTATATTGATCGTCCCAGATTGGCCAAGAAGGGTGTGTTACACAGATCTTCTCCACCTCTCTTCGTGCCCGCCGCTCCGTCTCCCTCACAGGGCAGATCTCCTCTCTCAGATGGAGGGGCAGGTTCTACACCCCCACCTTCAGACCTTACACCTTCATGCCTGGAGATTGAGCGGGGCAACCTGATTTCCTTTTCTCTCCCGCACAATGTGGTGGATGTCATCTTATCGGCCACGCGTGACTCCACCAAGTACATTTATTTTTATAGATGGTCTAAATTTGTTGCTTGGTGTGGGGAGAAGTCCGTTGACCCTTTAAGGGCTCGTTTGTCCAATATACTTAAATTCGCACTTTCTTTGGGCCAGCAAGGTTTTGTGGTGGCAACTATCAAAGGTTATTTGTCGGCCTTATCGGCTTTCCTTTGTTTGCAGGACCAGCCCTCTTTGTTTAAATCACCTATTGTATTACGTTTCATTGAGGGCCTTACCAACACATTTCCTCCAACTCCTTTTATTGTACCTCAATGGGACTTGAACCTTGTTCTTACGTCCTTGATGGGTTCGCCTTTTGAACCTTTACACAAATGTCCCTTAAGGCTTTTGTCTTTTAAAACTATTTTTCTAGTAGCAATTACCTCGGCAAGGAAAGTAAGTGAGCTTCAAGCTCTTAGTTCAAAGCCCCCATTTGTATCCATTCATGCTGAAAGGATGGTTCTTAGGACCAGGGCTGCTTTTCTGCCTAAAGTGGTTACTCCTTTCCATCTGGGGCAGTCTCCCTACCTTTTATCCTCCCCCTCACCCTTCCAAGGAGGAGGAGAGACTTCACCGCTTGGACCCTAAGAGGGCGGTGAGCTTTTACCTGGACAGGACAAGTGAGTTCAGGTTGGATGACCAGCTGTTTGTTGGATTTGCTGGCTGCAAGAAGGGGAAGGCAGTGCACAAGTGCACGCTCTCGAGATGGATTATCCTCTGCATTAAGATCTGCTACGCCCTGGCGGGTAAGGAGCCTCCAGAGGGTATGATGGGTGCGCTGTTATTTGCACATTGTCTCCCCCTGCACTTACCTGGTCGTTCCCCGTTCCGTCACGGCTGTTGTGCCGCTTGAACGGATGGGACGCGACTCCTCCCCCTCATTTACTTTAAAAACGCCAAGGTGTTCGGCCACGCTGGTGTGAGTAGCGCGAGCTAGGCGCTGAGAGTGAGAGGTGATTTGTGTAAGTTGGCAGCAGCTGGTTGACCTGAAAACCACAATACCTTCATTTTAACAAATTTTATGGGAACTTGCTGGGACTCATTTAGAGCTCCGGATTAATTTTAAAACTGCGTGTGTGAAGTCGATTGGCAGATTTTATACACGCTGTTATTTGCACATTGTTTCCCCCTGCACTTACCTGGTCGTTCCCCGTTCCGTCACGGCTGTTGTGCCGCTTGAACGGATGGGACGCGACTCCTCCCCCTCATTTACTTTAAAAACGCCAAGGTGTTCGGCCACGCTGGTGTGAGCAGCGCGAGCTAGGCGCTGAGAGTGAGAGGTGATTTGTGTAAGTTGGCAGCAGCTGGTTGACCTGAAAACCACAATACCTTCATTTTAACAAATTTCATGGGAACTTGCTGGGACTCATTTAGAGCTCCGGATTAATTTTAAAACTGCGTGTGTGAAGTCGATTGGCAGATTTTATACACGCTGTTATTTGCACATTGTTTCCCCCTGCACTTACCTGGTCGGTCACCGTTCCGTCACGGCTGTTGTGCCGCTTGAACGGAGGGACGCGACTCCTCCCCCTCTTATTGCCTCGCTTGTTGTCATATCCGGGGTCCTGCCCATAAAGGTAGATGGGCACGCGGCCCCGCAGCGGACCGGCGCAGCGGGAGCGCCGACGGCGCGCTGAAGGCGCGACAAAGGCAAGCCCGTCTGCGCCCGTCCGCGACTGGAGCTCGGCCTCGGCCAGTTATGCTGCCTGGTCGGGGACCGACAACGGAAGGATTACCTGGACAGGTGAGGAGCTTCTGTCGTGGAAGCCAGCACGGCCATGTAAAGCTGTTAGGGCTGATTTATTGAAAGATTCCTTACCTCAGGCATGCTTGCATTGTGTGATGACTTTTGGTACATACAAACCCAAAGCCCCAGCTGGCCCTCTGGCCTGTAGTTTTAAAGCAGGCTTGTTGAACTGTAGATCACTGGCAAAACATGCTGAGGACATTTGGCTACTGTTGGAAATGGGATGCCCTGTTTCTGACAGAAACATGGCTGAATGATCATAACATGACTGCTATTTCCTTAGCCGTGCCCCAAGGTTTTAAAATATGTTTCTCAAATCGAGATGGCGACAGAAGGGGTGGTGGTGTGGCCCTCATTGTTAAGGACCGGTACAAACTTACATCTTCAGTACCGATTTTGATCTCAGGGGTGGAAGGCTTGCACTTCTGTCGCCAAATTTCCCCTCAACAATCTTTGGCGGGCCTTGTTATTTACCGACCCCCGGATTGTTTAGAGGAGAACTCAACTGCGCTTATGGACATTATTGTCCAATGTTCTCTCCTCCACCCGCATTTTTTAGTGGTAGGGGATTTTAATGTGCATGTTGATAGAACTGATTGCCCCCAGGCGGAGCAGCTAATTTCCACTTTAAGCGCGGCCAACTTGTTACTCTTGACTACTGGCCCTACGCATACAGCAGGTCACCCGCTCGACCTGATATTTTCCAACATCAGGGATATGTCAGTGGAGGCACCTCAGCCATTGCTGTGGACAGATCATGCTTTAATTCCTTTCACCATTTTAGCACTGGGCGAGAGGCTGGAGGAGGGAAAAAGTTCCGTCCTGCAGAGACAGTGGAAAAATTTGAGACCAGAAATGATTGGGCCAGCCCTAGCCCGGTACCCCCCGACCCTAACCTCCAATACAAAAATTGATGCCAAGGCTTTGAATCAATTGATTAGTGACATGGTGGAGTCTGTTGCTCCAGTTAAACGAGTAATGTCACAGAGGGAATCCCCCTCGTCTACAGAGGAACTAAAGGCAGAAAAATCAGCTTGTAAACGACTGGAACGGCTGTGGAGGGCAAATTACTGTGAATTGGCTAGGCCCGCTACCGGCAAGCCACTCGTAAGCTTCATAAATCAATAAGAAAGGCCAAAAAACATTTTGCCACCTCCATTCAGCAAGAAGACCATTCAAGTAAAGTAGTTTTTAAGATAGTACAGTCTTGTTTCAAACCCAGGTGTATTGAGACAGAGGTTGTCCCTTCGGTAACACTCTGTGATAGCATCTCGGAATTTTTTGATAACAAAATTAAGAAAGTTTACAGTTCATTCTCCCTGCCAAGGCCCACGGAAAAAGTGGATGTGGCTGAGACCAGTGGCCCTCTGGCGTTCCTATCTCAATTCCAGGCGATCTCGTTACCTGATGCCCTGCAAGAAATAAAAAGGTGTAAATCCGGGTCTCCTGATGACCTCTGTCCACCTAAGCTCTGGAGTTTGATGGCGGAGTCAATTGCGCCCGCTCTCCGGCATGTGTGGAATAAATCGATTTCTGGTTATAGTATCTCCGTGCACTCACTAGGTTATTCCGACTAAATTGGTTTGGGCGCGTTTCCTTGTCGCACTATGCCAGGTGGTGCCTTATATCATGCAAACAAAATGTGATGTAGCAATCACTGCAAGGCGCGCATTTTCACATGAAACTGGTGGGTTTATTCGAAAGTTACTGTGCTATTCAAAAGAATACAAACAAAACTTGCTTCAATTCTTGATTGCGAATTTATTTCATTCCAGTAGGAAAATCATTCATCAAATGATTCTTGAAATGTATCCAACATAAATAAATCTTCACATTACTTGATGCTTGCCCAATGCATTTTGGGTTAGTGGGTGTAACCCTTCGTCAGGGGCCTAAAATGAAAACATACAAGACCTTAACTTTCAGGAACAAGAGCCATGAGGTCATAGTGACCGATCAAATAAATAAATAAATAAATGACTGTTGTATCAATGCTTTGATACAACAGTCATTTATTTGATCGGTCACTATGACCTCATAGCTCAGGGGGCCCCAACTGAAGCTATTTTTAGGAAGCTGTTAAAAACGTGGCTTTTTAAATAATTGAGCTTCTTTCTTCTTCTCTCTCATTACGCGGTCTTTTTCGCTTGCACTGCACACTCAGTGCCGGGACACCTCGGTTGAGGTAACTGTACGCGCTCTACAAAAGTCCATATTATTATTATTATAAGAGCTCACTCTACTGGAGCAAAGTCTTCTACATCTGCATTTGTCTAGGGGTGTGCCTGTTGAGGACATTTGTAGAGCGGCGACTTGGGCCTCCCTCCACACTTACACGAAGCATTACTGCTTGGATACCGAGGTGAGGAGGGAGGGCCACTTTGCACGCGCTGTCCTCCAGGATTTCCTGGTATAGAAGAGTGGACACCCTCCTCCAGGAGTGGGGACTGCTGTGGGACTCTATTCACAAGGTGAGGAATCCACTGGCAGATATATCAATCAGAAGAACAAGTTACTTACCTTCGGTAACGCTTTTTCTGGTAGATACTATATCTGCCTGTGGATTCTTCACTGACCCACACTCCTCCCCGTTGTCCACTCTTCTATGCCTGAGTTGATTGTAATGTAAATATGTTTTATTGTCAAGGAAATGTTTTATTTCGATTGCATTTCTGCATTTGCTACACACACAGTGTGTGTTATCATGACATTTGTGTACTGTGTATACTATGTATATATCTACTGTAATCGGTCCATCCGTGTGCCTCGAAGGCACGGAAAAAAGGGCGGAACTGATGTCATCACGCCAGCGTGGGCCTATTATGGTGTCGGTGACGTCAGCGGAGTCACGCGCAATGCCGTGCCTCTGTGACGTCGTCGGCGTGAAGCTACAAAAAGAATTTCAGAATGTTGCTGACGCAAGGGGATATGCACAAGGTGAGGAATCCACAGGCAGATATAGTATCTACCAGAAAAAGCGTTACCGAAGGTAAGTAACTTGTTCTTTTGGAATTCTCTCCAATAGGTATTAAGCATTGCACTTCAGTATGGAAGCTCCATGCTCTTTAAACCATGTTTCTAGTGAATACGTTCAGTATTCGAGGTTAATTGGCTGACTTTCTGTTTGCATACATTTGTTCGAATTTTTAGCAAACTGCATGGCCTGTGAGCCGTCAGAATTCACTTCCATTTCACTCATAGGCTCTTTGAGTTATGAAGCAGAGTAAACATTAAGATGTTGAATCCCTTAAAGATGACAGTCGAACCAAGCAGTTCAGTTTTACTGAGTGAGGGCGGAGGCTGCCTGGTATGTAATAATTTCATTTAAAATAGGGGGTACTTTAACTTTATTTATAGTAGCCACAGATTTTTTATTTTATTATGACCCGACTGCTTTAAATATAATATTTCTTTTATTCTTCCTTTTCTAAGCAATAATCAAGACTTTTCATTTTTCTACAGCTACCATGATATGGCTGGTGAATATGGCAGATGCAAATCCCACAAATGACTTACAAGGTGCCGAAAGCTCCCGCCGCAGTTCACAAGGTACATTTTTCAATGTCATTTGTTACCCATTTTAATAAATGTAACTAGGAATATTTTTGTGTTGCAGTTCAAAGTTATGTTTCAAAACATTATTCTTTTTCAATTGATCTTAATCAATATGCATAAAGACTAAATATTCTTGCCCATGTGCAGTATTACACATCAGTACCCAAAATATGGGGCTGATTAGGATGGCGGACGGATTGCCTCCGCCAGGCCGGCGGTAGCCACCGCAGGCCCGGTGGAGGCAATCCGTCCGGCATCCTCACAGAAAAGACCCCCTGCCACGTTAGCATGGCTGGGGGGTCCGCGGCGGATGGCAAGACCGGAAAAAGTGCATACATATGGTGGCAGTGTCTGCGAGACACCGCCAGCCATATTATGATAACAGCAGTCCTATGCCTTTCCACGGCGGCATTGCCACCGTGAAAAGGCATACGGTCTTTGCTTTGGGGGCCCGTTGCGGGCCCCCAGGGTGAAGGGGGGGTGGGTGGTGCACATGGGGGTACCTATGGTACCCCCCTGCATTTACATGCTATTTTAACCTTGCGGCGGGTGATGCTTCAAGCACCCTGGCAGTCACATCCTAATTGCACCGTAGGGACCGCCGCTGCCCCTGCGGACTGTCCCTCCACCTCGGGGGTGGCGGACGAACGCAGGTCCGTCCTCCATCCTAATGAGGCCCTATGATGGCAGTCATAACTAAACAATGTGGGCAGAGAAAAAAAAAAAGATTTTCGTTTATTAAAAACAGGTACTATAATTATTCACGAACCAATTTGAAAATCGAAAACTGTTTTAAAACACTCTGAGCGATATTACTGACTAGATCGCTCTCAATGTATTCTTTTTTTTATTTTTAAAGAAAGAACCAAAGACCTGCTTCACACGCATACAGGGGGAAATTCACTTTAAAGCAGCCCTAAACCACCACAATGCACAGTGCAGTGGCAGTTGACCATTAGTTCCTTTTTTCAAACTCTGAGAGTGAGATCTCTGGCCGGGCTCTAACCTTTCATCAGTATTCTCTAATAAATTGCTTTCATGACTCATTTTTTGACTTCTCTCAACGTTGTCTATATTTTGGAATGAGACAGGTTTGTAGTGTATCTGTTTCACCCCTATTTTGTGCCATCGAAGACCTGTTTTTTCTGAAAGATTTTTCTATGCATTCACCTGATGGCTGCAAATTCGACAAAAGCAACCAAGGTATGTTGTAAGTGATCATCATCTCTAACAGCTAGGCCTAAATCACATAATCTGGATATTATATCTACTTAGGATGGGAGATCCCTCCATGTTCTTGGTAAATTCCTCCAGGGTTGACACCAACTGTACTTGTCCTTGGATATTAGTATCTTTCAATATAAACCACATCGAGGTGTTTTTGTTTTAAGGCTTTAGAGATAAACTCTACAAACAACCTTTGTCTTTTATCAGAAAATGTTATTGTTTTTCCCATCTGTCGCCAAACACATACAACAGTAATACTGTTTTGCATCCTTTTTAAAAGTAGGATAATCATTATTCCTAAACCTTGTCTAGGTGTTTTGCATGTGAAATTCTGCCTTGCATATTCTACTGCATCCACTCATACCCCAAAATGCACCATATATCTGCTACAAACTGATCATCAGCCATGATGTACAATGAATCTTACTTTACCCTGTATTTGTCAGCCATTCCACTTTTCTAACCACATCCATGCAAGTTCATGATATTGTCAGCATTTTTATGATTGTTTTTTTTAAATTCTGCTCATTACTCTGTCACCGCCTCTGCTTGTTTTGTGCTTAATGATGAGTTAAGTAAACAAATTAAATCTGAAAATCTTTACAAAGCTTCAACTCTTCTCTCTTTTTTAGCTAAGGTTAGAGACCCAGCTAACAAACCAGACATTGAGGTACCTGTGGAGGATGAGGGTGGCTTTGGTCCTCAGTGGCAGCAGCAGAGGGATCAGACCATTGGCCCCTATGAATCCACTCCAGAAACACGAGCTGCTATTCAAGCAATGCCCCACAGCAACCCACCAGCTGAGGATCCGGAAGAACGTGAGTACCTTTTCCTAAGTATTATCAGCAACATCTCAGTTCTTACTTAGGAATTTATTGACTTTCATGCTATTGAGTGTTATAAATAAAGATTTGTGAAGTGTCAGGTGCCGTTTTGAATTCTAAGTTTACAATTAATGGACAGGATGTTTATCCTCACTGTAAGATATTGGGGTTGTTTGTTGACTGTGGTGTGAACCCTTGGCAAGCAGCACCACTTTCGAATGAATGAATGAATGAATGAATGAATGATTTAGGGATTTATAAAGCGCGAACTAAGCCCATGGGCATCAAGGTGCTAACAGCAGACAGCACAAGCGGCAGCGGGTCCAGAGCGCCTCAAAGTACTTCACACAGCAGCCCTCACTGTCCGTAATTATCTTATGTTATGTTATGTTAAAAAAGCTTATATAGTGCTCAGCTGCCCCAGCAAAGGGGCGTCCCGGCGCTGTGTAGCAGAGGGATAACTGACTCCGATGGGATTCAACAGGGCATACTTCCAGAAAAGCTTAGTTTAGGGGGAAGAGATGAGTTTTGATTGCCTTCCTGAAGTTCAACAGGCCTTCCTGTTCTCGTATGTAAGCTGGTAATGAGTTCCACAATTTTGCTGCTAAGTAGCGGAAGGAGCGTCCTCCCGCTCGGCAGCGCTTAATCCGAGGTACTCTGACCAGATGTTGACCTGCAGAGCGTAGTGCGCGAGTTGAAACATATGGGGTCAAAAGGTTACAGAGTATTTTAGGAGTAGCAAGCTTTAAGATTTGAAAGAAAGGCATAGAGTCTTAAACTGAATTTGCTGAGCCATAGGGAGCCAATGAAGCCTCCGGATGGTGTCCGAGATGGAGCAGAATCGGGGAATGCCTATTGAGGCTCTAGCAGCCACATTTTGAATGCGCTGCATCAGAGAGATCTCTGCTCGATTGGCTCCCAGCAACAGGGAACATGCACAGTCCAATCGGGAAAGAACCGTAGACTGGACTATCAGCTGCCTTGTGGATGAGTCAAAGAATTTTAAAATAGGTCTTAGACCGCGTAGAATGCCAAAGCATGTAGCCGGGACTTTTTTAGTCTGCGAGCAGAAACTAAGGGAGGAGTCAAGCCACACTCCCAAGTTTTTGACTTCTGTTTTGGGTTCTGGGGCTTTACCCTGAGCATTGGACCACTAGTGGTCTCCCCATAGGTCTACGTTTTTTCCAACCAGTAGCACCTCTGTCTTATTTCCATTCAACTGCAGACAGTTAGATGTCATCCAGTCTGCCACGGCGGTCAGGCTGTTTTTAAACCTGGAGACATGTGGGGCCGATCCTTCCGTTAGGGCAACCACTGCGATGTCCGCATATGAGACGATGGCAAGGTCCCATTGTTTGGTGACAGCAGCTAGCGGCTGGACATAGAGATTAAATAATGTGGTGCTCAGTGCCGAGCCTTGGGGGACACCCTGATCAATAGAATGTGCCTGAGATAGGAAGGGAGGGGTGGCGACACGAAATGACCTATTGGTTAGAAAAGATCTAAACCAGGCAAGGGCCATATCAGTGATTTCTGCCTCCTCAAGCCGGTGGAGCAGAATCTTGTGGGAGACAGTGTCAAAGGCGGCACTGAGGTCTAACAGAATCAGTACCGCCGTTTGACCATGATCAAGGATAGATCGCAGATGTTCCGTCATGGCCAAGAGAGCTGTCTCTGTACTATGACCGGCGCAGAAACCATGTTGTGTTTCATCCAGAATGTTGTTGGAGCTCAGAACGTTGGTAAGCATAGTGTTAACATGAGATTCTGCTACCTTCGCTATCCAGGGAAGATGAGAGATAGGCCTGAAATTTTCAGGTTTCATAGGGTCTAAATTAGGTTTTTTGAGGATGGGAGAGACCCACGCCTGTTTCCATTTCATCAGAACAGTGGCGGATTAGAGAGAGCCATTAATCAGCTGGTGTAGCAGGCCATACAGGGCAGCGAGGATTCTCTGAACTGGGCAGGTTTGAGTGGATCAGCCGGAGAGCCGGACTTGATTTTCACAGTCAATTTACTAAATTCTTCCCAGGAAATCTCAGGAATAGCCGTCAGATTAGAGGCTAAGGCTGATCTAATAAAAGGAGCTGGGCCGGGCGTGCTCGTGGGAGAGAAAGATTGATAAATAGCCCGTATTTTCTCCACAAAGGAGGCCAATTCTTCACATTGGGATTCTGACGTAGGAATGGGCGCTGGAGATTTTTTGGCACTGAGATCTTTTAGAATTTTGATCTCAGATGCATAGTACTCCGCTCGGGCCCTGCATACAGCTCTATGATATGCTTTAAGTTCGGCTAGGTAGTAAGCTTTTTTTTCGGGAGTATAGTCTTTCCTCCACTCACACTCATACCTTTTACATGTCTTCTTCAAGGAAGCCAAGGTGTCAATACCAGGGATGAGAATCCTGTGTGCGATCCTAATCCAGGTTGCCGGTATAAAGAATAAAGTTAAGCTTTGAAGAGTATTTGAATATGCTGAATATCGACAATAGACGCACAAGATCTTTTTGGAAAATGTTTCTCAGTGACATTGTTACGTATGAAATCTCAACCTGATGAGGGTCTCCGTTCAAAATGTTTAAGGTTAGAACATCTGAAAAAACAGGAGTTGGCCTGTTGACGGGACGGTATCACCCTACAGCAATACATGGAGAACCAGAAAATCCAGAGGGTTTGGGGATTCTAATTTTCCCAACCTTTTAAGATTTAAGTGAGGAATTGCTGGGCGAACAGGAAAGCAATCTTGAGGGTGCATCTCATACATTGAGGCAGATATTGATCAAGCATGCTGAAAGTAAGTGTGCTAAATTACAATCTGAAGTTGAAACCTTAGAGACTGAGATTGAGTCCTTAGAATGTAAGGAACTGGTAGGCAATACCTATGACGTTTTAAGCAAGGCAATTGAAAACCTTCAGCACTACCTTAAAGTTAAAAAGATGAGAAAGATTAAAAGAGATTATCAAGACTACAGGGAGGGGACGCATTTACACCTTTACGAAAAAATATGATAACATCAACATGAATGATGATAGAGAGTCAGAGAAGAAAGTGAGGATTTGAAATCCGCGAATAACTGCTCTATTGCGTCACTCAGTAGTGACGCTTCTAGTCGTATAACAGCTGACAACCCTTTGGGTAAAGGTACCTCCTCCTTTCAGAAAGATCTAGAAAGATTGAGGAGGGGCAACAAACAATACAGAAAGGATACACAACAACCAGAAGGGTTGGAAGGAGGTGGCAAGGCAAAAGAAAAGGAAAAAGACAAAATGTTGCAGCAAGTGGGAGTGCAGACAAGATAAAAAAAATACATAAATATGGGGACATCCCGGTTTAACATGCTTGAATTTGTGGATGACAATGAATCTGATTCTCCAGGTGATGAAAATGCATGTGGTAAACGTGAGGGGTTGGAGGTCATCAGTGTTTTAAGTAGGGATTTAGACACTGATGCAATTGAAGTGTTATGCAAAGGATTGAATTTCTGCCCCACTGAGAAAGGGGACATGACAAATGTGTACATCGACTTGTTCAAATTTACAAGTGTTAAAATTAAAGGAATTTTTCATCAACAATTTGAAAAGGCTGTGATTCATGCTGTTAAACAAGCTTCTATGTAATACACTATTGCTAATATACAAAACATACAGTGTCTTTTATCTTTTGAAAACGGCGAGACTAGAGATATGGAATTGTTATTGGATGATTTAAACATTGTAGAGAGTCTGGATGCAGATAGTGGACTTAGGCTAAAATCTAAATTCATTCCACATCTCGCTGTCATCAAAACATTATTGAATTTAATTAAAGAGTCACTCAAGTGTTACATCTATTAGAAATTTCATCTAGGTTTTGCTCTCCGCTCAAACACAACGTTTCAACCAAGGAAAGATAGGCATTGATCAGATTGCGTAAAGATGATACCATAGCGATTCGTGAAGTAGAAAAGGGGGCAGCATGGTCATTATAGACAAGGTGTCAGTATGGGTGTGATATAGCGCCAATTAAGTGACCACCAGGTTATGAACGTATTTTGAGCAACCCTATAAAAGACCTTACTGTGTTTATTATTTTAAAGTTGGAAGAAGGGAAGGACGTGTGCCTATTAATTGACGGTAAATATCAATATCTACGGGTAAGCAAGGCGAGATCACCATGCATATATGTATTACCCAAGGTCCATGGGGGGGGTTTCCCTCCTGGCAGGCCCATCATTTCAGGGATGGGATCACCCACTGAGAAGCTGTCCAACTTTGGGGACATTACATTTCAACACTTTATCAATTTACCGTCATACATACAAGATGGCAAGGACATATTAACCAAATTTAACAACTTTACTTGGCCTGATGAATTACAATTTGTAACATTTGATGTAACAAACATATATACATGCATTTGTAAGAACATTGGATTGTTGGCAGTAAAACCCTTTTTGGACGAAGACCGGGCAGGCCATTTTGAACGTAAACGTATGATATTGGAAATGACTGATATTATATTGTCAAGGAATTGCTTTATCCATGATGGATGCTGGTATCAGCAGCTCCAGGAAACAGCAATGGGTTCCCCATTTGCTCCCTCCTAGGCCGTACTCTTCATTGGCTGGTATGAGAGGGAGCATGCCTGGGGCAGAGGGGCCTCCCCCTGAATGTATCATATTGTCTTCTGGGGGCGACAATATGATATGATGGCTGGCTCCTCTGAGGCTCTTAGGAATACTTTCTATATTGAAATAATAATCTTTACACTGTAAAACTGACCATAAATTCCCACAGTGAGAAAATTCATATCTTGGATTTACACTTTTATGTGAAGGAAGTTACGATTCAGAGCACACTGTTCCGCAATAAGACAGCATGTAATAGTATTCTTCATGCTTCTAGTGCATATGCAACTTCTGTTATCAAGAACATCCCATATGGGGAAATGATCCATCTTAGACGCAACTGAAGTGAAGATTTAACTTTCAAGGTAAATACTACTCAGGCCAAAAAACTAGTCTTAAATATAGGCTATAGGGCCAAGGATTTGGCCCAGGCAGAAAAGAAAGCTCTGAAAGTGATTGGGGATGCTACTCTTGAAACACGGTGTAGCATGATACAAAGTAGGAAAAGGTGGGAATCCAAGAAACCTATGTTTATTAGCATATGCTCACTCCACAGTGAACAAAACTACAGGATTTTACGCAAGCATTGGCACCTTTTGACAAAAGTACCTGGGTTACGTAATGAGATTGGCCAGAACCCTAGAGTTGTGTATAGGAGAGGCCGTACTTTGAGGAATTCGTTATGTGCAAGCTATGTCACCTCTACACACAACAGGAACACATGGTTACCAACTAAACCATGGGGTTTTTACACCTCCAATGGTTGCAGTGTGTGCCACTTTGGTAAAAACAAACAAAAGGCATTCATATTCAGTTCAAGGCAGAAACATCACATAAGACATGTCATCAATTACAAAACACAATATGTTGTCTATATAATAGGATGTGGGTGTGGTATGATCTGCATTGGCAGCACAGTTAGGGCCTTGAAGACTCGCATACAGGAAATGTGCCGAACGTTGCGAAATGCTGACATGAGGTACCCTGTGACTAAACACTACAAACACTTCCACCCAAATGATCCGAGTTTCTGGTTCTTTAGGATTGACCACATAAGAGAACAACCACAATGTGGGAATAAAGAGTTGACACTAAGACTGACTTAAGCTAAATGGATTTGTCTTCTCAGAGCCATCTAACTTAAGCACAACACGGACAATGAGTTTCATTTTTTCTGGAGTAATGTGCCAATAGTCACCTGGGGAATGTGAATAGGAGGTTGCAAGGTTTTCACGTTTATGAATACAGTGGGGGCCCTATGCAAATTCGAACTCTTCTGCTCTTATATTAATCTTATATTCATGCAATACACGTTGATACGTGGTTTGAGACACATGATTTGAGAACTAATGACCTACATGTTTTCCCTCATAAAGCATTCATGTGTTACAAAGGGTACCTGAATGTGCACACACTGTGATTATGCTAAAGGCATTGGAATAGGGTATATACCAGTTCTTGTTTATGTTGTCAAACTAGTCTCTCTTATTGTTTACAGTATCGCACGAATATGAGTACCATCAACTTTGGGGTTATTATTGATCTTTGACCCCAGTGGATCGGTGACAGTCCATTGTTTGAAGATTAATATATTAGTATTTATTTATATTAAACAAACTATATGTGGCGTTTAAGCGGGTGTGTTAAAAATCTTGGGGTGTGGCCATGACGGGCATCTGTGGGCGAGACATGAGGCTTGGCCTATCATAACATGGATGCCGTCCAAGACTGGCTGTTCTCGGGATGTGCCAGTGATTGGTGGCTTGCCTTGTCCTGGGGCAGTGAAACTATGTGATATTGCGAGGGGAACAAATGATGTGTGGAGAATTTTTTAAATAGAACCATGAAAGAGACCAATATCGATACTTGTGATTGGGACCCGATATTTGCCCGCATTATATCATGGCCCCTGCAAATAACTGTTTGCTAACAGTACACTTCCCTGCGTAACATGAAGGGGAACAACTTATGGGTACAATGTGATAATTATTTTTGGGGCAGTGACATAAGATATTATGGTCCTTGAAGGTAAGGTTTCCTGCATCCTCTTATAGTCCATTGTGGCTCTGAACATTGAGTAATACGAGAATCACTGTAGATAGATACAGGTACACCATACAGAATGGCTGCAACGTTATACACACGTTGCCATTCATAAGACCTTAGAGCTGCGTTATAGGTGTGTGTTGGCGAAAGCTGACGTGAAATGTGGACACTTCAACCAATGGACCCTTGGTATATATACAGGGAATTCCCAATAGGTCAGGTTTGAAGGATTGGACGTGGTGTTCTCTGCTTGGCAATACTGATACAGGTGAGACGGCGTTACGGCTCTCTCGCTGTTACTTGCGGATGAATAGTTTTTGTTTGAGACTAGAATCTTGTTTGTACGTAAGTGGTTATCTCTTTTCGGGTGGCGTTATGTTGTTTCTTGATATCATTTTACATAGGGGTGAATACATCTTGCTCGGTATAGATTCCTCTTTGTATTCAAGTTGGTAGTGATGTTGGGAGTCATAATACTTTTAATTTGGGGTGCTCATATGATAGGAGTGACAATTTGGAGGCGGGAAGGACCTGATACTGAAAGTATAGAATCAGTATCCTGTTCTTTTTCGTTTCACTTTTAAGTATGGGATACTACAACATATGTCCCTTACTTTCTCTTGTATTTAAAGCAATTGGTGTTTAGAAAATGATATTACTGAACGATGGAGATAACTTCCGCATTTTGACATTTATGCATTTTTGTGGCCATGGAGACGGGAGAATTATGACCGGCCAACTTTTTTTAAGAGTTATTGTAGAACAATGGTGGTTCGATTCATGTCGTTGGAAGGCGTGTTTCCAACTATGCCTATGCCCAAATCGTTTTTTTACCATCCATGTATGATTCCTGTTTTCACTACCTGGTGTTGATTACGGTTGCCAGTATGTGCTACATGACAATACTATTTATCTTGGCACCAGATATTCTGCTATAGTGCCTCCAGAGATTCATTAGATTAGACAAATGCTCTTGACTGAAAGCAGGGGTAAGGACAATTGCCATCCTTTGTGTGAAGTGCGCACTCTGCACCTTTGCCAATATGAGAGACCAGTACAACATCGCTGTAGGCCTGTTCATGACATACAACACACTGAAGGAACTGCATTGCTAACGTGGGGAGAGGAGTTGACTGAACCACCCAAATCCAATTTACTCAGCTAATGCTAACGCATGTTTCTGGCAAAAGAGTGATAGCAATTCTACTTACTACGCAGACCTCACTAAACAGAAAGGAATAAAAGTGAAATTGAGAAAGGGACTCTCAGATCGGGGACATAAAGAGTGTGAAATACAGAAAAGGAGTCCAGAGAAATCTAGATTTAGATTCACCTAGTTCAACTGTTTGTATCATACATACTTTCCCCCAAAGAGAATAGATCATATGTATAACAGGGCGCCAGTCGACCCCAGGTGCCGAGCAGCAGCGGACTTCATATCGTGTGGGGAGTGCACTGGATTCTGGATAACAGTGGCGACTGGTTTCAGAAATGACTAAAAGACAATTGGGATGTAATCTGGACCGATGCTTGCTGGGACAAATACCCAGACCCAAAAGTAAATTCATTTACCCAGCCTTCATAATGACAACACAGCGGGATAGCCAAGACCTCGACCCATCACCCACCAGGCTATGGCATAAAACCTTGAAAAGATGGGCCTCTGTCACAAGTTACACTCTCAGCACTACAGAGGTTAAGATGAAGAAGGCTGGAATAGAGCAAGGGTGAATTATGTGAAAATATCAAGGACCCCCTGAGAGGATGGATACTACAAGTCCTAGGTCAGGGATTAATAGCATGAGAGGTAACAACCAAGGCACTTAAACCGCAGACATTTTATATTTTAATGAAATAAATATATAAGAAAAAATGATATGAGTAGGTCTAAATTTAGTTTTTATTATTGACCAAGTTAAAAGAATTAA
Organism: Lissotriton vulgaris; assembly: GCF_964263255.1. Classification (NCBI taxonomy): domain Eukaryota; kingdom Metazoa; phylum Chordata; class Amphibia; order Caudata; family Salamandridae; genus Lissotriton; species Lissotriton vulgaris. Next base: position 78,486,471 of record NC_141697.1, read on the forward strand.
TCACAAACAAATACATAATTGAAGTCATGAAATTTAAAAGGAAATATATATAATTGAATTGTAAACAATAAATCCCCAATAAATATGCAATACACAATAAAAAACATATATATAATCATTAAAAGGGTGGCATAAACAAATAGTTCTCTACGCGCGTTTCGGCGACCAGCGCCTTCTTCTGGAGTAGCCACGTATCTCACACTATAACAAGACACCAAGTAGTAAAATGATGAAGGAGTTCTATCTTGTATTAATGGTGAGGAGCCCAGGAAATAAAGCTAATGTTTAGAAAAAACCCAATTCTCCCATAAATCACATTATTCCAAGTTCACGGCAGTGATGCTTTTATTTCTTTTTTACGAACGATCCAATACGTTTCCTGTATATTTGTTTAAGGGTTGATATTCAAATTTCATATGTAGGATATATTTAAGTGTGGAATAGGTCTTCTTGCATTATATTCCTTTTTGCCGATGAAGGGGCTTTTTAAAGCTAGTCAAAGTTAGTCAGTATCCTGATCTAATCCATACTAATCTAATAAAGAGAGAGCCCAAACCTTTGAGGCGGGTAATCTCAGGAACCACAGCACCAATCGCAACACCCAATACAGCGTTGGAAAGGGCAGTTGCAGCAGAAGGACATAGGCTATGCAGACGCCCACCATATACATTTAAAACGTAAAAGAACCATGCCAGCAAAGTAGTCCCTTGTGGGCGTGTCTGCGTTGTGGGCGTGTGCTGGGGGTGTGAGAAACGCTGGGGGCGTGTGGTATGTTCCGCCCTTCATGCCATGTCTCATATTGTGTACTAATCCCACCCTGCTCCCTTTAAATACCCCTACACCCCATAATCATAACCCACCCTTACTGCTTAAAATACCCCAACACCCTTAAACACTAACCCATCTTAACCCTATAAATATACCCTGTACCCCAAAACCCAAACCTATCCCTAAACCCTAAAAATACCCCTGTACCCCAAAACCCAAACCTAGCCCTGAACCCTATTAATACCCCTGTACCTCAAAACTCAAACCTACCCCTGAACCCTAAAAATACCCCGTACCCCAAAACCTAGCCTTGAACCCTAAAAATACCAAAGTACCCCAAAACCCAAACCTATCCCAGAACCCTAAAATACCCCTGTACCCCAAAACCCAAACCTAGCCCTGAACACTTAAAAAAACCCTGTACCCCAAAACCCAAACCTACCCCTGAACCCTAAAAATACCTCTGTACCCCAAAACCCAAACATAGCCCTGAACCCTAAAAATAACCCTGTACCCCAAAATCTAAACCTACCACTGAACCCTAAAATACCCCTGTACCCCAAAACCCAAACCTACCCCTGAACCCTAAGATACCCCTGTACCCAAAACCCAAACCTAGCCCTGAACCCTAAACATACCCCTGTACCCCAAAACCCAAACATAGCCCTGAACCCTAAACATACCCCTGTACCCCAAAACCCAAACCTAGCCCTGAATCCTTGAAAAAACCCTGTACCCCAAAACCCAAACCTACCCCTGAACCCTAAAAATACCTCTGTACCCCAAAACCCAAACATAGCCCTGAACCCTAAAAATAACCCTGTACCCCAAAATCTAAACCTACCACTGAACCCTAAAATACCCCTGTACCCCAAAACCCAAACCTAGCCCTGAACCCTAAAAATAACCCTGTACCCCAAAACCCAAACCTACCCCTGAACCCTAAAATACCCCTGTACCCAAAAACCCAAACCTAGCCCTGAACCCTAAACATACCCCAGTACCCCAAAACCCAAACCTAGCCCTGAACCCTAAACATACCCCTGTACCCCAAAACCCAAACCTAGCCCTGAACCCTTACAATAACCCTGTACCCCAAAACCCAAACCTACCCCTGAACCCTAAAAATACCTATATACCCCAAAACCCAAACCTAGCCCTGAACCCTAAAAATACCCATGTACCCCAAAACCCATACCTATCCCTAAACCCTAAAACGACTCCTGTACCCCATAACCCAAAACTATATCTGAACCCTTAAAATACCCAAACACCCCAAAACATATACCTCAGTACCCCAAAGCATATATACCTATACCCATACTTACATTATCCAAACATAAAAAAACAAGCATTTACAATGCAATGGTTTCGCCTTTGGAAAAGTTTGAGCTATTGGCATTGTAAATGACAACATTTGTATTTATGTGTTGGTTTTGAAAACAGATAAATAAATGGTATTGTTATTTACATTGCCAAAAGCTTTATCTCTCGCAAATGTGAGACCTATTATACCCTACGGATGAGCTCAGCAGACAGCAATTACTACCACACACACACACCCAGAGCCAGCCACACACACACACACACCCAGAGTAACACACACACACACACACACCCAGAGCCACATACACACACACACACACACACCCACACACCCAGAGCCCCCCACACACACAACACAGAGCCCCCCACACACCAACACAGAGCCCCCCTCACACACCCACACAGAGCCCCCCCCACACACCCACACAGAGGCCACACCCACACAGAGGCCCCCCACACACCCACACAGAGGACCCCCCACACACCCACACAGAGCCCCCAGCACACTGCGAGCCCCCCTCACACTGCGAGCCCCCCCACACAGAGCCCCCCACACACTGCAAGCCCCACAAAGCACATATTACTGTAACCATTTTTCGGAGATAATAGGTGCAGTAACAGCAATATGCACAGCATAAAACCTAAAAACTTGAGAGACTCAATAAAAACTCAACTGCCACCAAACACAACAAGAACTGACAGAGTCAAACGATCTGGCTTTAATGTGCTAAGGCATGAGAAACAGGCATGAACAAATGCTCTTCTCATATTATGCCAACCCTATCGCCTTTGTCAATGTTCATTTTACATAGAGCTTAGTGACAGTCTTGTGGCACTGCAGGTAAGTTCAGCTGTCTTTGGCCAAGTCAGTGTTACTTATTTTATCAACCTAAAAAGAATGAAAGGCTAAGTTGCAATGATCAAGCTCAAACGTATTGCCAGCAAGTGCATATTTTACAGATTTTCTCACCAAGCCATTGTAATATATTAACAGGCTTGCTGCCATGCGCATAGGCCTCAGAGTTGGCAGTTTTCAGCCAAGGTGAAAATTCCTCAAGTTATACCAGCAGCATCTGCTCAGTACAAACAGAAGCTGCGCTGTCCATTGTACTTGCATATATGCAACACTTGATATCCGTAATGAGGCCCTAAAGTGTATTTGCTAATTGCAAACATGCTACTCCATTTGATTGCTTGGATGAAAAGTGCTTCTCAAGTGGACAATTTGGGTAGTACTTCTAGGTTGTGCTTGAGCACCAGAGGTATACTCTTCAGCTGTCCTTACAAGTTGGGCTTGACAGGATATTTACCACAGGCGATAAAAAACCATTACGGTAGGTTTAGGTATTTAAAATACTTGGTAAATTCCGCTTAGTCCTAGTTTTCAGCAAGAAAACCACACACAACAGAATCTATTTTCAACCCTAGCAAATTGCAAATGTTTTGCCTTTTATCCCCGCCAGACATTTTTCCATGATACATTTCAGCAGGTTGACTTGTTACTGTTTTTGGTGTGACGGCTAAAGTACAGCTCAAATACTGTACTCAAGGTAACCAACATGGTTTGGGCAGAGCCAAAGCATAACTCTCAGTAGCATTGTTAAGGCGATTTCGGTTGATCCCACAAGCAATGAAAACAGCTGTGCTGCCAAGAGAGTCCCCAAAAAACTGAACTCTGCTGGGGCCCCACAGTATACACTAGAAGAGTCTACCAATATTAGACTACCTCAACACCTGCATAAAAGAGGAGCGATTCTGAAGCTGCTGGTTTAAAAAAAGACTGTTTTAGAATGGGATATAGGATTTCAATTTAAAGACATCTTTATCACTTCGGAGGGGATTCGAACTGGCGAACGAACAGTGCTGTGGCTTTGTGGTGGTGCACATGGGAATGATTCAATCTACAAGGTTATTTTGAGGCAAGAGCGCCAATTGGAAGTTCTGTGACATAAATATCACCTAACCTTGGGCCACTGTGACCATCTCACAGTCCCTTAAGTCTGAGATAAGCTTGCCAGTGTAAACACCTCCCAACACAATTGATTCTGAATCTACAACCAAACCTTTAACCAGCAAAAACATGCCACTGATTATAGAACACTCTCATTTCAGCAACCAGGAGAACAAGTTCCTTGAAAGGACCCATGAATCAATCTTATTCCTTCAATAGCCCAAGTCTCAATCTGCTGTGAAGAAGCCTCTTCGGATACTCTCCGTGTTTGGAAAATAAAGAGTTCATTCCTATTATACAAAAAGACAGTGCACACAAGAAACAGAGGTTGTGTGGTTACTGTCAGCTGTGGAATCAATTGACCAACATTACAATTGATTGTTGCTAAATTACTAAACTGTGTAATCTTAGATACTGATCACGCAGTCATTCTTCCCTAGTTCACCCAACTATTGGTAACTGCAAGTGCTTATCCATGAAGCCAACCTCAGTACTAAGTGCAGCAGAAAAACTGTGCAAAAGTGTACCTTTAAATATGTGTGAGCCGTCTCTGGCTAACCGGGGGAGCAAGTTTAACTGCCAGTTTACAGACCTAACCAAATGAGCTATTGAAATGGGGTTGAACAAAGAATTGCTCTAGGGCTGGCAACACCGAGAAACAGACGGGTATACATGCGCCTGTGGGTGCAAAAAAGTATTGGGAATGCTAGTCTCTGCTGTCTCCTTGCTTTAACCTTAACCACTATGCAAAATTCCTGCTGCTCAAGCGTTGAACACAATGCTTCTGCAAGAAAGTTACCTGCTCTACCTGCCTTTTTATTGTCTGGTTTGACAAGGCAGCTGTCGTCAGACAATTGTGTGGGTATCACTAGAGAGGGGCCTTGCTTTGGCTGTCACAACATGTTGGGAGCCAGGAGTACATGTTTTAATCGGGCAGCAGGCATTTGAGTCCACAGAAATGTGCTTGCCCTCCAAACAACTGTTATTTTATTTCTACAGCTGCCTGAGCTTGACCTTTCAACGGCACACACATGACAGTGTAATGCTGTAACCGCAACAGTGCCTTAGAATGATAACTAGATAATTTATGGCACTGTTCTCTGGGAGCAGCACAGATGGAAGGAGGGCTGTCATTAAACTACATGGATTTTTACGCCTGGCTTGACAGTTCAACTGTCAATAACCTTTTAACCCACAGCAATATTATTATAGTTATTTGCTTCCACACAAATACATATCCATCCTCATGCTATCTACATTTAATGCTTCACATCACAAACCACATTGCTTTAAAGCCAGACGGGCTGGCATTCCCAAAGCTTCAGGTAACGTGAGAAGCCGGCTGCTTGCGTCCCTTTACTAGAAACACTTCCACCAGATTAATAATCTGCTCCATGTTATACACTATGTCACGGGCACGCCCGACTGGGAAACAGTTTGTTTTTCCGAAACAAATATATCCCGTTCAACGGGCAGGGCCCTCCGGGTAAACCATGCCGACATTTCCTTGGAAAACATATCCTTTCCCACTTGCCAAGTGTGCTACCTACCGAGCAGGAAAGACAGAAGAGCGGCCCGAGGCTTCGAGCTCCACCTCAGCTGCTGAGGAGGGTGACCGACTCGGCCTGAATTCTACCTGCGCGCGTCTGCGGCCTGCACCCGCGCACAGGTCTGAAGCTGGCCCTGGGGGTGGGGGCAGTACTTTATATGTCACCTCAACCAGCACCTTCTCCCATTCATGCACCGGGGGAGCGGCCCACAAGACGCCCGGCCGCTCTGAAGCGCTTCAATGTCTTCACAAGAGGCAGGCGGGCGTAGGAAGCACAACGATACCTGCGGGTCAAGCACAACAGGCCCGCCCAAGGGAGCGGGTGATGAAACCGGGCAGGTATGCGCCACGCCCCGTACATACCGAGTCTCGCCGCCACTGCTCCCGCAGGCCTCGGGGGACCACGCTTTAAAAGGCAGCTCGAAGGCGCCTGCCGAGCACAGGCTCCGCGGATGTTAGATGGAGAAGGCCTGCAGCTAACACGCCCTGGCAGTAATCACCACAAACCCACCTCCCGGCCCGTCCACATGCACCGACTTGCCAGCATACGCAGACCAAACATCTGGGTAAAGGGATTAGGGACAGTAATCGCCTGTTCTGCAGAGGAAAACAAGGCACGGCCGTCACTGCCCGTCACCCACGCCCCTGGGTGCACCATTATCGTTCGTTTAACAAACATGCTAGGTGCTATGCCTTTATGGATGCCCTTATGAGCCCCATTTGGCAGTACAACTTCTATCACGTGTGCCACATTAAAGGTGAGTTGCTGCTAAGGCCTACAACAGACATCAGCCAGCTCACTCACAAGGCCCCTCGAAGCGCACTCTGGGAAAACAGGTGCTGACGTACCTCTGAGAACTGTTGTAAGGGCAGCTGCGACACAACCCCACTGCCCTACTTACTGGGCACCTTTCACTCTCCCGAGGGACTGTCCCTCAAAGGCACTGCACTTGAGACCAAAGACGAACACAAGCACTGGTAAATGGTAATCAGGATCTGACTTACTTCATTTGTCACAGATGCCTAATGAATGTGAGTGAAGTAATGACTTCTGAGTCTGTGTATGCAGTGACCAATAAAATAAAAACAAAGAGCAGGAGCAGAAAACTAAAACGTAAACCTAAGGGGTTGAAACCCTAAACATATGTTACACATCCCAAAAATGAAGTTCAGACCCAAGCCATAGTCAGCTATATGTGGAAAATATCCTTTCACCACTGCCTGGCTCCTCCGAAGGGGACAAACCCTTCCCAACAAAGCAGCTCCCTCTGACAGCAGGAGACACCCCCAGGCCTGGCTGCTGTGCACGCTCCCGGGCGGCAGCCAATCACAGGGCGGCCCGGGGAATGACGTCATGGGGGTGTCCCGGACCGGCAGCCAATCACAGCGCGGCCCGGGACACACAGCAACAAGGGGCGGGACTTAAAAAGAAGAGTCAGAAACGCCCACGATTCGCGTTCTGACAGTGAAAAAGTGATTGACAACAATGTCTTCCAATGGCTAGCCTCCATTTATGGAGCTAGCCAATGCAAGACAGAGGCGGGACAAAGCCCCATACTGTAGATCATAAGATTTCGCCCTGGGCGGAGCACTGCTTCGCAGTGCTACGGCCAGGGCGAAACCTAAAAACATGCTTTTAGAATTCATGCATTTACAACGAATTTCGTTGTAAATGTATGCGTGGTAAAAGCATATAAAATGTAATGCCATGCGTTATAATGGTATTGTGGAGTCATGGTACTTTCGTAATGAAAGTATGCGGAGTGATGGTATGCGGAAAGAAAGTTGCGGAATAATGGGTGTTTACTCTCCCCCGGTAAGTACATTGGCGGCACGGCGGCCTACATCTCCAGCAACATACTCATATTTTTTCACCACCCATTTGAAAATTCACAGGTCTCTCTCATTGATGGCCAGCACCGACATACGCTTTTAGACACACCTCCCGCCACAAGTTCTAGAATTGCGAACTTTAGAGCTGGGGAGCTACGTTCGATTCTCTGCATCAGCTCAACATCCTGTGATTCCAGGCAAATCGCTTTGTCTCCCCGTGCCTACCACAAATGAATGTGTTCTTCTGTAATGTAAATTGTGCTCATGCCATGTTGTCGAGTTTGCACTATATAATATTGCAAGGCAAAATAAAGTAGGGAAACTCGCGTTCACTCTCAAGTGCATCAGCAGTGCACTGTGAATCGGAGCGTTTCACAGGCCTGTCGCAGATAAGAAATGCTGTCAAAACGAAATCCTCCAAAACAATATACTACTGGCCGGCAGCAATTCATACCCGGACAACGTCGGGACGGGCTGCTAGTCTGTTTTATATAGGCACTCGCTCCCCAGATCGTATTGTAAGACCTCGTGAGCATTGAAATCAGTTACAAACGGTTGCAGTAAGGGAAAGCCTTACTGATATGAAGATCTTCCGATATGGAACGGGATACGTTCTGTACGAGGTTTGACGACTGAAGAGCGAGGCACAGGGTTCTGCGGCTTTGTAGGATATTATCCAATAATCCTATCCCAACTTTGACTACCTTTTAAAAAGCACCTTCATCGGCAAAAAGGAATATAATGCAAGAAGACCTGAATGAATGAATGAATGAATGAAACGGTTCTTATCTTGCGCATACTTAGCCCGATGGGCGTCAAGGCGCCTAAATCAAATATAGAAGCTAAGTCCCCCCCTCTGCAGCATTCTCTCATTGGTAGGCCCTCTTAAAGAAGCAGGTTTTAAGAGCCTTTTTAAATGACTCTATTGAAGGAAGAGTTTTAATTTCAATTGGGATAGAATTCCAAAGCTGCGGGGCAACCATGGAGAAAGCTCTGGCTCCCCATCTAGCAAGTTTGAAACGAGGCACAACAAGTTGACAGAGTCCCGCAGAGCGAAGGCCTCTTGTAGGGACATATAACGCGTGAGAAGCGAGCTAATAGCACTCGAAGAACCTTCTGTCAGTGCTCTGTAAGCCAGACACAGAATTTAAAGGAGATTCTGTGCTGGACAGGAAGCCAATGAAGGTCCTTCCTGGCCGTAGTGGCAGAAGAAGTTTTCGGAAGAGCCAGGACAAAGCATGCTGCAGCATTCTGCACGATCTGCAGTCTGTGTATAAGGCTTTTGTTGGCTTCCATATACAGAGAGTTGCAGTAATCTAACCTATAGCCCACCAGGGCGACTGCAACCTGTTTACGCGCCTGGGGGGAAAGATACCCGCGGATTTTGTTGAGTATCCTGATCACACCCCAGCAAGTGGCCACGGTCCTGTTGACTTGTAGGGACAGAGAAAGCGAGGTGTCAAATATTACACCAAGATTTCTGGCAGATTGGGAGGGGGTGGGGCAGGTGCCAAGAGAAAGTGGCCACCACTCACTCGACCAAACATCTTGGTCCCTCCCAAAAATCAACACCTCCGTTTTTTCGCCATTCAGTTTGAGGGAATTTATAGTCATCCAGTCTGCCACATACTGCATGCATACCCTGAAACTGGCGGCGGATGTCCTGACAGAGGAGTGAGCCAGTGACACCATAATCTGGGTAGGTATTAGTATACAAGGGAACCCGTAAAAATGGCCAAGGACCACGGGTAGAACTACTTATTTTTATTTTACAGAGGTCCTAGGTTTTAGTGATACTTAGAGAAATAATTTTCACAGGCTCGAGATAAAGACTGTGTTTTTCCTTCTTCAGTGTCCAGCCGGACCTAGAAGCGTTTATTTGGAAAACAATTTTTTAGTATAAACAGAATAGGGCGAGACAAGTCGCACATTAGTAACTGGGCACAAGCCTGTACCTACTCAGAGGAAGACAATACAAGGGAAAAAGAAAAAGAATTTACTGGCAAACAAGGAGAGCAGGGTGGCTTATAATGCAATGCAAACAGTTTTTGAATAAGCACAAACCCACAGTAACTGCCGTGAAAATTGCAAATCATAAAACGAGCAGTACTGCAAAACAGTCGGCGAACGTTTCGATCCCTATCTCCAACAATATAGTGGGATCATCACCTCCATCCCCTGCGATCTAACTAGTCTTGCCAGGGGAGCCACATAGATGTTAAACAGGGTCGGACTTAGAGCCGACCCTTGTGGCACCCCACACTGCAATGACTTAGCAGGGGAGAGGTGGTTGCCAAGCATCACTCTCTGCTCCCTTTCCAACAGAAAGGAATTGAGGAGACTCAAGGCCGGTCCCATGACACCAGCTTCCCTAAGCCGAGATGTAAGAATGGCGGGGGACAGGGTGTCGAATGCGGCCGTGAGGTCTAGCAGAACCAAAACCGTAGTTTGGCCAGAGTCCACTTTGCGTTGGATGTTATCGCCCACAAAAGTGAGAGCGGACTCAGTGCTGTGGTGTTTTCTGAAACCATGTTGCGTGTTATCAAGGTATTCAGATGAATCAAGAAAGGAGGACAGATGAAGATTCAGATGTGCCTCAAGCATCTTAGCGGGAGCAGGGAGAAGGGAAATCGGCCTAAAGTTTTTCAGAAGGGCCGGATCAAGGGACGGCTTCTTAAGAAGAGGTTTCACGATTGCTTTCTTCCATACAGGAGGAAAAGAGCCCTGGGTAATAGCCTTGTTCATAACCTCAAGCATGGGAGGAAGAAGGGTATTTCTACACTCTTTCAGTTTTTTCAGAGGTAGAGGATCCAGCGGGGAAGCAGATTTGGTCCTGTCAAGTAGCAGGTTCAGTCCTTCCAGGGATAAAGAAGGAAATTCCATGAATAAGCAGGAAGGACTTTTGCCTAAAAAATCGAGACTGGCTATAACAGGCGGAATGCTATGATCCAGAGCATGGCAATGAGCTTCCAAGGAAACATGTATGTCAAGAATTTTATTATGAAAGAAGTCAGAGATATTATTGCACAGTTCTTGCGAACTCACTACGGGGTCTGGGAGTTGCAGGGAGTATAAAGTATCAGCGATTTTAAAAAGCTCCCTAGAAGAGGAGAGAGAGCTGGTAAGATTGGAGAAGTACTCCTGCTTCTCTGTTACAACTCTCCGTTTGTATTCCCGAAGTGCAGACTTGTGAACCTCTCGGTCATTAGGGTCCCAAGATTTCCTCCAGTTTCTCTCACTGCTCCTACATCTCTGCCTCAGGAGTCTCAGTTGATCAGAAAACCAAGGTGCCGTGGGCTTTCGGCGAGCTACATAGCGCAAAGGTGAGGGGGCAAGTTGTTCAACTGCATTAGAAATGGAGTCCGTCAGATCTTGAGCTGCCTCGGCTGCATCTTTTAAAGATAGAGATTCGTGGGTGGAAACAAGAGGAGCGAGAGCCTCATCAGAGATATTCTCAAAATTTCTCCTAAGGGTGAATGGCGAGGTTACCAAGTTAGTGGAGCATGAGGCAGGAAAGGAGAATTCCAATGGCACGGCACAGTGATCTGTCCAGACCAAAGGTAACGGGGGGCCAGTAGAAAGCCTGGTGTCATTAGAAAATACCCCGTCAAGTATATGCCCAGCCTTGTGGGTGGAACTATTCACAAGCTGGGCGAAGTCACATGCTCCTAGTGACTCGACCAATGATATTGTGTCCTTTGAGTTGACCTCATCCAAGTGAAAATTAAAATCACCCAAAATGGTGAAGGCTGCTTTTCCGAAGTAGGGTTCGAGGATTGTCAGTAATTCTGAAGAGAAACTGGCACTAGGACCGGGGGGCCTATACACCAGAATCCCAGTAAAAGAGACCGATGCAGAAAGAGTAATACAGAAGTATGATTCAAAACGATTTGAAGGCGTCGGTAGTGATTTAATCAAATAGGGAAAGGAGGATTTAAGAAGAATGGCTATGCCTCCTCCTCTGCGCAAGGGTCTATCCTGCCTATAAAGAGAATAGCCATCAGGAATGGCCATAATCAGATCGTGTCCTGAGGTATCAGAGGCCCAGGTCTCCGTAATGAACACCCAATCCGGCTGTCGGTCATCCACGAAATCATGGAAGGCTACGTTATGCCTAATAAGCGGACGAGCATTTATTAGGAAGCCAGATCTCCGGGGCAGATCAGGCTGTTTAGACGGGAGATGTGATCTTACAGAGCCAGTGCAAGAGAAATCAAAAGAGGTCATACAAGCCCAACCTCTATCGGAGTGCAAGATCCCTTCAGGAGAAAAGCGGTGTTGACAAGACTGGGAAACAGGTCTTAGAGCAAGGATTTCTGATCTAGAATGTAGCCTAATTAACTCACCAGGAGGGGTAGGAGTATAAGCTGAGTCCAGCCCGACCTGCAGCCCGTCCTCAGCGCGGACGGGCGCAGACGGGCTGAACACTGGCGTAACTCCGGCATCAGTCTGGCGTCCCCGCTGCGCGTTACCACTGCGCGCAGGCATGGCTGACTTTATATTCGCCTCGTGAACAGAAAGCAGACTAGAGCGCGCGATAACTGCCCCTCACCCAGTATGGCCGCCAATCGAGACAGAGGCCAGGGACCCGCAAAATGCGGTGAGGTTCCAAATTACGGTGCAGGTAAGATGGCAGCAGTGGGGGTATGCGTGGCCGGCATTAAAATCAAGGGTAAGTGCCCAAACCAAATTTTAAACGAAATTCCACACTTAAATATATCCTACATATGAAATTTGAATATCAACCCTTAAACAAATATAGAGGAAACGTATTGGATTGTTCCTGAAAAAGAAATAAAAGCATCACTGCCGTGAACTTGGATTAATGTGACTTATGGGAGAATTGTTTTTTTTCGAAACATTAGCTTTCTATCCTGGGCTTGTCACCATTAATACAAGATATAACTCCTTCATCATTTTACTACTTGGTGTCTTGTTATAGTGTGAGATACGTGGCTACTCCAGAAGAAGGCGCTGGTCGCCTAAACGCGCGTAGAGAACTATTTGTTTATGCCACCCTTTTAATGATTATATATATGTTTTTTTATTGTGTATTGCATATTTATTGTGGATTTATTGTTTACAGTTCAATGATATATATTTCCTTTTAAATTTCATGACTTCAATTATGTATTTGTTTGTGATTAATTCTTTTAACTTGGTCAATAATAAAAACTAAATTTAGACCTACTCATATCATTTTTTCTTATATATTTATTTCATTAAAATATAAAATGTCTGCGGTTTAAGTGCCTTGGTTGTTACCTCTCATGCGATAGAACAAGGGTGACACTGTAGTGTTAGCACTGTCTGCAAAGACTGACAACTGACCCGTTATGAACTGGACTGCTTGAAACACGACTGAAGCTATGCTAGAGATACCAAATTGAAAGACTCATCCACTACATTCTCCACTTTACCCCAAACACTAGAATGCTGGTAATGGAATAGCAAGATATGGTCCGATTAATGGACCATGCCACACATACATGCAACCTAGGTATTCATCAGGCATTAGTTACACAGGGGGTAGGACTGACACTGGTGATGGGACCAGAAGGAGTGACACAGATAACCACACTCCGTATACAAGTTCCTCCCCAAACAATTAAACCACTTAACAAAATGCACCTGGCCTCAACCCCTGCACCTATAAACCTCGCTTTTGTACTACTGACTCTGATATGAATTTAGCAGTCTGTATTTTGCCGCAAAAGGGCTTGCAGTTTGTTTTGCCATCAGAGCCAATACTGATATCTAAGACTCCTGCTACGTTTTTACCATTGTATGGGGGCAGACTGCTTTTGTGTATGGTGAAACACAGAAAAGGTCAAGCTTGGGCCATTTGCAGACCCTGATCAGGTTTTAGCCAAGGGCTTTTATAACAAGGTTAGTAGTGAGGTAATTAATTTTACTCTTATTGGCTCACTGAAGAGGCCCCCTTTTTGGGTCTATAGAAGCTCAAAGACTTTAATGATTTTCTGAGGTTGTCCCTTTGTGGTACTTTTTAAAGTGTCTTAGGCAAGGTGGTTGGGTTCCTAGTATTGCTTTTGCTAGTTGCACACATTAAGGTTTGACAAAAATCCTCCAGCCCGGCACATCCACATCAGAGCCACTGTTGCTTTTAGATTCTTATGTCCGCTTGGGTTAGGCCAGCTTATTTGCCACGTTTCTGCAGGTAAAATCTCCCTGCAGGTCAGTCAGGATGTCTTCTCGTTTAGCAACCATGAGGCTGGTTCTACAGCTTCCTATTTTTTGTCGGAAAGAATACAGGATGTTTCACCTCCCCACCCTTTTGACAAAAAGTCTCAGTGGATTGAGACAATAGGAAATAAGTTGTTTTACTTCGGGAGCCTGATTGTTCATTCATAAAGTGCTTCATATTTTTGGCACGTTGCACCCATGCTGTTTGGGTGTTGGCCATGATGGTGGTTTGCCCTTTCCAGGACCACTCTTGAGGACTTTTTTGCTGAAGTAGTATATGATGGATTTGGAGCATCTTACCAACTTTTTATGTTCTATCTTTACACTGTGGACACATTGACCAAGTATGTGGGCTCTTCTGTGGCTCTTCATAGGAATGCTTGGTTGCCCCCTTGAACCAGGAAATTTTTAGGCAAATGTGTTGGATAGAACCTTTAATAGTTCCCACCTCTTTGGCAAGCAAACTCTCTTGGCTTTAGATGGCACTACACGGAGACACATCAATGCACGATCTGGAATATTTGACTTTTCGTCGGTGGCATGGTAGAATCATAAATTGTACAGCTGTACAAACCTCACCAGCACTTCTGACCTGACCAGCAACTATCTACAACGCCTTTTGGCTACGTGAGTCGTGGTGCTTTCGGGGGGGCAAGCAGACCAGTAGCGTTATTCTTTTTTTCCCATGGCTTCCACAACCTCTATGTGAATCTTATATGGTTGAGGAGAAGAAAGGTCAATTTTTCTCACACCTAGTCTATATGGGCAATTTCATCCTTTTGCCCATGCATTGGGATCCGTTGCTGCTTACAGGGGCCCATCTGCTGAAATGCTCTTATTCATGTCCATCTGCTGGTGCTTTAAAATTGCCTGGCAGGTTGCTGTTGCTGCAAGGGGCTACTTTAGATTGGAGCCTTTTTCCCCTGTAGTCCGTCTCATGCAGGTCCTGGCACAGGGTTTTTAGTTGTTTGGTTGTGCTGCTGGAAATTTAGTTGATACTTCAACTCTCCCGGCAGATATAGAACATTTTTGTTCTGTTTCAAGTTTTCGGGTCGTTCCATCTAGTTTAGTGTTGGCACTTCATGTCCTCTGGCAGCTGTTGACGGTACGTCATGGCTCATGGATACCTTGTGTCCTTAGCTTGGATTCTATCAGTGCATTGATTGGGCTATGTTCTTTCCTCAGACATTGTCTTTTCTGAGTTAGTACCTTCGTTATAGTCTAACCTTCAGCTTATGCTACATACCTCTTGTCTTGAGTGAATTTGGGTGGGTGCACTATTTTATTATTATACTTGAGAACTGGCAATAGGGCACCTTTTGGGGGTAAAGTATTTATGACCAGGTTGGAGTATGCCACAGTTCCAAGGTTTGTTTTTGGAAGTTATGGAATGGAACCATGTAAATAGATGCTGTGGATGCTTTTACCCAGCCTGTGCTGGGAACGCAAGTATGAACAATCTCCTTGCTCTTTCTGTGTTGTATAAATGTCTCTGAAGTGGGTCTATTCCAGTCTTCAGTGGGCTTCCTTTTAGTGCTTGTCTTTCTTGGTTGTGCTTGTTCCGATCCCGTTGCTACCCTTGGTTGACTTTTCCCTCTGAGCAAGTCTTTGATTCTGTCTACCTATGCTTTTTTTGCAGCGTGTGGGATTGTGAGGGGTGACTCATTGTTTTACCACTCATCTGTCTGTTCTTCGTCTTCAACTTACATTACTGTTTGATGTTCTTGAGTCTGAGTCAGGGTTAAGATGATGTGCGAAGTTGTCATATGCCCTTACATATGCTGCTACCAATCTGTCGATATCGTGTGTTGTATATCAGCTTTCCCTTAAGGTTATTGATGGGAAGGTATTTTTTCACAGGGAAATGGTTAACTTCAGGTCGCTGGTGTCGGCATGCTTGCTAGGAAGTCTTTTCACCTGCAAGTTTTTGTGTTTTATCTTTAGGTAAGGAACCTCTGATTACTAAAAGGAATGCATAGGCTGTAGTCCTCTTGTCAAAACGTAGAGCACCTCTTAGATCAGTGGGATAGGCAGGCAGGTGTATTCCAATCATAAATGTGCCATCTGTTTTTTTTAGAGTGTGCTGTTTAATCATGGGGTCTTTGATATGTCTACATAGGTGTGCACTTTTCCGTTGCTCTCTGGGTCAGAGGAGCTGTTTCTAAGCGATGGGTTCTGGTGACTTACAGTGCCGTAAGTTTGTAGGTACTGTGTTAAGGATGCGTGTCAGTGTGGCATTAATTGCTAGAGTATATTTTACATCCCAATTAATTGAAGGTCATGAGAACTATGAGAAATGTTTTTACTGCTACTTTCTGTGCCTTAGTTTCACTGTGCATGCTGAGGTTTTTGAAACAACAACTCTGGAATGGAAGGACTACCTATTAAAAAGATAGCATTTAAGGCTTCATGCATGATGTGGTACACTCGATAGTCACTGCTTCCATTGCACTGCATGAAGCGTCCACCATGCCCTCCAGCGATTTTCTACATGCCATCACTCCCATAAGCCAATTCTAGATTTTTCAAAGATTGATGTTGCAAAAAAACGCAACCTGTCCACCTCACCACCATCTGTTTGGTAATTTTCTCTACCCTTGATTAGTTTTTGCTTTGCCCTATCCGACTCTCATCCCGCATGGTCCTTTGGGGGTAACAAGCTTTTGAATGTTGTTTTTTAGTTGTTCACCACATTCACCAAAAACGGTCTGGTGGCAACATTCCGTCCAACAAGAAAGAACACATTCAATTAGATGAGCCCAAACCTTTTGGCTTTGCCAATGCTTATTTTTAATGAAAAGAAGCGCCCTTACAGTGTTATCACAAAGTGAGCTCGAAACTGAAAATCCTTTATAAAACCCAAGTAGAATGCTCATACTCAAAGCATCACCTTTCCTTACAAGACAGGCACATATAGGCTTGTTTTCTGCTGAGTGAAACATTGTTTGGCTACAAATGGTATTGTATTACCGGTGATGGAAAGTGTTTAGTTAAACAAAAGATGGCACCTTCTTCAGCTTCGGGTTGTAATAATGTGTTAAAATTTCGATATATTAATGCCACAGTGTGCACCACAATATTTCCTTTTCTTGATGGATGATCTTTAGTTTTCTCATGGTGGTGGCCGCTACCGAAACATAGCACCTTTTTTCAAGTTATAAGGCATCATTTAACTGTCTTTTTTTCCTGTCACAGGGGGAGTGAAACTTGGTCTTGGAGACTTCATTTTTTACAGTGTACTTGTAGGAAAGGCCTCGGCCACCGCCAGTGGCGACTGGAACACCACTCTGGCATGCTTTGTCGCCATATTGATAGTAAGTATAATTTAAAGATGCAGCTTTTAGAAAATGTGTGATCAGTGGCGGGACCATCTGAGAGCAGATAAACGAGAGGCAAAGCGTTGGGTGTGCTTCGCCATTTGTAGATGTTCATGTACATGCTGGTCTTGCTCCACATATAGATCCGGTATATCCAACGTGGATCCCGGAGGGCTGAAGTCTCCTCTAAATTGAGCTCATAAGGATATCCTAGCAAGGTGTCTTGGATCCGGCTCTTCGGACCTACTATGTTTACAGTAAGCTCCTCCCAGTTACAAAAGGGCAAGAGGTGGGAAAAGAGCATCAGTAAGATCATTTTTATAGAGACAAAGTAGCATTTCTAGAGGGGGAGCTCTAAGAGGAATGAGCAAACTGTGTGGGTGATGCCTTGTTGGCCCTGCCCCTGCCTTTGTGTCTTTTGAAGCAGAAAGGGCATTTGTACATTGCACCTATTCTAGATTCGCTTGTTGTGCATTATGTTTGACGTTCCTTCCAACTTACGTTTCTCTTTTTCTCTGCAGGGCCTGTGCCTTACTCTTCTGCTGCTTGCCATTTTTAAAAAGGCGCTGCCAGCTCTCCCAATTTCAATCACCTTTGGGCTTGTGTTCTACTTTGCGACGGACAACTTGGTGCAGCCCTTTATGGACCAGCTAGCCTTTCACCAATTTTATATCTAGCGCTCTAGAAAAGGAACATTTCCACATAATTTTTGTCTACTGGCAAATTTTCTAAAACTGGAAGAACGGAGGATGTCCTCAAGAAATGAAACCGATGGTCAGCCTGAAGCTTAAAACAGCTCTTCTGTTTTGTTCATGGCAGTAATATTCGTTGTGAACACCTGTTCAAATATCGACTGGAATCGTACATTCCCATTTCTGGCTGCTAGGACATCATGGACTAACCGGGGTCACTACTCTAGCCAAGCCTTTGTTTTTAAAGGAAATTGGGCTTTTTACATGGCACAAAGTGCAATAATAGCCTTCGGGGTACAACATTTTTTCATTAGCAAACTGGTAACTTTTGGAAAAGGGATTATGACTCGTACACCTGTAAATTGCTCGGTCATTGGTATCCCACATTAGTAGTGACCAGGATTCACTTTCTTTTCAGTGACCCTTGTGAAATAAGTTGATGGGGTCAGTGTAAATTCTTTTGGCCAGTTTTTGTCTTGACTCCAAACACCTTCACATTTTGCACTGCCTCGAATCCAAGGGTTGAGTGAGCGTGGCATCTGGACTGTGCTTTGCCATCAAGATAAAGCCTTTTATATGCAGGGTTGCTCATTCACGCTTGCAGTACCATTACCTGTAGCCTAAATTATCCCTGGATACCTGGATGTCTTCAGAGTTCTGTGTTTGCTGTTCTTTACCTTTCACAAGCATAAGATCTGCACATCATTATAGATTTATGTGATTAAAAGAAATGTGTATTATTGTCAATTAGGATTAAAGACCCTCAACTTTAACAAGACTTCTGATTTTCACCATTACTACATTATTCATTTGAAAATGTCCACCAATAACTGAAAACAGTAGTTCCTCTGTAACAGGTAACCGGGATTTCCTTTTTAAATTGGATATGTGAAAATATGATAACCATTGGTGCTAAGAACTTCCTCACAACTTCTCTACGAAGATTACTCTATAGACGTTCAGTGGTCTCCAACCTTCTGGTAGTTTTACAAGGAGGCTTTGATTTGTAAATGAAATCAAAAGTTTTGGAGAAAAAAGTGTGAATCACTATGGTTGAACAGGCAGTCAAGAAAATATTGAACTCTGGATGTTCATGGTTGGTTGTTTGCAAACCATGGTGTATCCATAAAGGTGAAACCATCCAGTGCTCAAAGAAAATCCAGTACTCTTAAGTGTCTGCATGCTCGGTGGACCTCTTATGTTGACGAGTTGAGCCACCTTTAGCCCATTGCACTGGACAGTGAAATGGCTTCATATGCATTTGTGGTCTTTAAAGACTTTCTCAAGTTCGTTGTTTAATGTGGGCCACAGCATGAAAGTTGGAAATTCACATTGTCACAGACTTACATTGTACGTCTGTGGCAAATACAAGTGCTTCTTGTATAGTCTTGGCGACACCAAAAGGCATTCTTTAACAGCACTTTAACATGTGGAGTGAGGAACATTAGTCACCTGGATTGTACCTGCGCATGGTTTACTTCATATCTTAGACACAAGCAGCAAAGAGAACAGTCTGTCAGTATTTGGTTATTTCTATTATTTCTGTGGATTTTCATTTGAAATGAGTTTTTGTACCTTTTTTGTACTTTGTGTTCATGTTTGTGAGAGGGCTGAGAGGGGACCTTGACTGAAAGTGTAATTGTGCCTGTAAAAACAACTTCTTGGTTTTTATGTAGTGAGATTAAATAAACTGAGGGATTTCGCACAGGGACCTCTGTGTTTACCAATATATGCTTTTTATCTTTTTCATTTTGCCCCTTGTGGGTTGAAGGGGTGTTGAATCAAAATATTTCAATATTGAATTTAGGGATTTCACTGTGTAAGGCATGCAAGTTAATGGTCAATAAAATTGTGACGCGCAAGCTACCTCATGAGTTGGTGGCCTAACAAAGTTCTTCCTATAAAAAAATCTCTTCCGCAAAGCATTTTTGCATCATAATGTTGATGCTGGGTTTTTATTTCTAAAATATTGCTAATTCAATTATTTCTTCAAAACAAATGCTGGACCGCTCCGGGGGTGGTTCTTCTCTGTCCAAATCTTCGGGTAAGTTGAAGAAAAAAACTGGAGAAATCTAAGCGAGACTCAGCCCTTTCCTTCCACTAAGGCTCCACTGATAAGGCACAAGGGCACCACCATACATCTCATTCTCACTCCCATAGTTATTTGACTTTGGAATAGATCTCGCAACTTATTCTGGAACAACCTGAGTTTACTGCCCTGTCCACCACTCTGACGTATTTCCGCAAGGCCATGTTCTGAATCTTTGGATCTTTCCTTACTCTCTTAAGGATGCCTGTTGGCCCCATGGAGCCAAAAGGTTCTCCACCTGGAAAACCACTAGCAAGCTTGCCCTCTGGGCCATCTGAACCCTCCAATCCCATACCGGCAGCGCCGTATGTGGCTCCACTCTTGTCGCCTCGGTCCACACCATTTCCCCGACACATTGACGCTGATACCGATATTGTAGATGCCAGAAGATGAGGCCCCCATTGGCCTCTTGGACGTCGAGCCAGCACTGGTCCCACCTCAATTGGATTCGCTCCTTGCTGCTGCTGAGGCTCCTGTTTCTCCATCTCCTTTGCCTCCACAATGCTAACAGCGCATCCTTCATTCCCTGTTTGACACAGATTCAGATAATGATTACTATACAGGTGATGAGATGGGCCACCCTTATCACAAGGAAAGTTGATATGATGACCCTCACGAGGCTAGTGGTCATAATACTTCCCTTGAGTCAGTTTTCCACTCATCCACTTGCCCTGCCACTGCGGAGAGTGCGTTCTACGCCATGGTTATGCTTAGGACGACTGTAGTCCTTGACCTCCAGCTTTTTACCAATGTACTTACAGACATCTGCTTAGCCCTCTTACGATTTGACGAGGCCCATTTGCATATTTTTGGGGGGACATGGGTAAACCTTCCAATTGTCCCTCCATCAACTGCACAACCCATCACCCTGCCCCAGACAACCCTGCATGTTTTCCTCAGCATTACTCACCAGAAAGCTTGGTGGGACAGGAATCTGCAGGCAAGACTAATCCCAACACATTTCGGATGATTTCCCTGATCGGAAAGAGGGTTTTCTCCTTCACCAGATTCGTACTCTTGTCTGGGAGGGCCCCCTGCCTCCAGGGGCGCTAATCTCTCGTCCTTTGGGACTTGATAGCTTAAGTCCACCCTGGTGTTCCAGATGATCTACAACCGGTCCTTGCCCAGGCCAGACAGGATGGTCACAACGCAGCTAATCACAATTCGTTGTGACTTGGACACCACCAATTTCATTGGGACGGCCATTAACACCAGTGTTGCCTTTGTTCGCCACACATGGCCGCAGACCACTGATTTTTCAGGCAATGTCTGCTCGTCCCTCATAGACATACTGGTCGAAGGCACTCTCCTATTTGGGGACAAGGCAGAGTTTGAAGTTCAAGGAGAACAGGGTCACTGCATACTCCCTCGACTTATCTGCCTCGCCTCTACTGCCGCATCTGCTCCTTTTGTGGCTTAGTCGGAGGTGCCCCATACCGCCAGCTAATCCAACCTCCACAAGGCAGACCGCACTTTCATGGTCGAGGCCTGGTGCCCTCTGCTCTTGCAGTCAATGTTACCAGACTCGCCGGTCCACTACTCCCACTGCAGCTGTGCCATCTGCCAAACCCCTGTCCCCTTAGTGGAGCACAGCCACCTGGGAGGCAAAATCTGATGGTTCTTGCTGGGTTGGCGGACCAGGCCATCAGACATGTGGGTCCTGCAGATTGTTCAGCCAATATGTGCTCTACCTTTTATTCTCTTGCTGCCGTACCTTCCACTGTCCCCACAGCGATTGAGGTAAGCCTTTTTGGCCAAAGAGGCTGTCATGAGATTGCCATCTCCAGACATAGTACATGGTTGTTATTCCCCCTGCTTTCTAGTGCCCAAAAAGTATGGAAGCCTTCATCCTATTTTTAGACGTATGCCTTTCAACGCCTATCAGCAGAAAGAGAAATTCAAAATGCTCATGCGGTCTGGATCTTGTCTGTCCTCTAATCTGGAGCTGGGCTTGCAGATGCCAATTTCCATATATCTGTCCTGCAGGCCCATCAGCACTACCTGCGGTTCGTGTGGGGTCAGAAGCATTTTCAGTTTGCTCTGCTCCCCTTTGGTCTCGCCCAGTGGCGGTTGGTGATATTTGGAAGTGGTGAGGCGAAAGCATTCCTATGTATCGTGTGTGCACCAAACCATAGGAACGCCTATTCAGATAAGACGGCAGTTACTGTATCTTGTGAACCACTAGTCAATTTCATGTCATTTTATGTCGTGTGTTTTCTTGTTTAACATACACATTATTTTCTCCAAATTGTCTCAACTCTCACGTGCAGATTATCCATCAAACTTGTATAAATTTCTTTCTAAAAGAAGCCCATGGGTGTCTGAGGCTTTCGACTCCCCTGGATAATGTCATTCATTCCAGGCACAAAGTGCCCATCATTCTTGTTTATTAGATAATCCCTTCAAACCTAAAAATGATATTCTTTCTCTCCTTTCTGTTCATGCATTTGTATTCAATCTAAGCCATTGCAGCCTTCACTATTTCTCTGCGAGACCACCATATTTACCCAAAGTATCATACACTGCATTACAGTAAGCCATTCATCCTGCCATACTTCAACATTGTAGCAGCACACTGTGTGCCCGCAGTTATTCCAAAAGGCCCCTCTTCAACTTCCAATTCCCTCCCGCCGCAGCATTGCAGCGATTCAACTGAGAAATAAATTATGTAATTGGCGTCAGATTTGGCTTTTCAGAAAAGGCACTTCTTCTTCCACCAGAACGCCCTTGTCGTCCTCCCAGACAGGACCACTGACTCACCTCGTACATGCTCATAATGCCCAACCTGTAGAAGACTGGTAGGGACACATCAGAGCTGATCACCACCACCAACTCTTCCTCAGTGGACACACACCTCATTACTTCAAATGAAAGGGAAACCGCAGAGAGGCCTGTGAGCGTTGACTGATGGTGGCGGCGCACAGGGGAGATATAGTCCCCTTGTAGGAAGAGAGGGCCTGGGGACGCTGGTCAATGCCTTACCCAAGCTCCGCACTTGCTCCCTCCTGCAGAGATTGCCAACTCACCGACCATTGGACCCGGACCAAGGCATGAGGCGCACACTGACTTACTGACCCGCCCAACAGTGGCTGTACAAGTTTGAGTGGCCCTGGGAATAACTTAACTTACCCCAGTATTGGAACTTTCATAGATTCCCATGCTTTGTATCATTCCCCGTCGTCGGAATGGGAGTCTCGGTAACAAAAATACCATAGCTGTAGGTACAAAAGACAATGGAAAAAGGCCTAGGCCTCATTCCCTTTTTTAGCATATCACCCTCTTTGTGTAAAAGAGACCAAACTTTGGCCTCAGCCAATCAGAAGTGCCTCACCACTTAGAACCTTCCTGAAGGAACCTCAGAGCCTCAGATTTTCTACCGCACGTTGTGCTAGGGAGTCTCCTTTGAGCTCTGCTCAACTTCTACTCTTTTAAAGGATTTCTTCAGGTTTTTTCTACAGGACTTTCTTCAGAATCTTTCAGATTCTCTTCAGGATTCCAGGATGTCGGAAATTGAGAAGAAAAAGGCGCTTTTCAAGCCTTGTTCCTCCTGTGGCAAGAAAAGGCTTTTTGTGGAGGATAAGCATAAGGACTGCATTTATTGCCTCTATCCTGACCACCAGGCGGCTGCCTGTTCCATCTGTCGCACTTTTTCTGCCAAGACCCTCCGGGACCGAGAGGGTAGGCTCCTGACATGGCTGCAAAAGCTTAAATCAAGGAAGGATACTGTCTGCAGTGACAGTGAGGATGCTGGATCGATGGCTTCTACTAGAAGGTCAGTGAAAAGGGGTAGGGGTTCCCCTTCTACTTCTGTGGGAAGATCTTCTAAGGCCTCAAAAAAGACCCCCAGTGAGTCTGAGAGCCCAGGTCCCAGCAAATCTCCTCACGGAAGTGTAAAGGAGAGGGATGGACCTTCTACGCAGTCTACAGGTGCGAAGACTTCCACAGCCTTCAAAACACCTTCAGGCCAGTCTTCTGAGAGGACTTCTAAGCCCTCGACGACGAAGACGTCGACAGCGGGAGGCCCGTCGACTAGAACATCGAAGGCTCCGTCGACAGGAGGTTCGTCGACGTCGAGACCGTCGACGGCGGAGTCCTCACCGTCGACGGAGAAGCTAAGGACGCCGACGACGAAGGTACCAGCTTCACAGGTGTCGACGAAGGAGCCGTCGACGACGAAAGCCCCGTCGACGCCCAAAGTCCAGTCGACGACGAAGGCCCCGTCGACGTCGAAGACTCAGTCGACGACGAAGGCCCCGTCGACGTCGAAGGCCCCGCCGACGACGAAAGCTCCGTCGACGACAAAAGCCCCGTCGACGACTATGACAGCGGTGTCGACGACGAGAGTCCCGTCGACGGTGATGACGACGGTGTCGACGACTGCGGTCTCGTCGACGAGGGCGTCGACGACTACTACAGTGACTATGACGACAGCTGTTGTGTCGACAATTTCGTCGTCGACGACGTCCACGACCCCTATCTCCATGGCGTATATACAACCGTCGACGACTGATCCCACGATCTTGTCCACAGAAAAGCGAATCACCATTTCTGTGACGCGGATCACGCCAGAGATGACCTCTCCAAGGACAGTGTCCCCTCTGTTGCCAACAATGCTCCTTCAAGAGGGACAATCAGAGGAAGATGACCAAGATGCATATAGCTATGCCAATAGTCCTTCACAACTGTTTGTCAAATGCCAGGACACTGACTCAGAGGGCGAATACACCCACGAGGAACATGGTCATAGTCAACAGCAACAGCAGCAAACTGACCAGGAAATGGTTGCAATGCCAACATCTTTCCTGCAGGATCTACATAGGATGCTGCAGGACTATAAAGCTAAGGCCAGTAGACCTTTGCCAAATACATCAACGCCTGCTACACCTTCAAGGGTTCAGGCGTCATTGGTGCCACCTACTTTCTCGACTCCAACCTCTCCACAGCCTCAAGCAGCCATTCCTCAGGATTCCTCTGGATAACCAGGATCACATGATGTTGATGAATCCTCGGATGAGGATCAGCAGTCGGATCACGTTTCTAATCCCGACACGGAATATGATGCGTACGTTATTGACAATCCCGCATCACCAAATCCAGACCCGGCGGACTCCCCGCCAGCGGATATTGGAGGTTTCCATCAGCTAATGGAGAGAGTGGCGGCAAGATTTAAGTTAGCAATGCCTAAAGTCACCACAGATTGTTTCTTATATGACTTTAAGGAACCCTTTCGGAAAACTGTCAGGTCTATTCCAATCGTGGATCACCTATGGAAAGAGGGCATAAAGACCATGACACACCCGGCGACGGTGGTGCCGGTGCTACTGCATCTCTAGAAAAAGTACAAAGCGACCGATGATGCCCCAGCGGCCTTGACAGGCCATCCGAGACCGGACTCTGTGATCTCGCAGGCAGCGCAGAGAAAATCGCGCAACCCTTCAGCACCGCTGACAACTCCTCCGGACAAAGGACGGAGGTCAGATAACGTGGGAAAAAGATTCTCAGCGATGGCAAGTTTGCTGGTGCGAGCAGCTAATGCCTTAGCGATCCTGGGTAGGTACGACCGTCAACTCTGGTGCGATGTCGCCCCGTACCTTGACCAGTTACCTCCTGAATCTATGTCGGAGGCAAAGAAGGTTTTGCAGGAGGGAGAAGCGACGTCGATGGAAATCATCGATTGTGCAATGGATATTGCGACTACTGCATTTCGTTCGCTGGCTGGAGCAGCAGTGCTCCGTCGCCAAGGGTGGCTTAAAGCTACTTGGTTCCGACCGGAGGTCCAGAATAAAGTATTGGATCTCCCATTTGATGGAGAAGCTCTATTCGGCAAACTCATTGACGACACCCTGCAAGATATTGAGAAAGACACAGAGACCGCTAAGTCTTTAGGAACACTTCAGTACAGGAAGTCTCCCTTCAAGGGCTCTAGAGGCAGGGGTGGTACTTATAGAGGATCCTTCCAACAACAACGTTATTCCAACACAGGATCCAGTTCCCAGCAACACCGCCAATCTTACCAGCAGCGGCAGGGCCAGTCTTCCAACTACTCCAGGCCTTACGGTAAAGGAAAGCAGGGGGCGCGAGGACGAGATTCGTCCAAGCGCCAATAGCGGCCTCCTGGCTCTTCCTACTGGACCCTCCTCCAGGAAGTCATCAGTTGGAGGCTGGGTCAACAAATACCTTCACAACTGGTCCCTAATAACATCGGACCGTTGGGTGCTCAACATCATTCGGAAAGGGCATACCTTAGAGTTCACTCAAGTTCCGCCACCCAAGCCCCCGGCAGCCACTCCTTCAAAACACCAGCGTCTCCTTCGGCTCGAAGTTCAACAAATGCTCCGAAAAGGGGCGATAGAGCCAGTTCCATCGAACCAAAGAGGCCAGGGATTTTATTCCAGGTTCTTCCTGGTGAAGAAAACGCTCGACAAGTGGCGCCCCATTTTAGACCTCAGGGGGCTAAACACCTATTTCATTTCTCTGTCCTTCAGGATGGTGTCCCTCCAGGACATCTTGAAGCTGATCAACCCGGGGGATTACATGGCCACACTCGATCTCGAAGATGCCTATTTTCACGTTCCGATTCACCCAGCGCACAGAAGGTTTCTGCGATTCACAGTAGCCAAGAGCCATTACCAATTCAGGGTTTTACCCTTTGGACTCCGCTCAGCCCCAAGAATATTCACGAAAGTGCTGGCTCCAGTAGCAGCTTTCCTGCGGAGGCACAAGTTTCAAGTCTTCCCCTATCTGGACGACTGGTTACTGAAAGCTCCGTCCAGAGAGACAGCAATACAAGCGGTTCAAGCATGTACCAATTTATTCCAAAACCTGGGTCTCACTCTAAACGACCAGAAATCTTGCCAGATCCCGTCCAGAAGAGCCCGGTTTCTGGGAGCCATCTTGGACTCAAGGCTTTCACGAGCTTTTCCTACTCTGGAAAGGAGGCAAAAGTTACAGACGATAGCCCAAGTCTTACAAACAAAAAAGTCTCTTTCAGTTCGCCGCTACAAGTCTCTGCTGGGAGTAATATCATCGTGTATTCCACTGATCCCTCATTGCAGACTGAGAATGCGTCCCTTGCAGGAACAACTGGACAATCAATGGCGGCAAGTCCACGGTTCCTTCGACGACAGAGTGACTATCACTCCGGAGATGAAGAATGCGGCCCTGTGGTGGACAGACCAAGACAACTTGTCCCAAGGCCTATCCTTCGCAAGCGACCCGTCTCCACAAGTGATAACGACGGACGCGTCGTTGGAGGGTTGGGGAGCAGTGCTGCAGGACCTACATGTCAGTGGTCATTGGTCACCCCAGGAAAAACGCCTCCACATCAACCTATTAGAACTCAGGGCGATACGTCTGGCTCTGCAAGCGTTTCTTCCTTGCCTGGAAGGTTCACAAGTGCTGATCAGGACGGACAACACCACGGCCATGCACTATGTGAACAAGGAAGGAGGGACCAGATCGCGCCCATTGTCACAAGAGGCCCAGCAGGTTTGGGAATGGGCGACCCAACACAAAATGTCTCTGATGGCAGAACACTTGCCTGGCGTCCTCAACGAAAACGCCGACAGACTGAGCAGGTCATCCTCGGTCAGCCACGAATGGGAGTTGAATCAGGAAGTCTTGGAACAAGTCTTCAGCCGGTGGGGAAGACCGGACATCGACCTGTTTGCCACCTTGACCAACAAGAAATGCCGGTCTTACGCAAGCAGGCTTCCCCATCCAAATTCTCTGGGAAATGCCCTTTCGATAGCCTGGTCGAAGACATTTGTCTACGCTTTTCCTCCCATTCCTCTGATACCACGGCTAATCAGGAAACTCAAGGTGGAACCGTGCAGGATGATCCTGATAGCCCCGGCTTGGCCGAGGCAGTTCTGGTTCACGGAGCTCCATCTGTTGTCGATTGCTCCTCCTTTCCCTCTACGAATTCTGCCGGATCTTCTCACGATGTCCGAGGGACAGATTTTGAATCCAGACCCTCAGTCGTTACACCTGACTGCATGGCTCCTGAGCAGCGAGAATTTATGAACCTGCCATTATCAAACGAGGTTAGAGAAGTTTTCTCCCAAGCAAGGGCCCCTTCAACTAACAAAACTTACCGCCTTAAGAGGAAAAGGTTCTGTTGTTGGTGTCGACAGCAACACATTGATCCATTCAATTCCAAACCTCATCAGGTCCTCCCTTACTTACTGTCCTTGGCCAAGTCTGGTCTAGCCCATTCATCAATTAAGGTCCATTTGGCTGCTTTGTCACGATTCAGAAGGACAGAATCTGGGCCTTCATTATGGTCTTCGAGAATAATCAAACAATTTCTTAAGGGCCTGTTCAGGGTCTATCCACCGGTCAGACCACCTCCTCCAACATGGCATTTAAATCTGGTCCTTTCTCAACTCATGAAGGACCCTTTTGAACCAGTCCATCGTTCTGACATCAAATACCTTTCGTGGAAAATGGCTCGTCTCCTCGCTCTCACGTCGGCTCACGTCGGCTCGGCGTGTAGGGGAGTTACAGGCCTTGACCATTCAAGAACCTTTCCTTCAATTCAAGAGGAACACTGTCATCATGAGGACTAACCCTAGGTTCATGCCAAAGGTTCCCTCGGATTTCCATTTGAATGAACCGGTCATTCTGAAAACATTTTTTCCTCAGCCTTCCACACCAGCGGAAAAAGCATTGCATTCGTTGGATGTGCAACGATGCTTGAAGTTTTACTTGCAACGTACTAAGGATTTTCGAAAATCTACTCAACTGTTTGTGGCCTTCGGGGGACCGAGTAAAGGCCTTCCACTATCCAAACAGGGTGTTTCAAGGTGGATCACAAGCGCTATATTACATTGTCACAGGACTGCTGGTAAACCTCTGACTGGACAGATACGAGCGCATTCCACAAGATCTGTGGCTTCCTCCACAGCACTCTTCGCGGGGGTGCGAATTAAGGATATCTGCAGAGCTGCAACCTGGAGCAGCGTCCACACCTTTACCAAGCACTACTGCTTGGAATCTCTGCAACAGGAGGATGCAGCAGTAGGACAGGCTGTCCTGAGGAACCTCTTCCACTAATGGTGAGCTTTCCTTTCTTCCCACCTTCCATTTTTCACATTTTGTATCTACTGTCATATTCTTTATTGCTTTATTCGCAATGCAAAATGTGATTATATTGCTAACTGCTTACTACTCTGATACAAAGCATGGGAATCTATGAAAGTTCCAATACTGGGGTAAGAAAACAAGTTACTTACCTGTAACTTTAGTTCCCCAGTATTGGTAACTTTCATAGATTCCCATGCGCCCACCCACCTCCCCGGGGAAAGCTCAGCCTACAGCACAGATGGTGTCCCAGTACACAACGGCTACGAAAATCTGAGGCTCTGAGGTTCCTTCAGGAAGGTTCTAAGTGGTGAGGCACTTCTGATTGGCTGAGGCCAAAGTTTGGTCTCTTTTACACAAAGAGGGTGATATGCTACAAAAGGGAATGAGGCCTAGGCCTTTTTCCATTGTCTTTTGTACCTACAGCTATGGTATTTTTGTTACCGAGACTCCCATTCCGACGACGGGGAATGATACAAAGCATGGGAATCTATGAAAGTTACCAATACTGGGGAACTAAAGTTACAGGTAAGTAACTTGTTTTCTTCTTTCTGCTATTGCCATTAACTCCAGACTATGCAACCCCCCTGTTATCTTTGGGGTTCGCTGTTAATGTGCCGAAGTCACACCTGGCTCCTCTTCAGACGCTCCCCTTCATTGGAGCCATTTTAGATTTGGTTCAGTTTCATGCCTTTAATCCCAGGAAAGAGAGTCCAGGGCATTCAAGCTATTATCCAAATCTTTCAGCCGCAGTCCTAGATCTCAGTGAGGTTGACTCTGAGGCTGCCTGGACAGATGGCCTCCAGCATCCGCCTGATCAAGCACACTCGATGGCATATGTGGGCTCTATAGTGGGATTTGAAGTCTCGGTGTGCCCAGCATCAAGAGGACCTCTCTGACAACACTCAGATTTCAGAGAAGACTGCAAATCTTCAATGGTGATTACTGGACCACGATTGGGTCTGCGGCAGACCCCTCTCTCTTCCACACCCAGAGGTGACCGTGGTGACTGATGCATCACTCCTCGGTTGTGGTGGTCATTTGGATGCGGTGGAAATTAGCGGTCTCAGTTCTCTGGCTAGCAACCTAGTGGAGCTGCGGGCCATCCTCTTGTCATTGAAAGCCTTCCCTCCAGCCATCAAGGAGAGGCTGGTTCAGGTGGTCACAGACAATACCGCTGCCATGTGGTACTGAAGCAAACAGGGAGGGCCGAGGACCCTATGCCAGGAGGCCCTGCGCCTCTGTAATTAGGTGGGCCACCAAGGAATTTTCTTGATGGTGAACCATCTGTTAGGCTCTTTGAATGCCAATGTGGATGAACTCCGCAGTCGGCGGCTAACGATTTACCAGTGGCAATAACACCCTGAGGTTGCGGAACGTCTCTTCTGTGAATGGGGAGGAGCTTAGCGCAATCTGTTCTCCACCACCGAGAACACACAATATCAGCACTGCTGCGCATTGGAGTTTCCGAAGCATCTCTCGCTCAGAGACTCTTTCAGCTTAGATTTAAGCTTGTGACTCCTGCAAGGCTATCCGCTGATACCACTTCTACCCCAAGTACTCAAGAAGATCAGGACCGACCTAGTGGCTCAAGATTGGGTACGGAGAATATGGTATCCAGATCTCCTGAGCTTGAGTATCTGTTTTCCGATCAGGCTGCCCCTCCAGGAGAAACTGCTGTTGCAGCAGCAGGGCAGGGTTCTTTACCCGGCCTTCATGCTTAGAAACTGAGCAGAATCAGCTGACCACGTTTGACCTTCCTCTGGAAGTAGTAGTCATCTTGGCAGCCAGGTGTCCCTTGACAAAACTGTATATGCCTGTAGTTGGGACAGATTAGGGGTTTGGTGCGGCATATACCCCAATGACCCTCTCCAGGCCAAGTTGTCTGACTTTCTGTTGTTTGCTTTATCTCTCGCTTGGTTAGACTTTGCTCTGCGCAGAGTTGAATGGTACCTTTCAGCTCTTTTGCAGTTGCAGAGGCTGCCTTAATTATTTAAGTCTGTAGTCGTTTTGCCTTTTTTCTTTAAAAAAGGTTACAACATTTAATTCCTCCCTCTCTTTGATGTGCGGACCTTAGCTTGGTCCTTACATTCCTGATGGGCATTCCCTTTGAGCTGCTTCACAGCTGCCCCTTGTGGCTTTTCATCCTCAAGACAAGCGTTCCTCATCACCATTACATCAGTGCAGTGTGTGTGAGCGAGCTTCAAGCTCTCTGTCAACCTGCCGTACACCACCTTTCTTCCCAGACAAGCTGGTTGGTATTGTGGAAACAGGCATCTTTCTTACCTGAAGTGTTCACCATTCCACGTCAGTCAGAATATCACCTTGCCAGCCTTCTATGTTTTGCCTCACCTGTCTAAGGGGGAGGAGAGACTCAATTATTTGAATCCCCAAAGCACAGAACTTTTACATCTATTGTACCAAAGACCACAGGGTGAACGATCAACCCAGGCAAGGCTGTGCAGAAGAGAAACATCTATCGCTGGATTGTGCTCTGCATTAAGATCGGCTACGCATTGGCCAAAAAACATTCTCAGCACAATGCAAGCTTATTTTACATGGGCCAAAGCTGCTACCGCTACGTTTGCATGCGGAGTCACTGCGCCTAGAGACCTGTAGGTGATTGGCGCAATATAAATCCAATATAACAATAACAATAACACTGTACTGGACATCTACCAGACAGTTACGTGGGTGTCCCTGCATACGCTCACAAATCATTATTGTCTGTACAGACAAGTTTGCTGAGAGGGGCATTTTGCCTGCTCAGTCTTGAAGGACTTTCTATTTTGAGTCCATTCACTGACCTACCTCCAAATAGCTACTTCTTGAGTATCTATTCAAAAGGTGAGGAATCTCTCATCTAGAAGTCTCTATCAGATGAACAAGTTACTTACCTTTGATAACATTCTTTCTGGTAGAGACTTTGTCTACCTGCAGATTCCACGCCGACCTGCCCATCCTCCCCTCTGTCTATGATTCGATTCTATCCATTAATAAGATCCCAAGTCTATGTATCTGCACACTGATCACACCAATTTGCTTTTGGGGCTCTGCGTCTGGAGGAGGCGGACACTTGAAAGCAACTGATGTCCGCTCACAGGCGTGACGCCTACATAGGCTCTGCACTTCATTTACTGAGCAGAATGGCGTAAGTGCATAGCCACACTGCGCCACCATATGCTGGCATGCACGGGTACACTTAAAAAGTTTCCTGATCTAGTCTGGCGCCCATGGCATATTCAAAAGGTCAGGAGTCTGCAGCTAGACATTCTCCACCAGAAAGAGTGTTACAGTGGGTAAGTAACTTGTTTGTCTTGAATGCTAATATCACCAGAACTTCCCAGGAATTGTTGTTAAGGTTTCCTAAGTCAAAACGATTTCTTGACACTCAGTTTATTGAACTTCTAACAACTCGGACAGCTCTTTTGTGATATCTAGTGTGAGAGCCTCTGACATTATCTCCACCAGAACCTTCAAAAGGCTTACGTTGGATCCCTGTTTTGAGTTTGCTAGTGCCTCAATCCTCTTTTCTGTGGGTCACCAAGGCCCACAAACCATTAGACTTGTAGGTCTTTACTTCTTTCAGTCTAGTGCTGAGCATTGTTGGGATATCTGGGGCACTTTACGCTTAAAGCTTTGTAATTTGATTTCCCAAAAAAGTACCCAAAAGGCCAAACACCCAAATTTGCATCCTTTCCCGCCACCCCTATCCTGTCCCATGTTGGGAATTCTAAAGGAGGTACCCAGGTCTTGTGGTATTATCCTGGAGGGAACTAAAACATTAAAATGAAAAAGTAATTTTTTCCCCTAAAAATCTAAAAAAAAAAAAAAAAGTCCTGTGCCAGAAAGCGTAAAATAACAACAACAAAAGTTTTGCTGTGCGAAGATCACCATCTCCCAAGCTTTCAGCAACAACTCGAGTTGAAAAAAAGTTTTTTGTGTGGTTTTAACGTATTAGCAGTTTGTTGTGGAAACAGGTGTGAAACTCATCAGTGAACTTGGAAAGATATACATTTCTGAAAACTAAACGAACCTCTGCAATCAGTAAGGGGCCATTTGTTTAGATCACTCATGTTATACCCAAGGAAACTAATAATTGAAATCAACACAGTTGGCATCCTACAGCCTTTCCTTTCACACTCCCTGTACCCCAGCAAGATTATCACATAATTCACTTTACTTTTTGTGACTTCAAAGTGAGAGGAGTTTAAACACCAATCCCCATGTTAAAAAAATAAGCAGCAATTTCTCAGAAGGCATAGCTTGACACTTGACCTATGTCTTTGAAGTGCAGCAAATATGACAAGATACAGAATTTAAAAGCATCTTTATTGCTTGGACTTTCACGACCCACCAAAAATAAGCTTGAAGCCCACATTTTGGGGAACACTGGTCTAGTGTGCTTTCTGCTCCCTGGGTAAGCAGGTTTGGAGACACCCCCACCCCAAACTGACTCCCATGGTACATGGCTCGATACCTGGGTGGAGAACCCCCACACCTCCTTTAATATTAAACAGCTTTTTCCCCCTGGTATCTAGTGAGCATTCTACCTCTGGGCAGATGGGCAAGAGGGGGGGTCCTTACCCCCCTTAATCTGCCACCACAGCAGGAGAAAAACGAATGCTTGGACCATACTGGTAATGGGACATCACCCAATATCTTTGGGGAAGGGGATGGTGAGTGGATCCTCCTCTTTTTTATTTTAACGATTTTCCCCTGTAGTCATTTTCCCCCTTCCTTCCAAATTGAACACCAGACAAAAACGAGAATCAAAAGTGAACACGAAGCTTGAGCACAGAACAAAACATGGCTTAGTGGGGGTCTTGAATCGGAAAAAAGAGAGGCTTAACAGAAGTTGAACATTGAGCACAACGAGGATAGACACGGAGGCTGAACACCATACATCCCAGGTGCTGAACACCGGTCACCCAGACGCTGAACACCGGTCACCCAGACGCTGAACACTGGTCACCCAGACGCCGAGCACCCAGACGCTGAACACCGAGCACCCAGACGCTGAACACCGAGCAGCATTCAAGCTGTACTCTGGACCCAATTCTGAACTTTTTGCAGGGACCTTTGAATCATTTTTAGGCTCCCTTATAGATGAAGAAAACTCTGTTTGTTTTATGTCACTTCTCAAAAAAAATGTTTAGATCTAAGAATGTTAGTCACAAAAATGCCAAAGAAAAATCACCAAAAATTACAGAATCTGTCTCATAGCAAACCATGGTATGACAGACTTTGTAGGAAATCCAAAGGGGCACTTCTGCTGCTATCAAATCTAAATCAGCGGAAGATGTAAAAATAGCAAGGAAAAACTATAAGCAGGTACAAAATGCTTCAAGAAAAGCTTGGGAGGAAGAAAGCTGGGCAGACATGTTGACAGCGGTTAAATCAAAGGACAGTGTAGGGTTCTGGAGGTTAGTCGCCAATGGTAACCACGTAGGGAGAGTGGTAAAGGACGTCTATCTTGACGAGCTAACGTGGGTTAACCACTTCACGAACCTTTACAAAAAGTATGACACTTTGCCAAGAGTCCCCGGCGACGATGCAAAAAACACAGTTGATGGACAGAATGCAGAACAATGTCTTACATTCACCCCAGTACAAAGATCTGGGCCTAAATCCATCCTTTTTTTTGCAGTCCACACCACCCTAGGTCAGACAATGGCTATATGCAAATCAGCCTTGACCCTGTGCCTCATGGGAACAGTCCAGCCCGAACTACCAAGCCATGTCTTTCCTAGACCGGAATCAAGCATCCAAGGACCGGTTTCTGGCTATCAGCCTTCTTCAGCCTGGATAGCTTGACTCCAGTGATGTGGAGAGCCTGGGACTCACGTCTGACGATGCCCTGTGCTTCAAACACCCTTTAGACTGCCTTGTATTCACATTAGGAGAAACTGAGGTGGCAATAAATTCAGTAAAAAACGGCAAAGTGCCAGGGCTAGATAAGATACCAGGGGACTTGTACAAGCATGACCTAAAGGTATGGGTACCATACATAAATTACCTGTGTAATAAGCTATCCCATAGTCTAGATTTCCCTGAAAGTTGGAGGGGAGCAGAAATTGTTTTAATTTTTAAAAAAGGGGATCGGTTGGATCCTTTTAATTATCGGCCAATCAGCCTGGTGGACATTCTCCAGAAAATCTACTAGAGACACATTTTAACTCGTGTCAACGACTGGTTGGAGGAGAATGCAATCATAACAAAATATCAAGCTGGTTTTCGATGTAAAGTGAGCACAATCGACCAAGTATTCAGATTTTGCTGCCTATACTCTAAATATGTACATATCAAAAAAGGCCACTTATACGTTGCTTTCGTCGATTTGAGATCAGCGTTCGATCTAGTGCCACGTGACCTTCTATGGAGAACATTGAGTGAAGCAGGGCTTCCAAGCAGTCTGTTGGTACAGATAAAAGAGCTGCATGCTGGGAACTTTGCTAAAGTGCGATGGGGCCCAAACGGGGAATTGACTCAAAAAATACCTATTGAGCGTGGCGTTCGTCAAGGCTGCGTATTGGCCTCCACACTTTTCTCCCTTTTTGTGAATGACATCCCTGCACACCTAGAGGGATGCATAAATGATTCACCGAAATTGAATGGAGAAAAGGTAACATCATTATTATTCGCAGATGATACCATTCTGATCTCCCAAACTAATAAGGGTCTCCAGGCACTACTCAATTCCTTTAGCGACTACTGCAGTAAGAAAGGACTGGAAATTAATGGGAAAAAACAAAATGTATGGCCCTTAATCCACCAAAACCAGACAAAGGCTGTTTAACTCTGAATGGTCGGAAACTGCAATCGGTCCCAAATAGTTCGTATTTAGGGGTTACCTTAGATTCTAATTTCTCCTGGCGGCCCCAAATTGAAAAAAGTAAGTTGGTATTTACACAGAATGTAAAGCCAATTCTTAGGAAACAAAGCCTGAGTACTAGTAAAGCTGGGTCTCCAGTAGTTGAGTTATTTAAATTTAAGGTCCAACCAGCGGCATTATATGGCGCACAAATTTGGGGGCCCATGTCAAAGGTCTCCTTCCTCGTGATGGATAACAACTTTATGAGAAGTTCGGTAAGGGCTCCAAGAGGCACTCCTTTAGTGCCACTCCAGTTGTATCTAAATGTAGACCACAACACAATTATTCGGCCACTAATGTTATGGGTTAGACTTTGGCGGGTACCTGAACTGTATGATTATAGAGAAGGCTTAAAAGAGATAATGGGGTTGGACAATTCGAATACCATTCCCTGGCTAAAACACGTTAAAACCTGGTTCATCAAAATAGGCCTAAATCATTTCTGAGAGCATCCAGAATGTTTACCGCCGAACTCAAAACTGGTTGTAAAAAGGGCTTTTTGGAGTTTTGTGTCTAACTTAGTAACAAATGTGACTAATACTGGAACTCTAGTGACCAATTTTCTGAGTTTCAAGGATTAGCCTCTTTTTGAGGCTTTCCTTGATGAAATCGAGCCCCCACTTGCCAAAACACTTTTTTAAAAGC
This sequence comes from Lissotriton vulgaris, assembly GCF_964263255.1. Lineage (NCBI taxonomy): Eukaryota > Metazoa > Chordata > Amphibia > Caudata > Salamandridae > Lissotriton > Lissotriton vulgaris. Next base: position 78,522,803 of record NC_141697.1, read on the forward strand.
TAAGATATGGGAATCTTTTGACCAAAACAACTTTGGCACGCTGGACTAGGGAGTCTAATGGTCCATCTCCAGTGGCAGATGAAACTTGTATTATGTGTGAAGGCAACCAGAAATAAGACGACCTCCATATCCTTTTCTTCTGTTCAGCCTATGCATTGGCCAGAAGAAAATGGATTAAGCCCTTATGTTTACTACTAGGATTAAGATCCTGTAACCAGGCCTTAAGAATAATTAAAACAGACACAACTCAAACAATAGTATTCAGTGTTAGCCGATTTCTGCACTCAATTTACTTTCTGCGGAGGAAAAAAGGCCTAAAGCTGTAATGCAAAAGAAATAAGTTTATATGATCAAATGTGCTCTAGAAATGCTATAAGGGCCTTTGGTATTTTGGTATTGTATTGTGCTCAGAGAAAGTTTTATTGGGGAAATTTACTTTGTGTTTCTTTATATTTTTCTCTTTTAACTCACATATGTTTTATCCATACTAAATGTATTAAAAAATGTGACTCAATGTATATTATAATGAATTGTGTTATGACTCTTTTATGGCATTTAAGCCGAAATAAAGAAATTTGATGATGATGATGAACTGCCAATACACCATAAATTTGAATTCCAAGTACACTATGACTAAACGCTGAGCATACCAAGGCTGAACTCTGGTGGCAGAAAACAGTGCGTATGGGCTGAACACCAAGCACGCAATGGACAACCAACTTGAAGACTTAAGCAAAGGCTCCCAATGAGATGTTAGCAGGGCTGAAGTGTCATCCTATAACTCAATCTGTCAATGGGGCTACCATCCTCTCTTGCAGTAAAAACAACAGTTTGGGGTTTTTACTGTCAGAACCTGTAAAACACAAGTTTTGTTTTGTAATATTTTGCACCTTAGGACTCGAGCGGTCTGCAATTGGGGGACACGTATGTTACTACAGGAGGTTTGAGGCTTTGCCATTACTTTAAATGGAAAAGTTGAGTGAGCAGTTAAAACTTCTCTATCAATCCGCAGTGGCTGTCTGGGAGACATATTATACTATGCCATGCTTGTGATGACGCAACTAGTGCTGCAGTCCATGAGACCCTCTTTAAATTACAGGCCTGAGGTTCCCCTGGTACCATTTACTAGGGACTTACAAGTAAGTTAAGTATTGCCAGTTGGGTTTTAGCCCATCAGCCATCCACATTTACAACAATGCTTTTTAGAGCCATTACACCAGTGCATGCACATTCATTTAGGAACATTTTCACCTTCTACAGAACCAATTGAAAAATGTATGCACAAACCTAATACTTCGTCAGGTTTAAATACTTGCAGTCTCCCCATAGCTGGTTATACGGTGTGTGAGGAACTTTGTGTGTTTCTGACATGCGATGTAATTGGGCTTGCGCATCACTGACACGCAGCGCACTTGCAGCCTAAGTTGTGTCGCCATCTTGGCTTTTATGTCATTGGAAGCGCACATGAGCTTCAAAACGTACAGACATTTTATTTTAAGCCAACATCTATGTGCATGGTTGAGAAGTGCAGCAAACTATTGGAAACAAACGTAGACTCCCATCGTGCCACCATCTTGATGTGGGCCACAATCTGTCTGCAAGGCTCTGAGGTGGAACAGCGTACATGAATAATAATTTGAGTACTCCTGAGGTTCCCTTTTGCAAAATAACGGAATTTAATGGGCAGCTTCTCCCCAGTTGTTGTTCACAGTGTATCATAAAATTACAGGGGTCTTTACAATTTGTTATATCAGATACAGTGAGTCTTACCTGATGTTTGAACATAACTTAAAATTTTAACTATGTGTAGTGACTTGTTTAAACTAAATCTGCATCAATTATACATTAATAATATCCTCACATAGCATGGCGTCTGGCAATATTTGGAATCTGTCGCCATCACAATCTTTTTTTACGTTTTCATGAGAATCAACATTAAAGTGGGAAGAGTGGCGTCAATATTTTGTTCAAAACATCTCTTCTACATTTGAAGATGATGATGAAGAGGATCTTACTCCTGAAAAGAAAAAAAAGGTTGCATTTTTTGGATCCTGAAGGTTTCACATCAATGTGATTTTTTAGTAATGATTTGGAGGATTTAGATACATACTTCAAAACCACTGTGTGTGTGTGGCAATAGATCGATATACATTTTTCAACAGGAAGCTGGGTAAGAAGGAGCACTCCTTAGAAGATTTTGTGGCAGCATTAACCTTTCTGGCTCTCAGTTGTCGTTTTGGTAGTCTACATGACCATTTTATTCGAGATGAAATTGTAATGCATGCTGCAGAGTTGAGTGTTCGAGACGTCTTATGGTGAAGGGGGAATCTCCACGTAATTGAAATTGTATAGAGCGGAACTAACCAGCAGGTACGCGAAGGCGATGAAAAAAAAGGGGGGTGGGAGGTAGAACTAGAAATGCTAAGATAAAATGTACAATGTCTACGGTTTCTTGGCCTCAGGAAAATACTATCGCAAAAATGACTGATGGAAAACAAAATCAAAATACCACTTCAAGGAAGTGTTACATATGTGGATGCAGCAATCATCTGCTCAATGACAAAAAGTGTTCGGCTCATAAACAGAAGTGTTCAAATTGTCGACAGCTTCATAAAGTTTGTCGGAAAAAATTGATACGTTGATAATGATGCTAGATTCAGCTGTGGATTCTATATCCAGCTCATATGATGATGATGAACATTTGAATATGCTTGTACTGAATATTACCATGGATGTTTTGAGTGTGGGTGGTAAGAGCAAGAGGCCGATATGTGAAAAGACTATTGAGGGTGTAGATGTATCCTTTGTGGTGGATTCTGGTTCCCCTTTCACAACTGTAAATAAGAACACGTGGTATGTTCAAATTGTTCTTGTATTAGGAGAGAATTCGGAACAGCCTAATATTGCTCCCAAGACATTTACGGCAGAACCTATAATCACTGTTGGGTATAGGAAGTTAGTGTTCAAATTTAAAAACAGAGAGGCTCTAGGGAAATGATATGTTTCAGTTACAGTTCTGTCAGTACTTGATTGGATCAAGGTGAATTGGTGATTATGTTGAACCCTAATAGCCCAGAACTGGTTTTGTTTCTGCAGGCAGATGAGGAATTGAGCCAAGATATTTTGAAGAAGTTTCCAAATCTCCAAAAGATTGTTTCAGGTAAAACAGAAAAACTTTAAGGGGTCCAACATAAAATATTGTTAAAACTGGATGCTGAGCCTTGCTAACATAAGGTTAGAAGTATATATTTCAGTTTGAAGGACAATGTGGCAAAGGAAATTGAGAGATAAGCCATGGGGTGGTCTAACAAGTTGAGTCTGCAGGGTGGGTGGCACCTTTTGGTGTGGCTAAACATTCCTATAGTAAATTGAGATTTTGTGCCGATCTTAACAAAAACATATGATAGATCTTTTCCCTTTACCAAAGATCAACGAAATGCTGTCCCTTACTAAAGGTGTTAAATGGTTTACCACAATTAATTTAACAGCAGAAGACAGCAAGTGCCGGTTTGCTAGGAACCAAGACATGAACTTGGGTCACAGGGTTATAGGTATGGCAGTAAACCCAAAAGAGAGTTACAGAGATTCACCCAAACTAAAGCATAAGGACGATGTACGAGCATTTTTAGGCCTTGACAACTTTTATTCTTAATTTGTTAAAGATTTTTTGTCTAAAACGTATTATATATGTGAGTTGCTTAAAGGTAAGAACTAATTTGAATGGTCTGAAAAATGCCAGGAAACATTTTTATCTCTAAAATCTGATATATGCGATGCACCCCAATTACATGGTTTTTATCCTGATTAACGTAAAGGTTAGTTACCACTGAAGCAAGTGGTAATGGCATTGGGCGGTTCTGTCTTGGATGAATCTGGAAGGGTTATCACCATTTCATTTGCTTCTTATTCATTACCACCTACAGACGAAAAGTATTCTGTTATTGAGTGAGAAGCTCTTGCTTGTGTGTAGGGATTTGAACATATCAGGCAGTACTTTTGGAGTGGGAGAGTTATATTATGCAGTGACCACAGACCACTTACTGAGCTTTTGACCACTAGAGTGTTATATGGTTCGTCACTAAGTCTTTCTTGTATGTCTGTTAAGTTGCTAGACTACAATTGTAAAGTGTACTCTGGGTGTGAAAAATGTTGTTGCTGTCTTTTTAGTCGAATTGCCCCAAATGCAGAATTTGTATTGGTGACCAGGTTTAGATCGGAACATAGAAAGGAAGGTGAAAATGTATGTTCAATGTGAGAATTCTGGCAAAACTCATTCTACACTCAAATCATCTTTACGTCCTATCTGTAGTCCAAATGTGCTGTGGGAAAGAATAGGAATAGATATTACTGTTCCTCTCTCGGAGAATGGTGAGCAAAAGTATTTGAGTGTTGTAGCCGACCATTTTGCTAAATGCCCTGAAATTGTAATTGTGCACAAAACACATTCTAACATGATTGTGCGATTCTAGAAAGGGTGTTATTGTAGGAGGGAATGCTTAAGTTTATTTTTAGTGACAATGGTCCACAATTTACTTCAGATATTGTCTAGTTGTTTTAGAGTCGGAATGGTATCACACACAAAACTACTTTGATGCATCATTCTGCGGTTAATGGTGCTGTGAAACGGTTTAACCTTGTCATTAAGGGGACCATCCAACTGGCTGGTAACAATAAGTTGCAGTGGGAAAAGGTATTGCTCTGCCCTGTGTGGGCGTAAAGGTTCACCCCGTGTGCTACTACACGTTGCAGTCCTTTCAAATTAATTATGGGGGAGAACACCTCATGTGACACTGTGAAAACAAAGTTGCCAGAAGCCCAAGCAGTATATGGGGAATTGTATGACGAAAAACATAGTAGTGAACCTGTTCCATCGAAGTGGGTGATTGGGTGACAGTGAAAAGTAGACTATTAAAGAAAGATCAAAGTAAATTCTCAACCACTGGTAGTAGAGAAATTATTTTGTAATTCCCTGTTGAGTGATGGTAAAGTATGGTGTATCTACTCTGTATCTCTGTGTGAGAAAGTGTCTCTATATGTACTGGACCAAAGTAAGGTGCAGTGTGTATAGAGGCCACCAACCCCAGAGGTATAACAGAGGGTAAAGTCAGGGCTGACGTTACTCTCAAAAGTGGTGGCTTGGTTTGAGCAGTAAGGCGGTACCAGAGGACAGTGTAAAGCATTTGTTGTACACACTCAGTCAGCAAAAGGTTTCACACACTCTGGGACTGAACTCCAGGCCAATTGTTTTTATGTCAAAAGATATAGTTGTTTTATTTTTAGAACCAACAGGCATCAAAATATACCTTTCTCAGTGATGAGTAATCTCATGTTATTGCTTTTCAGAAAGGCAATGACTTTGTAAACACACTAGGTACAGGGGTTGCAATAGGTAACACCGTTCTACACACAATTTAGCATTGAGCTCAATGGGTTTTTCTACACAATTACAGTTGATTACTTTTGTAAGTCCAAGACTGGATCCTAGATTCAGACCTGGGGTCTAAGCTGGAAACAGTTTAGTAAAAACGTTTTGGTTATTGCAATGATTTTTAAGGAATCAAAAGGTATTTTAAAAGTTCACGCTTAGTAACTTTTCAGGGAAATCTGACAATGTTATCCAATGGGAGAAAATTCAGGTTGCATGTAAAGTACGTTCTCGTTACTTTTGTAATCAAGTACTGAGCTTCTAGGTCCAGCACTGGGGTCTCGACTTACGACCGGTGAGTAATTACATCTCAGTAGTATGGATGAATTTTAAAGAATATTTCAAGTTTTCAAAAGTAGACACTTTGAAGAAATTTCGTAGAAAAGCAGACAATGGATTCCTATGGAGGAAAATACAGGTTAATGGTAAACTCGGTTCGGATTACTTTTGTGGTTCAATACTGGGCTACAAGGTACAGTACTGGCTTCTCTCCTGATCACAGGTGAGTACTTCAGAATTCGTTTCTCGGTTGATTTTATAGGAATATTTTAAGTTTTCAAAACTTCACTCTTAGAAGATTTTTCGAGTCAAACCAGTCAATGTTATCCAACGGCAGGTAAGTGAGTTACCGGTTTCCAGTTGAGTACTCGGCTGGTGAAGTTAAGGTTCTGGGTATAGGCTCAGGGGTCCCCTAGGGTCAGGTAGGTACAGTTGGTTCACCCTCAGCGACACTGGGGCAGCCGGGTGCAGAGGTAGTTCGGCCCAATGTTAGTCAATGAGGGCCGGGGGCATTCGGTTTGTGGCTGCTGACTAGCAGGCCGCGCAGCTGTGGGTGCTGGGCTGCTGGTCACTTGCTCAGGGCAAATGGGGAAGTAGGATAGGGCAAAGGTTGCACTTCCAGAGGCACTCGGGTGGCCGGGTGCAGGGTGCTTTTGAGCTGTCGGGCGCTCAATGTTATTCAATGGGAAAGGTAAAAAGGGAACAAAGGCTGCAGACTCGGGACGGAGATTCTTCAGGTGCGACCACCACTTCGAGAGGTAAGTTGGGATCCTGGAGACGAGGTAGGTACCCCAAAGGGAGGCATAGGAGCCGCCGTGCGCAATGATGTCTTTGGGTGTCGGGAAATCTTACCCTTGGCTGGTCGTGGTTGGACGGGTCCCTGGTTCTGAGGCTGCAGGCATCTTCTGGTTTGTCGAGGGGGGTCTTTGGGCACTGGACTTCGGGTCCCAGTCGCCAGGGGGATGTCCTCGTGGTCTTGGATCACTCGGGCACGGGCCAGGCTTGCAGGGTGCAGAGTGGGCAGGTCTTGAGCTTCCTGGCTGGCACCAGGGGTTGGTTGTTGAAGCAGAGCCACTGCTTATGGGAGTCCCAGTCTTTAAGAGAGTCAAGGTAGGCAGGTCCTCCGAGTGTCCCAAGGTTGCGGTCCGCAGGGATTAAGCAGGAGCAGGTTCCAGGATCGACCGGCCAGTAAGGCTGGGACCAAGTCAGTGGTTATCGTCCTGTTGTGAGCAGCTGCACGGCGGGTCTTCTTCTTGATCTTCTTTCTTCTTTTCGTATCGGGATCTGAGTAAGGAAGGTTCAGGGAGCCCCTAAATACTGAATTTAGGGGCGTTACAGGTAGGATAAGGGCAGGGACCAATAGGTCCCTGTCCTGGGGTGGGTACACCCCCTAGCCTTCTCCTCTCCGGTGAGAGGGGGGCAGGAACCTAGCTATGATTAAGCAGGGCTCCCCATCTTCAAGATGGCTGGAGCCTGGGTTCGTGCTTCAACTCGCCTTCCCTACGTGAGGGGTGGGGTTGGCACACCCCCCTTCCTGACATAGGGTTTCCTGCCAGTCTTCCCACCAGAGTGGAGGTCAGAACTGGTGGGGGCCCATTGCTGGGTACAGCAAATGGTCTGGAGAAGCTCAGAGAGGCAGCATGACTTTGAAGCTTCCCCCTGCCCATCCTGGGGGAGGAGAACTAGCACCTCGCCCAGGATGTGCATTGTTGCAGGCCCAAGAGAGCGGGGGGGGCTCTCCACCCAGGGGTCCAGCAACATGTCTGCTGTGTGGCAGCCTCTCAATCCAGACGTGGATTGTAGGTTGTATTTCCGGGGGCATTTCTAAGATGCCCTCTGGTGCATTTTACATTAAACATCACACTGGCATCAGTGGGGGTTAAATGTGCTGAGCAGTTGGATACCGAACTTCTCAGTCTAAAGTGAAGCCATCATGGTGCTGTGGAGTTCGTAATGACGACCTCCCAGCACCATATACTCTTAAATGGCAGCACTGCACTTACAGTGCCCAGGAATGGCCCTGGGTACTGTAGGGGCACAGGGCTCATGCACCTGTGCCCACACCACTGGCATAGGGCACCCAGCTAGAGGGGTGACTTATGTATGCCAGGGCAGTGGGGTTTGTGGGCATGTCACCCAGGGATGTGTAACAATAAGCTAATGGAAAAACCACTAGTATGCCAGGTGCACAGCTGTGATAAAGTATGAACAATTATCTAGACTAAACATGGAACCAACAATTAACAAATGATTGACGTTTGGACCGGAAGTCCATATTTACTTTGATACAAAAAAAGCAGCTCAAAAAAGATTTTCTACAGAATGACAGTTTGTATTTGACATTCATACAAACAATATGCACATGTTCAAAAGTTATTCATATAATAAGAAAAAATATTCAAAAGGTTATGCTACATACAATATATATCAAAACATTTAGTGCCCAATGCATTTCGGGAGAATATTCCCTTCTTCGGGGGCACTGATGAATATGAAGAAAATGAAGTACTCCACTTAATAAAGATGATGCCCGGAACTTCACATAAACAACTTCGCTCGATTTAATGAGCAAGTCTGGCTGAATCCCACGAACTGGAACAAGACGCCGACGCCATCCGAAAAGCGATGGTGTCCCAGGGATGTGTGCCATGTCGACTCTCTGTTTAGTTCTGTTCTTAGACTCTCAGCCTGCAAAGGCAGTGTGTGGGTGGCAGGGTACGGGCCCCTGAGGGTGGCACAATACGTGCTGCAGCCCTTAGGGGTCTTCTCTGGTCACCATGCCCTGAGTACCTAGGGTACAATTTACTAGGGGCTGATATGCCAATTTGGTTTTGTTTCAACACAGCTTTAGGGAAGGAACACAGACCCTGGGTACCTGGTTGGCAGGAGCCCAGGGCACACTCAGTCAAAGCACAACAGCAGTTCAGCAAAAAGTGGGGGCATACCAAGGCAAGAAAGATGGCACTTTCTCACACAATGTGAAACAGAGAATGGAGCCGAGTATGCCAATAACTATTGACAACTGACCGGGGTGCCACATAATTTCCAGGATATTGTGAGGGAGACATTTGTTTGAGAGAAATTGCACGATTAGATAAATTAGGAAGCGCCTGGGTACATAATGGCAGTAGTAGAAATGCATTGATGTTGATAACACAACCAGTTTGTGTGGACGAGCTGTGAAAAGACCAAGGAGGCTGGAAGGTGACTAAATGCATGTTCGGATTAGAATCCTAATTTATGGACAGCATATGTATAAAATTGTCCACTAGACCTTCATTAGAAATGAAGTGTAAGCTAGCGTATCAGCTATATCAGACATAGTACTTTTATTTTTGTATCTATAGGTTTAATATTAAATAATGCAATTGCATTTGTTATTCAAAGGAGGGGGTGTTTTTTGATGTATTTGCTTTAGGATTATTGTTCACTGCAAGACGCTGTACATTATTAATGTTGTGTTTGGAATTTGGATGTGATGAGGGTTTCTAGAATGTAATGAGAGGGTGCATTGAAGGGCTTTGGCACAACTACCGCCTGATGAGGTGCTGGAGTTTATTTCTTGTAACTTCAATATAGGAAGTCGCATCATATGCGTGTGAGAAAATTATTACACCATGCATAGGTGAACCCGAAAGGCCCAAGATTAACACAAAACATAGAAGTTAAACGCAGGAGATGAAAACAGTCTGTGGACACCAAACAAAATTGATGAGCACGTATAAATGGCCAGCAAGAGCAGAGGATGAACACCAAGTGCAGCCTGCAAAGGGAGACCAGCAGGAATCCTGAGCATTGGCTATTGCGAGATCGGTGCGTGATATGGGGGCGGGGTTATAGGATCGCAGAAGCAGATCAGACCGGAACAAAACAATGAGAAGCATCTGTGGTTTCGATATAAACAGCACTTCAAGCCACTCCCAGAGTAATGTCGTCACTTCCGGAGGCTACATCTGACCTGCAGCTGCACCAAGCAGCAGGGAAAATCTGATGGCATTTTAATGTCTGACACGTCAGATGGCATGTTCAATGGCACAGGAAGTGTGTGGGCCATTTTGTCTCCTGGCCCATGATTTCACCAGTTTTTGAGTCTCCCACCACAGGATTTGCTGTGTTAGGCATGTTACTAGTCTGTTTTCATATAATAGGTTCATTTACGCCCGCTGCTTGATTCTTTAGGTCTCGCCTGTCGATGCGCATGCGCATCGAGCAAGGCGAGAGTATTGGGACTTATCCGCTCTTTATCCACACTGCAAGGAATCGTGGCGATTCCTTGCAGTGCCCGTGACTTTTAAGCTCAATGCGCATGCGCATTGAGCTTAAAAGCGCGTGCACGTCCGTCTTTGTTTACCCGCTCCGCCCCCTCCCCTTCCCGCCGTGTCGCATTTCTCCTCCCCCCTCCCCTCTCTTCCCTCCGGCTTGTTTGTTTATTTGACCCGCTCCGCCCCCTCCCCTTCCCGCCGTGTCGCATTTCTCCTCCCCCCTCCCCTCTCTTCCCTCCGGCTTCTTTTTTGTTTATTTTACCCGCTGTGTCGCCGTGTCTCCGATCCTTTCGCTTGTTTTTTTTAGATTGTGTTGTCAGTGTTGGAAAAAAGAGGCACATTTGGGTTGCCTGGCTAGTTTTTGACTTGCGGTAGTTCTTCAGGAGATTCTTTCAGTGCTGTCATTCTTGATTTACTTGCTTAAGCTTTCTGCCACTGTAGTAAGCTGGAATTGGTGCCGGAGTAGCTGTGAAAGACCTAAACCTTCTGTAACCCACTTTTCCTACATCAACCTCTGGTGTAAAGTCGGGAGGAGGCGTCGGCGACTGTTCTTCCTGCGGCTGCAGGCAGCCAACCTCCACTGTGCATATTGCAGCTCTCCCCTCCCCCTCATAGTAGACACAAATGCCACTCCTAGAAACTCTCGGGCAAGCATCACACCGCGGCACTCTTCCTGTAATGCCATAGTGAGGGTTTCTGTTCGGCTCCCTCAGCAAACAGCAGGGGCTCACAGGCAGCAGGTCAGTGTACCATCAAAGCTGCACATATACGGTGTGTACAATACATGGTTAAAGAGCCAAGTTTTCAAACCTGGTGAACAGGGTACTTTACAGCACTCTCACTATTGAGCCTGAGGCAGGAAGACAGCACCCCCCACGTTGACAGTCAACTTTGATGAGTCTCAACAGGCGGCGTAATCTGACGGCAAACTTTTCCTACTACATCGAATTTGATGTGTTGGACCGCACTTGCATAGGAACAGCGGTGAACAGCCTCTGTGCTCTGGGTGCGAAGAGGAAATCAGGGCGCGTCCACCGTACTCGTCCATATCCTATACCCTGATCCGAATGATATTTAACACTCTACCTTTATTATTTAAAAAAATGTAGAAGGATAATATTTGTGGGGGCTGTTCTGTGAAAAGTGTTTAGAAATACGCTTTATGTTTTTTTTATGATGAACCCAGTTTATTATAATGTATGCTGTTTCGCTGTCATCAGCAAACACTTGCCCCTTTCTTTGCAGGAAGTAACCTTTGGACCTTTCAGAACCTAAACTCTTTTCTACGATCAGGGTGCTCTCCACAGACGTAGCCTCCCGCAAGACACAAGAAACCGGAAGTGACCTCAAGCTAACCCTCAGGTAACCTCGAGTACAACTGGCAATTACGTTGTTTGCCACAATGCATGTTTGCAGAATCAAATGGCCAAACAGCTAAGCGTCAGTCGAGGCCATTGGAATTATGCGATGTCAGTGTTTCACCGCATATTTATGGGTTTGTTGCATTTGCCACGGAAACTATTTTGCATATGTTATCAAAGGACAACATTTGTTTCTAGCTCAAAAAGGATCAAAAGTCATTAAAAAAAGCTGTCTGATATGTTGCCGCACATTAACATACCCTTGACCTCATAATGACAGATCACCTTTATTTTGCTGATTGTTAAGCTGTTCAACAGCTACTGAGAGGAAACCACTGCACAAACAATGTTAACTTTGCAAGCTGTGCAATAATGATGTAAGCATAACGTGCCTTTTCTTGCCGCATAATTTAGTTACCCTGCCACATAATTTGTTCCTCTCCGACTACATAATTCCTCAGTTCAAGAAGTTGGAGCCTGCTGACCTGCTACATTTCTTTTGCTTCAGTCTCGAGATGCACCGTGTGCACAAAATTGATCCAATTCATAAACGTATTTCTGAGTTCCTGCAGTGATGCTACTTCACTTACAGATTAATGTGTTGGAAATGTGTTAGTCAGGGCACGAGTTGGGGGTACGGTGGACAACACTCTGCCAAGAAGTTGGGCCCCACTGATAAAAGATGCTGAATTCGTCCCTGTGTAATTGCCAAACACCTGGGCACTTTTAGCAGCGCCTGCACGTTATCTGCTTTCGATCGGCAACAACGTGCAGGTGGGGAGGGGGCTCTCTTATTTCTAACTCCTGCTGGCTCTTAACAAAGGCCGAGTCTGAGGGGTCATCAGGCCTCTTTTTGTTCGAGACTCCTGGCTGGCAGCAGTCAGGAGCCTCACACACAGATGCAAATGCAGCAGAGAAACAAAGGCTGACACCTTGTTTACGCTTCACACATACTTAAGAGGGGCAGATTTTCTCTTTGTTTAGTTCCTGTTTAGGAGATATGCATGCACTGTAAGAACTGCAGGTGCGTTGGTCTTTCCCAGTATTGCATAAAATAATTAGCATTTATATAGTGCTTACTGCCCCTGAGGAGGCGTTGTAATAATTTAAATGGGGGAAGGGGGGAGTAGTTCAAGGATGGCAACAATTTTTCTTTTCTTTCACATTTGGATTAGAAATGCATAACATAAGGCTGTGTTCTGTATGGCTCCGCCGTTTCTCCTTTGCCACTGCGTAGCAGGTGAAAGTATTGGCTTATAATGGTGGAGGCTGTACATAACATATATTTATAAGTGGTAAAAAAGTGAATTACGGCGATGCTTTTTAGGTCTCGCCTGTCGATGCGCATCGAGCAAGCGAGAGTATTGGGACTTATCCACTCTTTATCCACACTGCAAGGAATCGTGGCGATTCCTTGCAGTGCCCGTGACTTTTAAGCTCAATGCGCATGCGCATTGAGCTTAAAAGCGCGTGCACGTCCGTCTTAGTTTACCCGCTCCGCCCCCTCCCCTTCCCGCCGTGTCGCATTTCTCCTCCCCCCTCCCCTCTCTTCCCTCCGTCTTGTTTGTTATTTTACCCGCTCCGCCCCCTCCCCGCCGTGTCGCATTTTTACTTTTTAATTCTCCACCCTCTTCCTGTCCTAGTCCTGTCTCCCCCGTATCGCCCAAGGAAATGTGTGGTACTTCATCTTCTTGGTGGTCTCCGTACTTCCTTGCAAAGTCTTCTGGAGTCTCCGAAGCCTGCACTCTGACTGGCTCCTGCCTTCTGAAGTATTCTGGTTCTGACAACGGCGTCTATCGTCCCTCCGCATTGACGTTGGGTTTGGGATTGAATCCCATCTTCTCCACCTTGGTGTCTTCCTCTCTAGCTATCCTTGAGTCGACTGCAGAGTCTTTCTCGCTATCCGTCCTCGGCATCTTCCTCGCGTCCACCTCGGCGGCTTTCTCCCAACCCTTCCGCGTTTCATCGACTTTCGTCAGCATTCTGCTGGAAATAAGAAACGGGCAAGGCGAGAGATATCTGTCAGTGCCACGGAAATTCAGTTTCCTCTTCTTCTTCCCCTTCAGGGTTAGGTGTTACCTGACAACACGCGTTATGAAGGTAAGCTCGGAAACACTGGACTTTGTCTTGCCAACTTTTTTCAGACTTGCATTTGTACACTCCCTTGACATCCACATTGCATTGTGTCCCATTAATTAGTTGCATTGAGGCGTATTTCAAAATGTCAAAATGCTCAGTTTAAAATTACTAAATCAAATGCACTTAATATTTTTTGTACTGACTTTGCCGATTTGTTTTACAAGTATTACATTGCTTGCAATAATGTCAAAAAAGCAACGTTGTAATGAATACCAAACTAAATTTATGCTAATATACTTCTATTCCATAGTTGGCATAGCATGAGATTCTTCCAGTACTTGTTGACAGCTGTCTGTTATATGTGCAGTGGTCTGCTAGGACATATGCTTGTTACATGTGAACTTTGCAATTTCTGAAAATGCTTTCTGTAAACTATAATCTAGATATCTGAATGGTTTAAAACCATATAATCTGCCCTGTTTATTGTCTTGACCAGATAACCGTGATCTTCACTTCAAAAATTCAAGAGATCCCTTAAGTGCTTCTTCTCAGACCATGGAAAGCCTTGACTTCCTTTGGGCTGGAGGGAGGGCTTCCTATAGAGTTTCTAAAGGCAAAGTCTGCTTTGAGATGAAGGTTTGCTTTATTTATGTATTGGGTGGGCAGGACTTGCGCTCTAGCAGCGACTGAATTAGTGATTGGTGTAGTCTGCTGCATTATTATAGAAGCATTTCCTCATGCGTTTTTGAGCAGGGCACAACAAATAGTGGAGCAGATATGAGTTTGTTTTGTCCTACTTTTTGAGCCTGGGACATAACACGATCACTGGCTGCCGCTACTACACTGTTACAATACTTGGCATTTAAGGTACATAAAATCGCCTAGCGTTTTGGTAACATAGGTCATGGTGTAGGGACCCAACAAATATATCTTTTTTAAACACACCTTGTGTGCTAAGGAATTGGAGTAGCAAAGTTTCAACTGGCTAAGTGTGGCCCAAGTCATAATGATCTCTCATGCCAGAGGATTTGGCATTGTAGCGTAGCGTTGATTAGATCTATAGTTAGCAATCATGCACCGTTTTCTGCTTATCCTTAAAGCCCCTCCGTGCTTACTGCAGTGTCTGCCTGTGAAGCAGTTTGGCCTTTGCTTTGAAGCGTTTCAGAGCTTCCAGCACTCACATCTAGCAATTATATTATAATTTTGGGGCTTAAGGCGAACAACGAGGTCTTAAGTACGACCCCGTCTAATCCACGATTTCTTTTTCCACGCACACCTTTACCACGATTTTTCCTGGTAAAGGAATGCGTGTTAAAAATTGTTTTCAACTAGTACCTCCTTCCCCCACTTTAAATGCTAATTCCTCCCACTCTAAAAATAAACATTAGCACCCACACACATGCCATGCTTGCACGTACTGTAATCGTGAAGCTACATTGCCTTTGTGGGCTAGTGTATCGCCCTGTGACTAGGTCGACCTACCACAGCATCACCTCCCCTACTTCCTGGTGTCTAAGTACTTATCCGGAGCTTCAACAGTTTGGAGCGTTATTGTGTATGTTATGATGGTAATGTTCGAATTCAAGCCTGCCATCTAGTGTTCATTTTCTTTTTCATGTATCTTGATGACAGAATGAGCTCCTATATGAATTCCTTTGAGCCCAATGTTCGTTGCACGCCTGTTGTCACTTTTACAATGCAATAGGTCTCAGACCATTTCAGTTAGAGCTTTAAGAAATGTTTATGGCTTTTTTTATTTTTTATTCTTTAAGCATTGGCTACAGGAAACAAAAATGCTAAACATTTACAAAAAAAACCCATAAACCATTCTAAAAGCACTAACTCTAATGGTGCGAGACCTATTGCATTTCCAATGCTTGTTTTTTACTGCTGTGGATATTGTGTTTTTTCCCAGGACACAATTTCCTGATTGCCATATAAGTACATTTGATGCAGGAGAAGAAACGTAATGCTATTGTAACATTCCACTCACTGAGGATAAATGTTCTAAATTCAACAGAGAAGAACAGAAAAAAACAAGCACTGGAATGTTGGTTCTTTAGGTCTGCACCAGTAATTACTGGCCCTTTGCCCTTCATTGTCTTCAAGTGGAGCTGGCAACATTCCAATGTCCTAATTAGGCATTATTGTTGGCACGGCGGACAATAACGGCTGTTAATTGCCCTCCCGCAGCCATGGGCCTGAGAGCTGCAGGCGAACATCATAGGCTCTAATGAGGACGCCATGTGCCCGTCCATTAGAGCCCGTCTGCTGTAACTCAGCAAGGTAGCTTTACCGTTCCCGGCGGCTCCTTTACCCCTGGTGTAGGAGGTTCAGTAGAAACGTCATGTTCGTGTTGCTTTATAACAGACATTATTTTTTAGGTCTCGCCTGTCGATGCGCATGCGCATCGAGCAAGCGAGACTATGGGGGCTCATCCACTCTTTATCTAACTTGCAAGGAATCGTGGCGATTCCTTGCAGTGCCCGTGACTTTTAAGCTCAATGCGCATGCGCATTGAGCTTAAAAGCGCGTGCACATGCCCCCAGCCGCCTGCCTTGCCTACTCTCCCGCCCCCTCACTTCTTGATTGCACGGCCGCTAGGCCGTGCCTCCCCTACTCTCCTCCTACTCTGTCTGTTCCCGCACTCCTCCCACACCCCCGCTCCGCCCCCTCCCCTGCCTGCCATGTCGTGTCGCATTTCTCCTCCCCCCTCCCCCCAGCCGCCTGCCTTGTTTGTTGTTGTTGTAACTGTAGACTTGCATAACGTGTTCATTTTTTTTTTTTAAATTGCTCAGTAAATCTTGGCGAGTATTTATTTTTTCCATGCCTCTGTGACTTTCTGAGAACACAGTAGTCGACCTGGCCTGTTTTCTGGTCTTTACTTGCGGATTTTTCCTGGAATGAAATCTTGTGTTTGGCATGCAGGGCACACGGGGTTCTGACCCGGGGAAGAGAGCAGATTGCGGGCTCGTATGCCGAGTTCAGTGCGGTCTTGGTGGGTGTGTGCTAAGTCTCTGCTCGGCTCTCACAGCTGGAGCCTCGGGACTGGCAGCCAGTTCATTCTGTTCTAGACTTGCCTTTAATAACATCGAGTTAATCCAAGAAAGACCGATTCTCCGTATTTTGCCATCGCTGCCATAGCGACATTGGTTCTGAGGTTGTTCTTTTGCTGCCGCCATGGTTCAGACGGTCGAGCGGCCCCATGGCCGCTGCTCACTGCCTCTTTTAATGCTCTTTCACTCCAGGCCCAGCCAGCCGGCGGTGTCTCCACGCAGTGAGACGGCGCCCATCCCGGTCCCCACGCAGCTGCGGAATTACCA
Organism: Lissotriton vulgaris; assembly: GCF_964263255.1. Classification (NCBI taxonomy): domain Eukaryota; kingdom Metazoa; phylum Chordata; class Amphibia; order Caudata; family Salamandridae; genus Lissotriton; species Lissotriton vulgaris. The sequence goes on from NC_141697.1 coordinate 78,539,532, forward strand.
GCGTCTGGAGCAGAAGCTCAGTAAATCTTGGCGAGTATTTATTTTTTCCATGCCTCTGTGACTTTCTGAGAACACAGTAATCGACCTGCCCTGTTTTCTGGTCTTTACTTGCGGATTTTTCCTGGAATGAAATCTTGTGTTTGGCATACAGGGCACACGGGGTTCTGACCCGGGGAAGAGAGCAGATTGCGGGCTCGTATGCCGAGTTCAGTGCGGTCTTGGTGGGTGTGTGCTAAGTCTCTGCTCGGCTCTCACAGCTGGAGCCTCGGGACTGGCAGCCAGTTCATTCTGTTCTAGACTTGCCTTTAATAACATCGAGTTAATCCAAGAAAGACCGATTCTCCGTATTTTGCCATCGCTGCCATAGCGACATTGGTTCTGAGGTTGTTCTTTTGCTGCCGCCATGGTTCAGACGGTCGAGCGGCCCCATGGCCGCTGCTCACTGCCTCTTTTAATGCTCTTTCACTCCAGGCCCAGCCAGCCGGCGGTGTCTCCACGCAGTGAGACGGCGCCCATCCCGGTCCCCACGCAGCTGCGGAATTACCAGCGTCTGGAGCAGAACCTGACGTCCACCAGCCCGGTGTCCAACCCGCACGGATCTCCCAGGTAGGAAGGGGAGCCCCTGGCCTGTATGTGCGACGCACCGTGCCTGACTGTGGTTTCGACTGACATCCGGAGCGTAGCAAGGTTGTTGTGGGCTCCAGTCCATTCATTGATAGTGAAATATTACCATCATGTGAGTGCGTTTGGTTCCCAAGACTCTCGGTGCCAGGGCACTGTGGGCAGCTATGCCCTGACTCGGTTGGGGAAACATTTTTAGCCTGCTGGCTGTGAGATGCTGACATCCAAAGGCACTTTTTATTTGCTGTCATCACGTACGCGCAATGGTTTTAAACTTTTAATATGGCATATTATAATTTTTATGTTTTGGTTGTTGAAAGTGCAATGGTGTCCAGTATTGAATCTTCAAGTATGCGTGCTAGTAGCTACAAGACACTATGCAATACTGTATAAAAGTCCTTAACTAAACATAGCTTGGCAAGTGTATTGTTATGGTATGTTGTGAATAATGATATGGTACGTTTTTGTTGGCCCCTACTGTGTGATCGTTTAATATCACTTACCATTCCACACAGGGCATATGCTGCCTGGTGTGGGATGTGTTATAAGTGGATGCTGTGATATTTTCTAATAAGATATGCTATGGTATCTTCGGTTATACGTGTTGTATTGTGTTAGGGGGTGTTAGCTACAGTGTGTTAGGACATGTGGCAGAATGTTATGCAATGTATGTAATAAGACAATATGTTTGTGATGGTGTTTTGTTTTACAATGTGGTGCGTTATAGCATGGTGCGTCATAGTATAGTAGTTTATAGTGTGGTACATAACAGAATACAGGTTTTTTATTTCACATGATAGTGTTATGACATAACATGGTATTTTGTGGTAGTTTACTTTATGCATGTTAGGTTATGGTAGTTTTCGTGAGATAAGAATGTTGTGCTCCATAGAGCTTAGTGTGTTACAGATTGGTATGATCTTTTTATGGAATGTTATATCATAATGTGGTAGGTTTTAGTCTAGAGAAAGTTTCTATTTGTTATAGATACACAAGCTTGCTATTATTTTCTATCGAATGTTTGGATACAGAAATGTGTAGTTCAGCATTAAAAAAAAAAAGTTTTTAAACTTTGTTAAATTTTTAGCGGTCCAGCTACAGAATGTTTCAGTCGATAGAGAAACATTTGTCTGGTAACCTCTTTCTTCTACTAGGAGATTGGCACGTGCCTATGTGGCATGTTTGAAAGTATGTCTCTGCTGCTCCTTTTGCAGCAGGTAGTGCTCGTCTTCGCTCATGTCATCTCCCGTTGAGATGGTAAAGCGGAATGTGTGGGAGACTACCCGCCAAGATGATGTTCGTGATTTCATGTGTTTAAAATCAGGTGACGCACCTTATTTTATCCATTGAAATAGATTGCATGTTATCTCACCCCATTGAAGAGTATTCATTAGCTTCAGATCAAGCAAAGGGTCTGCATACCGGTCCAGGTGCTTAACGTTTTGCTTGATCAGGTGCCCTAAACATTACCCAGTGGATGGTGGAATACCATTCGCCTTGCAAAAACACGGCTTACACCCCCCAGGCATCATCAAAACATTTTCTAAGCAGATCCCTACATGGTAATGGTTCTTCTCTATAGGATTCCTATAGAATACCTCCTAAGACAGCGCCTCTTGCAAATGCTCTAGCGTATCGACATAATCACCCACTCCTGTGTAACCTCTCTTTACGCACTCTGAAGCAGCCAGCTGCAGCTTGAGAGCTATATAAAACAATCAAGTTAAAAAAAGAACGCTACATGTTAAGAAACAAGTTAAAGTGGTTTGACTCCTCAGATAAAATAATTGGGCTTCCTTGCCGTACTATCAAGCCAGGCTTCTATTTTGTGTCCCTGGTAAAGACTGCTGAGCCAATGATCAAGAAGACTAGCTCTAGCCGAATGCCAAAGACGATTCTTTAATTTTATGTTGTTAATAGTAACAGCTCAAGATGGTGCCTTTAAAAAAGATCACCTTTCCCTAGGAACCCAAGAGTCCTACAAGGCAATGGAGCTGTGCCTTCATATCACTACGTAACCTTTAAAGTATACTTTGATGGCTTTAGTCTCTACAGTATCACCATCCTAGACTCCTTTGGAGTGGAAGCATGATGCCAACTGCATTGTCTACCTGAGACAATGTGGGCTCTCCGTGTCACCTGCTTTAAATGTGGATAAACTATCAGCCTGTGTTGAATGACAGCTGTCCTCAGAGAACTTTCCTGGGTACAGGAACTTACAGGTTTCCATAATTAGACATTGAAACGTATTTTGTTGGGATTGTGATTCCAGTAAACATTCTGGACCTCCAATCCCTTTGTATCAACCCCTCACCCTCACTCACCCTCACCCTCACTCACCCTCACTCACCCTCACTCACCCTCAATCCCCCTCAATCCCTCACCCACCCTCAACCCCTCACCCTCACTCACCCTCAACCCCTCACCCTCACTCACCCTCACTCACTCACCCTCACTCACCCTCACTCACCCTCACTCACCCTCACTCACCCTCACTCACCCTCACTCACCCTTACTCACCCTCACTCACCCTCGCCTCGGTGCCTACTCGAATCATGGGTTCACACTCTGCAACTCTGGGCAATAGCTTGCTTAATCTCCACTACGGCCCACCGCGATGGGATGCCTGGTCTTCACCTTGGGGATGCCCATTAGGGGTTATCTCGCAGGGAAAGCCAGGACGGGTTCCCAAAGCAAGCGCTAAGAGACCTGTCGGTGATTTGGCGCTATATAAATCAAAATTAACATAACATAACATAACATTACAAATGCTATAGGTGTCACATTTGCGAAAGTTCAAACTATTGACATTGTAACTGACAAAGCTATTACTTTTGCTATTTTCAAAACCAACACATAAATAAAAAAAGTGTCATTTACAATACCAATTGCTCAAACTTTCCTAATGCGAGACCTATTGCATTTCCAATGCTTGTTTCTAATTGAGTTTTCTGAACAGGTGTTTGTGTTGTTCTTTATCCTTCGTTTCTTCTATTTATTGATTACCCTTTGGGATATTCCGCTATCTGAATTTGAGTCTATCTAATTTAGTATTGTTCTTACAAAACATTGGCTGAACAGCCCTGGGAAATACATCTTTGGGATTCGCATACTTTGTACAATCAATAGTTCTCCCTCCTGGCATTTTCAGTGTCTTCCTCTTACATCATTTTCCTCAATGGAGATTAATGGGAAAATAGAAGTCTCCCAGTATCTGCCTCTAGAGAGAGAAATTTGAAGTACATGTGATTTCCCTCCGCAAAGCAACAGGCAATACCTATCAAACATTTTTAAACAAATGTCACAATATTTGCACACATTTGCCCTTGGAGGGAGGGAGTGAGGGAGATATATATATATATATATATATATATATATATATATATATATATATATATATATATATATTTCCCTCCCTCGGTAAATGAATGCAAATATTGTGACATTTGTTTATTATTTTTTTTATGTTAGTTATTGCCTGTTGCTTTTAGGAGGGAAATCAGGTGTACTTCTTCTATTTTCTTCTGTATTCCTCGTAGCTTTCGATGGCTTTTTTCTCAACCCGCTGCCTTGAGATCTGATCAACACAGTAACGTGACCCACTTTTGAACTCAGTCCTTGGTCCTTAACACACACTTTATAAAGCCGCATTAAGATGTTGCCTTGTGATCAGATTTCCTTGAAGAGCGCCTGATGGTCTCTGGAGCGGGGAGCGGGGAGCGGGGGGGGGGGGGGGGGGGGGGCACTTCTTGTGAGTCAGATGCTTACTGCAGTAGCACAATTCCATTCAGCCTTTTTTGCTTAAACTTTCTTAAATCTGTTATGTAATAAAGTGTTGTTATTGCTCTCTGCTCGTTTAGTTATTAAATGGTAATGCCTTTTGCCGTGGGTATTATACCACAGTTATTTCCATGTGCTGCAGTAGTTTTGCTTCTGAGCTGAAGGTGAAGATGCACCCTGCAGAAAGGGCAATTAACAGCTGTTAATGTCTGAGAGTATGCAGGCAATAAACACCTGAACCTAGAATGCATGCATGCAATTGTAGTTAGTGCCAGCATTCAAAACATTCTGATTGGCTTAGCTAGTCTCATTCGGTGCAGAGTGCCTGGTATTATTAATTCTTGAATAAAGCCATAAGGTTGATTGAGCCATCATGGTCTGTGCTATCTCAGCCTCCCGGCTCTTCCGGGGGCATGCAAGTTAATTTCATTACTGCTACTAGATGACGCAAAGCTTGGGTCATGTGCATTTTCCTATAGTGCACCAGTTGTAAGATGCTTACAGAAGCTAAGAGGATTAGGGTGGAGGACAGGCAGGGGAGGGATGGGGCGGTGAGGGACAAGGCACAAAGACCGTGCCCAGCAGGCTGAATTCCAGGTTTGCTGTGCACAGTTGACCATCGGCTCGCATCCACGCTCCCGAAGGACACTGACGTTCGCCATCACCTGTTGCCGCCATGTCGAAGGAGAAGCTGGAGTCGCTGGTAAAGAACATGGAGGTCATGTTGTCCGAGGTGGAGCAGCTGAAGGCCCAGTGCACCAGGCAGATGGAGGAGGCCAACAACACCATGCTGGAGCTACGCCGCGAGAACAAGGAGCTGGCCGAAAAGTATGGCCAGATGACCCAAGACATGCGGGAGGCCCGGGAGGCCATTGTCCAGCTTCAGGACACCAAGTTCGCCTTCGAGGCCAAGGAGCGACAGGCACAGAAGCTCAGCCGGCAGCTGTGAAGCGGGCGTTGGTTCCATGGAATCCTTGCCCAACAAAATGGTCTTAGCTGACAGGCCTCATTTCTGATTATTTTCTGGATCTGGCTGGGGAGGAGGAATGCCTGCCATTCTTGCAACAAAAGATGCACGCTAGTTGATGGTGCATGGCTCTTCAAACCTTTTTGTGATCCAACGGCACCTCCTGCAAGGTGGACACTTGGTGGTGGGGTCCACACCACCACGGCCAGCGTGCTGAGACTTCTGAAGGCCACAAATGCAAGACTTTGACTCGGATTGTTTTTGAAAGACACTACAGTGGCCTCAGGTTCCAAATTCGCCACTCAACGCAATCTCATCGATTATCGAGGTGAAGATTTGAAACCTCCGCGGATATGACTCACAGGACGATAAGACAAGTCCTGACCTTATATTATCCGCCCTTCGCTCTTGGATTTCAGTATTTCCTTGTGACTTGTAATGCTCTTTGCCTGGGGAGTGCTCTGTTTGTCAAGAGCTTCATCCTCTCCTGGTGCTTCTAGCTTGCAGGAGGCTGCGAGTGGATCAAGCTTGGAGCAGGTGGGAGGACTTAAAGCATCTGAGAAGAGTCTGCTGATAGCACTCGGGACTCATTGACGCAACTGTGTTTTTTTTATTGAACAGTATATGTATTGGTAATGTTATATTGTATTTGTTGGAAAATGCTGGACACCTCTGCACCTCTATCCCCATTTTGTCACGGCTTAGGAGCCCTACCCAACTTAAACCTAGTGCTATCCAACCTGATGGCAATTTAATTTATATATATATTTTTAATAGATTGTGATGGTGAGGTTTCTTTGGGCTCTTTGAATATATTTGCACTTATTGCTTGCAAGGAAAAGAAAACAAGCATTGGCAAAGCCTGTTGGTCTAGTGTTGCCTTCCAGCATTTCGGCTTCGTCAATGATTGTTTCATCGTGGCCTTCGCAAAACTTTATTGTTGGAAAAGCTTCTGGGCCCTTGCCAGTTAAGAATTTTAAAAAAAACATTGGTTCAAGCAAAAATATTTTTGGTCCCAAAAGCACACATTGCCATATAAGTTCCTGGCACTCACTCAGTGTGTGCGCTCCTTGCGTCATTCAGAGTGAAATTAGTCGATGACTGAAGGGGGTGACACGGCACCCTGCTGTGCTGTAATGGGCAGACGAACAATGGAATGACACAATAAAAGACCCGCTGGATGAAACGAACTGGCTGAAAGGCCCTAAAAGTAAGTATATTATACATATCATTTTAGTAACAGCAAAGGTTCTCGCTGGCGCCAGAGCTCAGAAGATGCTGGGGTGAGATTACCAGCTTTACCACCCTGGGATTTCTTGACATCTCTCTGTTTCATGTACTTGATTCGTCTTGGCCTTTCATTGCAATGTGTCATTGGAACACACCCCAGTTATATTCATTTTATCAAACTTAAGATAAAAGGATCTATTGGCATGGCTGGGGTTCAAGCCTCTAGGGCTGCAAGGTAAACAAGCCTAATCTCAACAGCAGGCACTAAACCCACTGAGCTATACAGGAAGAGACTGCTTATGTGATTCTGAAGCCATTGTAAATTCTGCATAATGATGTCTTTTTATTGCTTCCCACATCATGACAAATTGCTGCATAAACTACAGAATCCATCTCCAAACAGGGTTATTCCAAAGGGATCAGGTTCGGGTGAATATCTGCCCCAACCGCACACCTCCCCAATTCCGCCGGTTTCGTGTTCTCTGAGTATGGCAAATCACTTAATTTCTCTGGTACTAAAATCAAATGTGTGGTGTTATATGGTGCCCCAAGTACAGCGCTCTGATGCCCTTGGGTCAAATTCGTGCTATGTAAAACTGCACAAAAAACCCTCTGGGAGGAAGAAAAGACCCTCTGAATAAAAGTGCATTTTTGTGTTTCCATGGGAGACAGAATTATTCGTTAATGGTGAAAGGCATAATATCTGCTAAATGTGTGTTTTTATTTCTTCAGAATATTTCTGGAGTGTCAATGTAGCAAGTTGTATTTCATGGATGCCTGCGAGTGTTAAAATGTAATAATAGGTCGAATATAATGTGATAAAACCTGTAGCGGAATTTATCTGTGATTGCATAAAATGCTGCATAATGCATCCTTTCCTTGCTGTCTGTTTCTTCCAAAGCTGCCATAGAGTGGTCCTGGGTTGATTGGGTTTATAGTTTACAAACGTAGTGCAGCAAGCCATTTGTAGGCGTTTCTTTTCTTACTCAGTGGTCGGTAATACCAACGTAAGCCAGACTCAAATCACGAGGCCATGATTTAACAAGCACTGGCAAAGCAAGTTGGGCTGGGTTTAGCGTGCTAATGTTTGCAGTAAAAGCACATCACAGCAGCCAAGACATTCAAGTGTGTGGGTGTTCACCTACAACAGAGGTCTTCAAACTGTTGGAGGCGCCCCCTGGGGGGTCATGGATGGGTTGGAGTGTGGGGGTGAGGGTCTCAAGCAGGTCTTCAAACTGGCTAAAACGAAGACAAAAATCTGCCTTTGACTGTTTTTTGTTCACCTTGGGGTAACTGCATATAAAAAACATGCAAACACCTCAAATGCAAAATGAATGCAAGTTAAACTAATCAAAGGGAAATGTACTCTTTTACCGTACGAAACCCCAGTCCGCTAACGTGATCACTGCAGAGTCCTTGTGTGTGACCAGAGAGTCTCAGAATTAAATCCTCATTGGTGTAGAGAGGAATAGTGACCTGTTTATAGTGCTACAAGGTTCCAGTCTGTGACAGAAAGCACTGTGGATGTCAGTATTTTGAAATTGTGTAACACTATATTAAACAGGCTGCTGCAAACAGTGTTTAAGAAAAACAAGTGTTTTTAATAATGCACATTTTAATGATATGCATTCAAACTATCTCCAGTGTAAATACTTGTATACGTATCCATTAAAAGGGGGGCCTCCTTTTAATGAAACCCATATAGATTACCCCTCAAAAAGAATACATATTTGTCAACATATAGGTGAGTGAATCCATGAATTCAAAGCTACTCTGGCACCAAATTCTTCCTTTATATTTAGTGATTAACCATTGCACACATTGACATTTCTTTCAGGGAGTGGGCACCTTGGTGAGAGGCATGTTTCTTCTTCGCAGCACAGGAGCCCCCCTGTTCCCCACCCTCTGTGAGTGGGCACTGGACCCCAGTTATGGCAGTCGTACTATGAAGAGAGCATTAGGGCCCAGGTCACAATTGTAACTCATGCAAAAGGGTCCAATCAACAGGGGAGATGAGTTGGTAAATGTGCTTTTTTATTGATTTTTACACGAAGCGGCAGAGTGCTTGCTTTGGGCATCTGGCCTGGAAGTAACAGCCCTGCTGAGTGGGCAGAGAGGACAGCCTGCTTCGCAGAGCTGTAGGTATCTTGGTGCTGCAGTTGCAGGGCTTAGTTGCTGTGGCAGTCAGTGCCAGTGTTTCTTTGAGCCCTGGAAGACTGGATCAAAGAAGGGGAAAAAAGAAGCAGAGGAGACTCCTTGATTTGGCCATCAGAGGGATGAGAGGGACGCTGAGAGATGAGAGGGAGAGGGACCCTGAGAGATGGGAGGGAGAGGGATCCTGAGAGATGGGAGGGAGAGGGACCCTGAGAGATGGGAGGGAGAGGGACCCTGAGAAAGAGTGGACAGAGAGAGATGCTGAGAGATGGGAGGGAGAGGGATGATGAGAGATGTGAAGCGGAGGGAGGGACACTGAGAGATGGGAGGGAGAGGGACCCTTAGAGATGGGAGGGAGAAGGAACCTGAGAGATGAGAGGGAGAGGGACCCTGAGAGATGGGAGCAAGAAGGATGATGAGAGTTGGGAGGGAGAGGGACCCTGAGAGATGGGAGGGAGAAGGACCCTGAGAGATGGGAGGGAGAAGGACCCTGAGAGATGGGAGGGAGAGGGACCCTGAGAGATGGGGGGGGGAGAGGGACCTTGAGAGATGGGAGGGAGAGGGACACTGAGAGATGGATGGAAGAGGGATGATGAGAGATGGGAGGGACCCTTAGAGATTGGAGGGAGAGGGACCCTGAGAGATGGGAGAGAGAGAGAGGGACGGTGTGAGATGCAAGGGAGAGGGAAGGTGTGCGGTATGAGCCCATGTTGTAAACAAGCGTCAGAGGTGACAGAAAGGCAGTTCCTATCATTAGTGAAACAGGTGCAGTAACACTTTTGCCCTGGGACCTACTGCAGAACAATGATGAATGTTTTGCAGTAACAGTGGGCATGGGGGATCATTTTACTTGAAAGCCTTAAATTAGATGGTGCCCTTCACGCCAACGCAGTAGCTTGTTTTATTTCAGAATGAGACCTGATTTGTTTTGAGGTTGAAGTGACGGTCAGGCATGGTGGGGAAGGAGTGAAGGAGAAGAGATTGCCTGCTCCTCACGGTAATGGCTGCTGTCATTAGTGCAGCAGGTGCAGTGCAGTGGGGCACACGGCACCCCCAATTATGGGCAGTTGTGTTTTTGGTCAATTCTGTTCTTGTTTGATGCTGTTGTTTTATCCCAAGCACCACATTTAGTGAGGATTATGAGATACAGAAACCCCCGCTGAAATGATCTCATGATTTCCGCCCCCTGTGATCACTCCTCTCCCTCCCCAAATTCTTGCCGTATAGTTTTGGAGGGGGGGGCAACTTCAGTACATTTTGCTTGTCGCGTGGGCCTCAGAGATAAAAGGTTTGAAGACCTCTGACCTACACAGACATGTTGGTGCTCCCCTGACCGCCCGTGCATTACTGCCCCTAATCCTAAACATCTGAGGGGCATATCAACAACGATTAGCGATAAACATCGCTAAGCGCGTTTAGCGATGTTTATCCTGGATTCCATTGCAGTGATAGCGCTGTATCAACAACGCTTTTCACAACGGCGATAGGAATTCCAGCAATATGGGGGAAATCGTGTTTTGAAGGGAATATCGCTGGTTTTCCAGCGATGTTCCCTGCAAAACGGCAATAACCTTACTGATACGACCCTGTGGTTGTATCAGCATAACTCACTCCCTATGTTAGGCATAGGTAAGTCAGGATTTTAGCAGACATTAGATTTTTGGAATCTAACATGTGCTAAAATCCTGTGGGCTGCCTTGTAAATATTGCGATGTGAACATCAGCGATATTTTACAAGGTAGTCCATCCCGGGTACGCCCAGTGACGCCAACTTTGCATTTCATTACAGATGCAAAGGGAGGCGTCGGGAAAAAGGGTGCTAAATGCAATTATGCATGTTAGCACCCGCTTGTAAATAGGGCGATAGTTTTATCTCCGCTTTTTAAGCCAAAAAAGCAGAGATAAAGCCCTTGTTAATATGCCCCTGAGTGCCTCTGAGTCTAGAGCCCTTAATGAAAGTGAAATCTCTCAAATCCAGGCTCTTTGACTGACGATGAAGTCTCCCAGTTTCCCATTTTTACTGCAGAACAATGTTTCCATTTGTAAAAACAGAAAAATGCAGAAATAGATCCTCCTCTGAGGGACTCCATGCCGTGAATTATGAGTGCCAAGCCAGTAAGAGTGCACATTGACACGGCCTGGACTGTTAACAGAGGAGTGCAACTTTCTTAAAAAGCTGCAGATTTGGAGGGCGTGGTTAGCAGCCGAAGAACATGGCCGCAGCCTAGAGATGCTCCGACCTCCCGATACAGGGCCCAGTCTATCCGCATGATAATCCGTGACCCAACCTGCCCATAGAAGTACGGGGCCGTGGTGGACGGTAACCGGCTTCCCCTGCTGCCAATTCCGGTAGGATACTGTGCTACCAGAAGCTGTGATGGAGTGCGGTGTCCTGGGGCCTAAACGTGAACGGCAGTCGGGACCCACAGTCGTAAGAGTGTCCGGTGACGGCAGCCTGAGGGTCGGATCGGGGAGGAGCGGAGGTTTCGGAGGACGGAGCGCTCCCGATCCCCCCTCCATCCCAGAGGTAGCAGGGATTGGCGGCGTGCCGAACACAGCCCTATGACACAGGGCGGGGGCCGGTGTTGTCCCCATAGCGCGGATTTAAAGTGCTTTTCTGGCGGTCGGGGCGAGAGCTAGAAAGAATCCCCTGCCGCCATTTTGAGGTTGCGTGCTGCCGCCCGCTGAGGAGAGACTGCATAATTGATCTCACCGAGATGCAACATACATGCTGTGCTTAGTGAGTGAGCTGCCTCTCACTCGCGGACAATATTTAATATAATAGTGAAGGCTGCCAGAGATCCTGCTTTGAACATTTGCCCCCGGGGGCTGCCCTGCTAACATACGCAATTCTGGAGGAAAACTCGTCCGCTCTGGCTGTCTCAAGGGACGCAAGCAACTTTGTGCTCCTAAAGCCCAGGACCTGGTGTCTATCAACCCACCTATATTAAGGGCGCCCATCTTCTGAACAGTGGTGAGGAGCGGTGGAAGAACTGGTCCTCCGATTTGGCATCCTGCAGAGACACGTGCTTGGTGGTGTGCCGGCTCCATAAGTCTTGTAGCAACCCCCCCCATGGAGTGGGGGGCTGACTCATCCAGCTGGCTGTGGTGGTATAGTGGTCTGTCCTGCAAACAGCATGACCTACGTGAAATCCTCCCTTCTGCCACTACCATGAGCAATAGAAACGCGAAAGGGGCCAATCAGGCAAAGTTGGACAAATTTGCATTCACTAAGTCACAAGGAGATGCACAGGACAAAGATGTCCCATCGTCCACAGGAGCGACTGGTGGAGTCACACAGGAGGTGACCCTACAAGACGTTATGACCACCCTGAATAAGGTGGATTCAAGAATTGGGACCCTCGCAGTTGATGTTGCTTTGATCCGCGCTGATTTTAACAAAATGTCTACCAAAGTGTCAGAGGTTGAGACTACTGCAGCAGCCCTTTCGTCAGACACTTCCACCCTTAAGAAACAGGTACAACAGCTGTAGGCAGACAATAAACTCCTGGCGGCCCACCTTGAGGATCAGGAGGGGGTATCGAGGCGGAATAACATCCGCCTTATTGGCATACCGAAGACGACAGGAGGCCCAGCCCTGGATCTCTTTGTGGAGGACCTAGTTACAACTCACCTCCAGCCCCGGGGTCTGTCCAACTTCTTTTCAGTTGAGTGGGCACATCGGGTCCCAGGTGGAAGACCGAAACCAAGGGCTCCCCCGTGACCTATCCTGGCCCGTATCTTCAATTTCAGGGACGGTGATGTAATCCTACAAGCCGCTCGAAAGGCCCCTCCGATTCGGATAGACAATGCCGCCATCACGATCTTTCCAGACTACACCGCGGCAGTCAAGAAACAGTGCAGGGGATTCCTTGACGTGACGAAGGCTCTTCGAGAGCGGGAAATAAAGTATTCTATGCTGTTTCCTGCCAAGTTAAGAGTGGAAGCTGAAGGAAAAGCGTGGTTCTTCTCCACACCTGAAGAAGTACAAGACTGGCTGGATGGCTGGCGTAAGGCCACAAGATCAGGCCGCACTGGACATGGTGACGCACGGCGCAACGACCAACAGGAGGACATGGAACAAGAATGAACACAAATCCTCAACAGCAGGCAGGGTGTCTTTAGATGAATGACACTGCATCTTCTGGAGGAGTCGGAGCCTCGCTTCCTCAACACTATTTCCTCTCTTGTAACGTTTTATTGATTGCAAAGATATAAAGATGCAGACACTCTACATTGCTTCTCTCAGGTACTTATGGACATAAAATGTGGGGGTGACCTGCCGAGATGATATCTTGATACATTTGGAGAAGTTGTTCTTCTTTAGTTCTAGTTGATGACACTCGAAAGGGGCTCTGGGTCACTGAAGTCTTCGGTGCAATGGGCTATAGAGGGGCAGGGGCTGTTTTCTCTTTCCCCCTTCGTTGAAGAACTGGGAAAGGGTATTAAGCACTCTGCTTTGCTGGGGTGGCGGGTAGTTGTAATTCCGTCGAGCAGGGAGGCAGGGTGGAGGGTGGGAGGGCAAGGGTGATTCATGGCAATTGTTCTATGTTTCACTGTTGTTATGTTCAAGGCAATGTTTAACAAAAAGTATATGTGGTATCGTTGTATAGACGCGCTGAATTGGGGTTGGTTTGACACACTACACTACTCATGGCGGTAGAGACAAGGTTGACACACTCTGGAGTTGATAATGATGGGCCCCCGACGTCCCCGGTGTCTCCCTTAACATTGCTTACCTGGAATGTACATGGTCTGACTGATAAGATTAAAAAGGGGTTGGTGCTGCAGAATTGAAGGCGTAATGCACCAGCGGTGGCACTACTACAAGAAACGCACCTGACGGGTCCGGCATGCAGAGCTATGGATCGCTGGGGGTGCAAAATGGGGGTACATTCATAGTTCTCCTCAGGCTCTAGGGGGGTGGGCATATTGGTACATAAACAGTTCCCACTGATTATACAACACACTTGGACAGATGATCGGGGGCGTTTTGCAGCCATATCATGACAGTGGGAGGGGAAGCGTTTTAATATTGTATCAGTGTACATTCCCCAGCCCTCCAAACTGTGGGCTTCCCGGCGCTTAGCGCATTCCTATTGAAAGTACCGGAGGGGGAGCTGCTTTTGGGAGGCGATTTTAACACAGTACTAGATGGCGCTACCCATGTAGGACAATTGGAGTGAGTGGTTCCCGTATGAGGGGGTTTCTTGACGCTTTAGGTCTTACGGACGCTTGGTGGTATAGACATCCCAACAAGCAGCAATACACTTTCCAATCAGGGGTGCATAACAGCCTCTCCCATATAGACTACTCCCTACTCTCCGCAGACAGCCTGCCCCATTTAACAGATGCTGAGATTCGTCCCCGTGGCATTTCAGACCATTCACCCGTCTCCCTGACCTATATGATGCGCATTAGGGTGAGGAAGCTCGTTTTCCCTATCTCTCCAGGCTACTTGCAAGTTCCCAAGATCCGTAAAGATATTGTTACAGTCACAAAACACTACTTCCAAGACAATGTGTGTGTCCTCAGTGCAATCCCCTAGTATTTTGTGGGAAGCGTATAAAACCGTGGTGAGAGGGCAGGCAATTGCCTCCATAACTGGCCACAGACATACGGCGCGGGCGAATTAGATGCCTTAGAGGCTGATCTGGCTGAAATTCAAGCCCGTCATGAAGAGAATCCCTCCCCGGAGACGGCGCAAGCCTAACGCCTTAAACAATGCGTGCTCCAAGAACACCAGCGTGAACAGGTTAAATTGCAGATACAAGCTACACGGGACACGGTGTATGAAGTAGGAGACAAGGCGGGAAAGCTTAGGACAGGAAGGAAAGGGCACAGAGAACGATGGCACATCTCTGTACTCTGTCTGGTGAAATAGTAACTGCCCCAGAAGACATAGTAGACGCCTTGGCTGGGTATTTTGAACAAGTATATACCTCTGACTCCCGCATGACGACGGAAGAGGCACAAACCTACATCAAAGATATTAAAATGCCTGCTCTGTCGGCTAAAGCGTCTCTATCACTAGAGACTGACTTCAAGACTGATGAACTGCTAACTGCCATCCACTCCCTGCAGTTCGGAAAAGCTGTGGGACCCACTGGAATACCCATTGAGCTTTATAAACATACATCTGATCTTACTGCCCCACATCTCCTAACAATATTCGCAAATAGCTTGGAAGCGGGGGAGCTGCCACGCGATCAACGAATGGCTATCATAGTTGCGGTGCCAAAACCTGGCAAACCCCTGGATGAATGTTTCTCGTACCAACCAATATCTCTGCTCAACGCTGAAGCTAAGATTCCTGCTAAGCTGATCGCCATCCGGCTGACCCCGCACCTTGAGACCCTGATTCACCTGGACCAGTCCGGTTTAATGCCTAATAGAAATACAGCGCTTAACCTCAGAAGGGTGCAGGCAGTACTGGCCCTCATGCCATGTCTTCAGGAGCCTGCAGTTATCCTCTCTCTTGATGCTCGAATGGCATTTGACATGGTGGAATGGCCTTACTTGTTTGCAGTCCTCCGGCATTTAGGCTTTGGCCCCAAATTCTGTGCATGGGTGAATTTACTATATTCACACCCACTGGCACACGTGGTGGCGAATGGCCATATCTCTAGAGACTTTCCGTTGGGACGAGGTACACGCCAGGGCTGCCCATTGTGCCCATTACTATTCGCATTGGCACTGGAACCATTGGCGGCCTGGATTCGAGGGAACCCCATGATTCGAGGACTTAATTGGACTGTGACTTGGGAAGACCGCATCTCCCTATATGCGGACGATGTGCTCTTATACCTGACTTCCCCCAGACGCTCTATCTTAGTACTTTTTGAATATTTGCGAAATCTTCGGTCGGGCATCGGGGTATACCATCAACTGGTCCAAATCAGTTTTGTTCATCCTTAGAGGTCCGCCCCCTCTGCTCCCGGCGGACTGCCCACTTAAAATCACGGAAGACTCTTTCAAATATTTGGGTATATGGGTGACGCCCAGGTCAGATGATTTCCTCCTTAAAAATTTGGCGCCCCCCCTTGAGTGATTCCGGCATGATGTAGAACACTGGCATGGCCTGCCGCTGATCCTCCTGGGCAAGGCAGGCCTTTTTAAAATGATGACGCTCTCACGACTTTTATATGTATTGGAGAATGCCCTGTTTCCCGTCCCGTCAAAATATTTTAAAAATATAGAAGAGGTAGTCTCGGGCCTGCTCTGGGGAAATAAGCTGACGCGCATATCGCGGGGTAAGTTGATTCGGGGTTGGTACGGCGGCGGTATAGCCCTTCCGGATATTCAGTTATATTATTGTGCAGCCCAATTGAAAATAATTAACCAATGGTTACATGGGCCCCAAACAGAACCAGCGTTCAAGGCGGACAGGTACGAGCTAGGAGAGGGAGGCAGATCCTCCTCCCTCGTGGAAACGAGGGCACACACAGTTAGCATTTGGTACGCGGAACAGATTCATCTCAAATGCAAAGATACTATCACTCAAATGACTCCACTCTGGTCGGTGCAACAGCTGGGTAGACTTCGTAATAGCAAGGGATTCCGAGCATGGGACCTGATAGGTATCTCCACGGTGGGAGATTTGTGGAAGAGAGGTGCAATAGTGCCATTTGACTAGCTTCAGACCCAATACGAGTTAGCACCCACCGAGAAGTTTAGGTATATACAGATTAGTCATGCACTAGGATCGGTTCTCCTGCCCGGCGCCGATGTACCGGAAGCCACCCCTTTAGAGGACAGACTCCTTACTGAGCACATGCCCAAGAAGGCGAACTCATTCACTTACCGTAAACTAGGGAATAACACTCCGGACCCGACACTGAAACTTAAGCACAGATGGGCCACTGACTTGGGTGAAATCGATGAAGCGGACTGGCAAACGGCGCTGTCATCCCCACGGGAGGTGGCCATACCCTCGAGACTCCGATTGGTGCAGCTCAAAATACTCCATTGCGTATACTACACTAGGGTCACCCTACACACCATAAGGCGGGCCACACACCACTTTTGCCTTAGAGGCTGCGAAGAGGTGGGAACATTCTTTCACACTATATGGCAATGCCCCCAGATTGCAGCATATTGGGCCAAAATCATGAGAACACTGTCGCAGGTGGTGGAGGTGTCGGTTGTCCCGGAGCCGAAGTGTTGCCTACTGAACTTATGGGAGCCGAATGATCTTTCCCACTCTGCTCAGGATTGGGTGACGCTGGGTGCAATGTTTGCCAAGCGTAATATTGCCAAACACTGGGAATCCGTGGAGGTACCGACACTTAAAGACCGGTGCATGGATTTGGATGCGGCTATGATGGCGGAGAGAGTGGTGTACCAGCACCGTGGGTGCCCTCGAAAATGGGACAAAATATGGGGTGCATGGAACAAGTCTAGAGGTTATCTGTGTGATCCACCCATGCAAGATCGGGAGACTGAGTCTGACTGAGGGATGAGGGGGAGGGAGGAGCTCCAGAGATGTGCCAACAAGTATACATTTGTTGCATCTGGCTTTGTTGATGTGTATAAGGTCACTGACGTTTATTATAAACTGTAATGCCCAATGTGTGTGCCATTTGATTGTCATATGCCCTGCTAATTTATACTATACTATTATAAAGAGAGAACTTGCACCTTTTGGCCAGGTAAACTCTATGAAAATGTCAGGGTGTGTAGATGGACATAGGCTATATAAATTTAAAAAAAAGTAAATTAAAAAAATTACGTTTGTAAACAAAGTAGTCCCCTGAAAGTAGCGCCGGCCGGGACCTAGCGCTGGCCACGACGCGACGTGCGTGATGACGACAAGGAGGAGGGCGGTGCAGTGACGAGCGGCTGTGCAGTGAGGAGCGGCGGCACAGGTAAGGAAAAAGAAGGAGGCAGCAGTAAATCAAAATGTCGGGGCGGGAGGGGGGGCGAGGGAGTCTGGGCGGGAGGGGGGCGCGAGTGAGTCTGGGCGGGAGGGGGGCGCGAGTGAGTCGGGTCGGGAGGGAGTCGGTGCGGGAGGGGGTCGGGCGGGAAGCGGGTGTACTGCCCCCAGCCCCTTTCTGCCCCAGGCAACTCTCACACCTCCCACCAGACCAAGAAAATACACAAGTCCTCATCACCTGAGAACATAACAAGTCTAAATCTGGAACGGCTCCGCGGATCCCTTGTACGGGTGGGGAGGGGGTAAGAAATTAAAGTTTGCTCTCAAGGCTGTTGGTGCCATCACCCCCTGAAATATGAGCCACAGAAGAGCGCCCCCACCCCCCACCCAACGCATCCATGCATCTGATAATTGGACACGCACTGTTTCTAAATCAGCAAATCTTTCTGACTTCCCGAGCACGAGATGAGAGACAGGCCCCACCACGCCATCACCTTCTGCAAGGAATCGGCGTCAGCAAGCAACTAAAAACAGATGTTAGTACTTTGGTGTCATTCAACCCCCACCCACACACAACGCCCCACAACAGGCCTCTTGGGCACAAAAAATGTATAAACCTTTACAGGTCTGTTAAGCATGAACACACCTCTGACGTGTTCCCACAAACGCAACGCCCCACAACTGGCCTCATTGTCACAAGGGCTTTACAAACCTATACATATCTGTAAGCATGAACACACCTCTGATGTGTGTCCCCCACACACACATAACGCCCCAATAACCGGCCTCTGTCACAAGAGTTTCTGCCCCAGGCAACGCTGGGGCGGGCTGCTAGTGTTTTCAATAAAAACATTTTCCAAAAAAAAGAAGCTGCAGATTTGGACATATATGTAGTAATATTTTTTCAGATAAGCGTGTTCCGGTATTCTATATGACTTCTCAGGTCTGAAACCCGACAGTCATAGACACACCCCTATGAGTAACTGTTAAATACATGAGAAAATATACTCGTTCAACGTCCTTTTTTCACACAACAAACAGTAAATATGGATAAATGACAAAAAGATGAGCACACAATAAAGATGGGAATGGTAAAACAGTAAATACATTAAAATCGAAAGCACTAATCACACTGTGAAGTTTATATTCGTTCTTTGCTCTTATTAAAATAAATGTTTTCAAGCACATGGCTTTTAGCACCTGCACATCCATCCTAGTTCACAGCTAATATTAATCAGGGGTGTGACCAATGAACCACTTCTGCGGTGACGTCAGTCTGCAGGCAAAGAAGTAACCAGTGAATGACGTCATAAGAGGTCCTGAGCAGGGAATGAGGTCACATGAGGTCTCATTCCCAACTGGACGTCATCGGCTGAAGGGCCGCCCTGGAACCCTGGTCATGGCGAGTGTTGCTGATTGTGAACTGTGCTGTTACACCCCCTTGGGGCCCCGGGAGCATACAGCCTGATTCATCAAGCTGATTTGCGCTCGCAAAGGGCCAGATTCTGAGAATCTGGCCCTTTGCGAGTGCGATTTTTGCATTTGGGATTCATCATCCCAAATGCAAAAATCGGTAATAGCAATTTCGCTATTTTGCGATGATCTACATTTAAGGAATCTCTATTTGAGATTCCTTAAATGCAATTCATCATCCATTTTGAAATAGCGAAATCGCAATGTCGGCCCGCTATTTACCGCGAGGTCAAACCTCGTGGTAAATAGCGAAAACTTAGAAAAATGCTTTTAAAAGCCTTTTTCTAAGTTGCATGTTGCACACACACATGTCCTTTGGACATGTGTGTGCGCAACACCTGTTTCAATTTGCATTTAAGGGGTGCTACAGGGTGTCCTTTGGACACCCCTGGCACCCTTTAAATCGCTATCTTATTTGCGATTAGCTCATTGCTAATCGCAAATAAGGAATACTCCCCATTCATTCCTATGGGCCTTTTGGCCCATAGAAATGCATGGGGAGTTATTCCTTATTTGCGATTAGCAATTTGCTAATCGCAAATAACGAATGTGTAGGAATCGCAATTCTTTTTGCGATTCCTACATGAATCCCGTTTTGCGAGTCTGTAATAGCAATTCCTTATGAATCGCTATTATAGACCCGCAAAACGGGTCTATGGTGAATCAGGCTGATAATATTCCCATCCTGTGTTCAAAGGCACGATAATACTTAGCACAGCACTTCATGATTCAGCACTTTAGAAGATTTTCTTGGCCCCTGACCATTTCGTCTTTTCAGAATGCACGAACAGCAATGAAATATTACTATGCTCAGCTCTAAAATCCTTAAATGAATACCCTTAACGCCGCAATTAGTGGTAGACACACTAGCCCGTTACCCTTTTTTTGTTACCTTTACCATGTCTTTATTTATCCTCTGTTGCTTTTTGTCGACCCTGTCATCCCAGAAATGTACTGCCCAGCATCTGATGTTGGAATGTTTTTTAGGACAGTTGCCTGTGAATTTTCTGCAGTTTTAATGGTAGCGCATGGCACGTTTTGATTTAGCACTTTAATATAATGTTTGGCCCTTGACCAATCCCCTGCTTTTTAGAGCATATAAACAATAATAAAACGCTTTTATGCCCCGCTCCAGATGTTTTAAATTAACAACACCTTGAACCGTAACCACCATTAGTAGGCTGGACTGTCGAGATTTCTAATCCTCCAGCTACGGGTATTTAAAACTGTTGTGGGGTTATCTGGTGAGGCCCAGGCGGTTTAACATTTGATGTAAATAAACACACCGCCACATGTCCTGAAACCCGACAGATGTTTCCGCCACTGCGTCTTAACTTACTGACTGCGATGTACACGGTGACAATGTTTTTATGCGTTGATTTCGCTCCTTCATATTGGTATTTGATGGTGCTTTCACTTCAATGGACTAGATTGTCTAAATAAAGTAAATAAAGTCCTGTTTCATTGCACGGCCCTTAATAGCCCATGCTCTCGAGGGGCCAAGGTGTCTGGTTCACCACAGATTGTGAACAATGTGATTAATAACAACAGCTGCACATGGAGACTGGATCACTGAGCTTATCGAAATAGAAACCTCTACCCTCTTCCATGCCACCCCAGGCTGAGGAGTATGCACGCGCACAGCCTGCTGAATCAAACTGAATCTGGTGCAGGGATGTACCCCAGATTTGTCAATTTATGCAAATATTCAGACATCCCCAATGGTAACATTGTATTAATATAAGAGTTGAAACAAAAGTTTTTAATTAACAATATTTCACCTGACCGAGATTGTTTCCTACCAGCTGCAATGAACATGTGAGCAGATGTCAGCAGCGAGCGCTTAACCCAATGAGCTAAGATTGAGAGGCGGGATGCCGAGGGATGCCGAGGGACAGCCTGTCCTCGTCCTCTTAAGCCCTGCTAAGCCTCTCTTCTGCACACTGGTGCAGCAGGCCAGATCACACTGGCAGCAGAGGAAGACGAGGCACTGGGGGGCTCGTGTGTTTCACAACCATTTATCAGTGGGCCATCCTGATAAGTTCTGGGGCCCTGGGCAGGACATACTTTGGGGTACCCTGTTTGGAACAATTTTACATTTATTACACATTTTCAGCTAAGGGTAACCCTTATAAGCAGTGTGTATGAGAGAGTGCGGGGTAGAGAAACGAGGGTTCCTGAGGTACAGAGAGACGAGAAACAACGATATAGAGCCTGAGAGAGACAAAGCAGAGAAAGGTGAGGTAGAAAGAAAGAGGTAAAGGGAGGGGCTAGGAATACAGGAGATAGGAGTAAGTTATAGGCAGGTAGACACAGGCAAAGAAGGGGAGGGAACTGTGCAAGAAGAGAGAGGTGAACGCACAAGAAACGAGTGAGGTAGCGAAAGAGGTAGGTCGAAAGGTGCTAGTGTGGCTGCTGCTCAGCATGGCTAAAGGTTAGTGACATGGAGTGGGGTGAGGTAGAGTGGAATGGGGTAGATTGGGGTAGAGTGGAATGGGGTAGATTAGGGTAGAGTGGAATGGGGTAGATTGGGGTGGAGTGGGGTTGATTGGTTTGGAGTGGAGTTGGAGTAGAGTAGGGTAGAATGGAGTTGGGTAGATTAACCTGGTAGATTGGAGTGGAGTAGACTCAATTGGGGTGGAGTGGGTTCCAGTGGGGTATGCATGATGTGGTAGCGCACTGCCATTACAGACAACACATTTTCAATTGAAACAACCATTGCATTTGGACCGAAAAATGGTTTTACCGCACACAAACGATAGTGTGTGCAAATCTCATCACCTAGTGAATTGATGTGTTTTGATCGTATTTAAATGTTTGCTTCCACCACATTTCAGAATTACCCAAAAAAATGCTTCATCTGTACTAATTATGATATATTCTGAAACATCAGCAAAGTTTGTGTCATTTTTTGTGCTAAAAAACACTTCCACGCACTCTCCTCTAACATGGATACTCAGTAGGATTGCCACAAAAATTCTCTCACTTTGAAGTCAGAGAAAGAAAAGTAAACACCAACAGCCTTATTCATCAAGGCCGAATCGGCTCGCAAAGGGCCAGATTCTCAGAATCTGGCCCTTTGCGAGTGCGATTTTTGCATTTGGGATTCAACATCCCAAATGCAAAAATCGCTATTTGCTAATTCGCATATTTGCGAGGATTTACATTTAAGGAATCTCTATTTGATATTCCTTAAATGTAATTCATCATCCTTTTTACAATTGCGAAATCGCAATTTCGGGCCGCAATTTACCGCGAGATCAAACCTCGCGGTAAATTGCGAAAACTCAGAAAAATGCATTTAAATGCATTTTTCTGAGTTGCACGTTACACACACACACATGTCCTTTGGACATGTGTGTGTGCAACACCTGTGTTAATTTCCATGCAGGGGTACTACAGGGTGTCCTTTGGACACCCCTGGCACCCTTGTACTCGCAATCTCATTTGCGATAAGCTAATTGCTAATCGCAAATGAGGAATGACTCCCCATGCATTCCTATGGGCCTTTTGGCCCATAGGAATGCATGGGGAGTTATTCCTTATTTGCGATTAGCAATTAGCTAATCGCAAATAAGGAATCAGTGGGAATCGCAATTACTATTGCGATTCCTACATGAATACCGTTTTGCGAGTCTCAAATAGCGATTCCTTATGATTCGCTATTTGAGCCTCGCAAAACGGCCCGTTCATGAATCAGGCTGCAAGCTCCCTCGGAAGAGAGAGAGATGACATTTGACTTCTGTCTTTGAATGCACAGCAAATGTGACAAGATAAGAATAAGAATTAAAGGCCTGTTTACAGAAAATGTGTTTGTGGAAGAATACAGTAAAAAAAAATTGGGCAATGTGAGGGACAACCTCAAACTGGACAGGCAATAAAGCCAGCAAATAGGAAGCCAGAAAATGAGAGTTAAATCTACACAGCAAATGGTAAGCAAGGAGGGGAATGTATTCCTAGGTCAGCTTTCAGAATGTCCCCAAGATGTCTTTAGCAAACCAGACCAGTGCGCTCTCTGGTAGGCTTTGCCTTGAAAAGTGCATTTCTTTAACATGCGAAAGCGCTTCACTGTAGTACATGCATTAGAATATATCCTTGCCTTGAGCAGCATTTAATAAAGGTAAGGTGGAATTGTAGAGTGCTGCTTTTCACTAGTGAGGGTATCTAGGCGCCGAATATGATCATTTCTAATCATGAACTCAGAAACATTCATGCACCCCCACCACTCCCGTCCTGATGACAATACCAGCAGTAAACAAGCATTTACAATGCAACGGTCTCACCTTTGCAAAAGTTAGTTATTGGCATTGTAAATGACACATTTTTTATTTATGTGTTGGTTTTGAAACCAGATAAATAAATGAAATTGTGATTTACAATGTCAAAAGCTTAATCTCTCGCAAATGCAAGACCTATTGCATTTGCAATGCAATAGGTCGTGTATTTACGTGAGTTTGAGCTATTGACAATGCAAATAACAATGCGTTTAATTTAGGTTTAAAAAACACACATACACACACAGAGCCCCCCCACACACAGAGCCAAACACAAACACACACACAGAGCCACACACACACATACACACACACAGAGCCCCCCCACACACACAGAGCCCCCCCCACACACACACAGAGCCACACACACAGAGCCACACACACAGCCACACACACATCCACACAGAGCCACAGACACACACACACACAGCCACACACACACTTTGAGCCAGACACACACAGAGCCAGACACACACACACATGCAACACCAAGCCACCACCTTTCTTTGACGGTGACTGTTGCACTCTAATTTTCTGGTGGAAGGCCTCTCTCAAACAATGATCTAGCCATGTTTAACTTTTTTTCAGGAAACAAAGTTCTGGTTAGATTCTGTGGCGGGGCTTGTGTGGAGCGTCACTGCACGACAATGGAGGGCGCAGCACATAACGCGAAATAAAAACAGGACTAGGCAGTCTACGCGGATATTGCCCCCTAATAAACAAGTCAATTCGGCCGAAGATCATTACCTCAATTCCTGGAAACGTGCCGCATGTCTTCCACCAGTCAATCTCCTATATGCAATGGGCATGAGTTTAAGTCTACGCAACCCCACCCCTTACTTCCGCCTGCTAACCAATCCGATAGCATGCCCAGCATAACTCTACAAAGCCTATTTTAAATAAGTGAGAAACACCGTCGCCATCTTTGATTGAACAACCAGGCCGACCCTTAGTGGGCAAACCCTCGCAAGCATGGCCAACACCATCCAAACGTACACATGAAATCGCCTAATCAGTTTAAAATGGTGAGAACAATGGTGAAGGGAATGAAGGATAACTTCCACGTAAAAGTTCTCAATTGCATAATAGAACTGTAACTCATACGCAGACATGCAGCATATTGAGACGATAATTGTGTAAATCCAACCCCTTGCTTCCGCATGCTCACCAATACGATGGCATGCCTGCCATGAATATACAAAGACATTTTAACCCAGTGTGAAACACCGTTGCCATTTTGGAGTGATCAACCTGTCCGACCCGACATGGGTAATCCCACATGATGATGGTCCACACCATCCCAGCATGCTCACAAAATCCCCTACAAAGTTCCAAAGAGTGAGAACCATGGTGAATAAGAAGAGGGATAACTCCATCAAGATAATAATTTGTTACCCGGTAGAGCGGTAACTCATACGCAGGTTTAGCGCATATTGAACGACGATAATTTTGTAAACCCTACAGCACTGAAAAATCAATTGCTATGCCTGCACCGTCAGGCCACCAGAATCCTAGAACTTCATAAAACAGTAGCGCGGGTAGTACTTAATGTTATGAGGCCGCCATATTTCTGTGGGACAAGCAGTCGTCACCGAATGTAAGAAGCCAAGAGGAGTACCTTTGAAGTAAGAAAAAACATCAATTGAGCAGAATGCCCACTATTTAGCAGTACCAGCTCCATTCCAAACATAATAAGAAAGGGAGCCGAGATGTCAATCAACCCCCTAAAAGAAAGGGGTAGACAGAAAATGATTAACAACAAACCCGAAGTAAGATCAACAAGCCCTGTCCTTTTCAGACTGTGGGGCGTGTTTTGTTCCGATGACGTCACTGAGAGAAAGGACCGAAAAAACACGCCCCCCAATCCGAAAAAGACGGGGCTTAAATGGAAAGACGCTCCTCTTCTCCAATGGCTGGCCTCCGTTTAGGAAGCCAGCCAATGGAAAAGAGGGGATGGTTTAAGCCCCATACTCTAAAACATAAAATCTCGCCAGCGAGACTGCGCAAGCGCAGCCTACGCAGGCCGAGACCTAAAAAACAGAGGCACGCCTGTTGCCATGTGCCGCCTATGTATGGCCTAGGGTGTTCAAATAGGTAGAGCAATATTATGGTCGTCTAGTTCTCTAATCATATACGAGAGAATTTTATGACCCGATGTACTTCAAGGCGCTCCTAACTGATGATGAAGGAAAAGGAACCGCAAAGACATAAAGCAATTGCCAAGTATCACACAATCTGGTCAAGATGGGAAGCGGGGATTGATCCGAGGCTTCCTGCTGTCAAGTTGTGCAATTCAACCAGAAGACGGGTGTCTGTTTATCTCTCTCGTTTTACATCAAATGTTAATGCTTTGTATTTAATTCTTTGAGGAACTGATTCAATATGCTGTTTATAATAAATACACGGTGTGACATGTTAAATAAAGTTGACCCCAAAAACATGCTGCAAATATTTCAAAATGAAGTTAAGGGAAACAGGGGACTTCACTCGAATTTAAATGTTGAATTCACTGGGTTTAACAAAGAGAGAACAAGGGGAGGCTGAACAGCAATGTGTGATCAATGACACCTATCAGCAAAAAAAGTTCTGGGCCTTCAGCAGAGTTGTTTGTTTTCACACACAGCAGTGAACAGCAGAGCTCGGCTGCGTTTTTCATTACCTCCCGGGGGCAGGGTGGCTCTTAGGATGGGCGGGCCTTACAGACGCTGTAGAGTGCTGTGTGAACGAGCTCAGAGGAACTGTTGAAAATTCACGAACATTAAGGGGCAGATTTACAAGCCCCTTGCGCCTCATTTAGCCGCTGTTGCGTCACTTTTGTGACGCAACGGCGGAGCAAATCCTGCGCCATGGTGCGGGGTACTTACAACGTGATGCATCTGGGAGATGCGTCACGTTGTAAAGCCCTGCGTCACGTGTAGGTGTCCTGCCCCGGCGGGGGGACGTTCCGGCGCAGCAACGCCTCCTAAAAGTGGTTGAGTGAAATCTACAAGATTTCACTCAATGACTTTTAGGCCCATGCTGCATCAAAATCCTGCGCCTGCTTGAAGCAGACGTAAGGATTGACGCAGCCTTAACCTCATCGGTGCTCCTGACGAGCTCAGCTCGTCATGAGCCACGGTGGCCGTGGCTCATAACGAGCTGAGCTCGTCATAACGGCTCCAACCAGGGCCGGTCCTAGGCATGTGCAAACTGTGCACCTGCACAGGGCCGCCAAACCCCAGGGGCCACCACGACGAGGATCCGTTCGTGGCACTGGCAGCCCCCTGGCAGGATTTGGCAGCCTCCCGGCTTCTATTATTGATGAAGGGGGCCCCTCAGCTGAGCTCTCCGGTAGAGAGCTGTCTCTCTCCCTCTCTCTCTAAAGCAGCTGCTGCTGTCTGCAGCCTGCTCCTCCCTCCTCGCGCTGCTGACCTTTGACTGAAGAGAAACAAAGTATCAACTTCCATTGTTTCTCTTCAGTCAAAGCCACGAGCCAGGCCCGGAAAGAGGAGGGGGTGGGGGCCCTAGGATGGTGCATTCTCCTCAGGGCACTATTCCTTTGAGAAGGGAGGAGGCCAGGGCTGTAAGGGGTGGGGGAGGGGGGTTGTCAGGGTTTGGGGGCCTACATGGGCTGAGGACCTCTTAATGTGATTGTGGCACCCTTAAAAAAACTGCTTCCCTGCCTCCCCTACAAGTTATCTAAAGACACAATTACAATGTTGAAGCTGGCTCAGTGTTTCCACATCAGCATTTTAAAAGCATGCTTACATTTTCTGGATGATTTCAGCCGGCTTGACTACGCATGTCTAACATGCGAAAGTGAAAGCGATTTGCACACCCCTCTTGAGTGGGCCTGGTAAATGTGGAGAGCTGGCATGTGGCATGTGGCGAAGACGCAGTCTTCTGCTATGTGATTGTGCACAGGTTGGCCCATGGTGAATTATAATTATTAGAAAGAACGCTCCAGATGCAGAAGCACTTCCTCAGCCACCAAGTTTGGGACAAGGAACGAGACAGTGAGTAAGTTTATTTTTATTGTTGAAAGGTGAAACAGAGGTCTCGGTGGAATGGGATAACGGGCCTGCAAGTAAGGGAAGATTATCTGATCTCTGTTCAGACAGCCTGTAGGTCCTTTCTCCAACATACGTGCCTGTGCAATATAGTTTGTAATCACTGTGACATTTTTAGGAACTTTTATACATAATAGAAACTGTGTTTTCGGACAAGTCATGGTTCTTTTAAACAAAATACAATTTTAATTGCTTGCTTTATCGTAGTCCGTTTCACGCTCACCCTGACATCTGTTTAAGTCCTCCGAGTCATTTGTTATTCTCTCGGTGTACCAAGTCAACCTTCCCTCTGAGTTCAGTAAGCTGAGTTACAGTGACAATCGTTATGCACAGCATATAGAGTTGTCAAAATGGCATTTGTACAAACATTAATTTTATTGTGAGAGAAAAGCATCCTCATTAAAACATGAATGCATGTGAGGGTGATGTGCTCTCTGCCCACCCTTGTTTGGCCGATATATTGTTGGTAGTTCTTAGTATTTAGTGTGTATCCTTGGCTTGGGATGGTGGCACTTTCCTTGTATAGCCAGAGTACATATGGATACTGGATGAAAACTGCAAACTGATAGTAGAGCACCTGCCATGAATTTACTAAAAATAAAAAGCTTGTCTATTAGGTCAAAATTATTTTGTTTGAAGAAAGTGATCAGCTTACGTTTTGGAGTCCAGGCGGAGGGGGAGAAGGGTGCAAGGCAGAGGGGAGAAGGGTGCAAGGCAGAGGGGAGAAGGGCGCAAGGCAGAGAGGAGAAGGGTGCACGGCAGAGAGGAGAAGGGTGCAAGGCAGAGGGGAGAAAGGTGGAAGGCAGAGAGGAGAAGGGTGCAAGGTAGAGAAGGGTGCAAAGTAGAGAAGGGAGCAAGGCGGAGGGGAGAAGGGTGCAAGGCAGAGGGGAGAAGGGTGCAAGGCAGAGAGTAGAAAGGGTGCACGGTAGAGAAGGGTGCAAGGCAGAGGGGAGAAGGTTGCAAGGCAGAGAGGAGAAGGGTGAAAGGCAGAGAGGAGAAGGGTGCAAGGCAGAGGGGAGTAGGATGCAAGGCAGAGAGGAGAAGGGTGCAAGGCGGAGGGGAGAAGGGTGCAAGGCAGAGGGGAGAAGGGTGCAAGGCAGAGGGGAGAAGGTGCAAGGCAGAGGGGAGAAGGGTGCAAGGCAGAGAGGAGAAGGGTGCAAGGCAGAGGGGAGAAGGGTGCAAGGCAGAGGGGAGAAGGGTGCAAGGAAGAGGGGAGAATGGTGCAAGGCGGAGGGGAGAAGGGTGCAAGGTGGAGGGGAGAAGGGTGCAAGGCAGAGGGGAGAAGGGTGCAAGGCAGAGGGGAGAAGGGTGCAAGGCAGAGAGGAGAAGGGTGCAAGGCAGAGGGGAGAAGGGTGCAAGGCAGAGAGGAGAAGGGTGCAAGGCAGAGGGGAGAAGGGTGCAAGGCAGAGGGGAGAAGGGTGCAAGGCAAAGAGGAGAAGGGTGCAAGGTGGAGAGGAGAAGGGTGCAAGGAAGAGGGGAGAATGGTGCAACGGGGAGGGGGAGAAGGGTGCAAGGCGGAGGGGAGAAGGGTGCAAGGTGGAGAGGAGAAGGGTGCCACGGGGAGGGGAGAAGGGTGCAAGGCAGAGAGGAGAAGGGTGCACGGTAGAGAAGGCTGCAAGGCAGAGAGGAGAAGGGTGCAAGGCAGAGGGGAGAAGGGTGCAAGGCAGAGGGGAGAAGGGTGCAAGGCAGAGAGGAGAAGGGTGCAAGGCAGAGGGGAGAAGGGTGCAAGGCAGAGGGGAGAAGGGTGAAAGGCAGATGGGAGAAGGGTGCAAGGCAGAGGGGAGAAGGGTGCAAGGCAGAGAGGAGAAGGGTGCAAGGCAGAGGGGAGAAGGGTGCAAGGCAGAGGGGAGAATGGTGCAAGGTAGAAAAGGGTGCAAGGCGGAGGTGGAGAAGGGTGCAAGGGGGAGGGGGAGAAGGGTGCAAGGGGGAGTGAGGTTCCGTGACAATTGTAAGTGATGTTTTCGACTCGCACGAATATGGTCGAGTCTGGTATCTACGAACCGCAAATAACGAGTTTAGTAAGTGTGCGCAGTTTCGCTGTGCTAACTTAAACCGTTCGTTTGTTATGTGGGTTTTTCCTCTGTACCCACGGGTTCCATCTTAGATACGGCATCCATTTTGTCTCTTGCCCTCAAGTAGCCAGCGAACGGACGCTGTCCGCTTCGCGACCCTGGGACTCCCAAGATATTTGCGGAAGACACATGTTCTTTGTAAGTGTCTTTATGACGAGGGGGATGATACTGTAAGGCAGATGGCCCCGCTCGAGGCTCATCTTGCCGTGCCGGTTTATTGTCTCAGCCGTGCATCTCATTAAGCACGTCCCTTTGATGCCTATATCTCGTGTTTCCCGATACCTCCCCTTTTACACCCTTTCCGATCTCCCCACTGTTTCCATCTTCCTCTGCACCTGTCTTCGTTCCTATTTCGATCTGTTTTACTGCCGATTGGAATGCACTAATGTTGGGAAGATGGGTTTTTACAGTTGGGAACCGCCAAATGTTTCCGTACTTATGTTCCGGACCTTGTGTGTATTAAAGTGACCAAAACGAGTTGCACGTGTTGTACTTGTCGTGACTTCTGTGTTCCCTGCAGTAAATAAACCTTGAATCTTTGACGCCGAAGGAAGTGTCCCGCGTCTCTGTCATTCGTACGCCGGAGCAGGTTACCCACGAAGGTTTCAGGTGTTGTGCCCTGGCACCGCTGGGTCTTAAAGAACCCAGTCCTTCAGTTGGCGCCCAACATGGGGCTGCATCAGTGGTACCGGTCCAAGCCCGACGATCGTGAGGAACTTCGTGTGAAATCTCCGAGGGAAGGTGCACTCCGCTTCATCGATCCTGTTGTAGAAATAAGTGGCCCGAAGACTTTTCCCGCGAAGATTCCCGCCTCCTGACGGCTGCGACGGACTGCTGCCCTGACTGTAGACCTGTTTTGGCGCCTGGCGTAGACCTTGGTATAGCGAGACGATTGACGGGCCTTCCTGGTGACGCCATCGATCTTTGAGTTAAGTATTTGTGGGTCGCTCCCAGAGTCCTTGGTTGTTGACACTTTAGCGAGTGTTTTTGTTGTTGACGCTGTGTGAGTGTTTTTGTCGGTGACACTTTGCTAGCGTACTTTGTTGTGTTATTTGACGACTGCAGCCGCCAAAAACCCGAGGGTTTTTGCTCTTTGCTGGGACTTGGTAAATCCC
Organism: Lissotriton vulgaris; assembly: GCF_964263255.1. Taxonomy (NCBI): domain Eukaryota; kingdom Metazoa; phylum Chordata; class Amphibia; order Caudata; family Salamandridae; genus Lissotriton; species Lissotriton vulgaris. Next base: position 78,570,142 of record NC_141697.1, read on the forward strand.
GTAACCCTTGAAGTTTGTGAAACTCGGCTAGTGTGCAAGATGCCTGGTCGTAGTACTTTGTTCAGTTGTTTCAGACCTTGTGGTGTGGATTCCCGACTGGAGGACTCGTGTCCGATACCTCCGGTTGGAACTCCGACTTATGAACTGTACAGTAAACATGGGCTAGGCCCGATTACTTTTAATGATTATTGGATTCGTTATACAAAGAAGGACGGTGTCCTTAGTTGGCCACCTCATGGTAGCTTTGAGACCCCGATCCTAGATAACTTAGAGGCTAAATTGTTCGAGAAAAAGTCAAGGCCGGCCATGTTTGATGCCTTTCGGTTGTGGCGTAAAGAAGCCCGACAGAAAGAAATCAGACAGACTAAACGAAATCAGAGAGATAATGTTGCTACTATTGTAAAGAAAGCAGAGCAATTTCAGCATGATAAGGAGGTTAAGGAGAAGGAAGTGTTTGATAGATTACAGCGTATGACTATAGATAAATGCTATCCTACTTTGCCTACGGAGTCGGAAAAGAAGGAAGAGGCAGTTGAGGATCCTTTAATGTCCTATCTTATGAAGTCGCCACCTCCGTATGTACAGGGTACCACAGCCCCTGTGATTCCCCCTGTACCTGTTCCTGCACCTATTCTTCCTTTGCCTGTTCCTCAACCTGCACCCGTTCTTCCAACTGTTCCTGCTCCTTTGGCTGTTGCTATCCCTACTGCTCCTCCGCTTCCACATACTCCTGCTCCTGCTACTGCTCCTGCTCTGTTAACTCCTGCTGTTGCTTCTGTTTCTACTCCTTCACTTGTTAGTCCTGTGTCCTATACTTCTCCCTCTACTCGTAGTCGTAGTTCTCCTCTTGCAGCTAGTTTCTTTCATTCGCTCGGACCTGTTCTTGGGTCCGCTGGTTCAGATGGTCCTCAGAGACGTAGTCAGCTTCCTGGTAACAGGGAACGCGCTTCGCTATATAATATGGCGATGGGTTGGATGACGCATCCCCTTAGAAATCCACCACGTATTGTACTCGATACGTTTTGTCAATTCAATATACCAACCCAAAGATTTGTGTTTGAGGAAATGTGTAAGGTCCTTCGTGATCAGATATCGGCCGACGCACCTGACGAGGTGCTGACCGCTTTGTCTGATTTACAGCTTCAGTTCTCGACTGGACTGATAGTGGATACCAATGTTCGACGTGCTGTTGAACGATTGTTATCTTTTCGTCCAACTCCTATACCTCAAGCCTTGTTTGTTGAAGATGTTGAAAGACAGCCAGATGAGTCTGGTCAATTTCCTATGCGTGAAGTTCCACCAGTATGGATGCCAGGTGATGCTAATGCTAATCCTATTATTCTGCCACATTTCCAGAGAGTATGGATACATCTCCCATGGAAACGCTCAGAAGTGTTACAGGTAAAGCAATCCTTGCCTGACCCTCGCAAAAATCCTGCAGGGTATTATAAGGAATTATCGCAGCTCGTAGACGCTACGGTAATGAATCTTGCCGATATTGACATGCTGTTTGGCAATGTCGTACCGCAACCGGTATGGGCTAAGATTCGTCAGGAGAATCATCCAAATGAATTAGGTGGCGATTGGGCTGCTCTTATTGCGGCCGATACGCGACAAGTTGGTGGGGCTAAGCCTGAACAACTCATTACTGCTCTCCCTCAAAGAATAATAACGTTAATGAAAACTCTTATGCCAGCTATGAGGGTAAATTGGGACAAATTGTCAGCTTGTAAACAGAAAAAGGACGAGAGTGTCTCCGACTTCTTTACGAGGTTTGAGGAGGCATTCATTGATCATAGTGGTCAGGATATGAGCACTGAGGGTGGTCAAAGGTTGTTCGTGGATAAATTTGTTTCAAACTTATTGCCCGATTTGAGCAATAAATTGAAGAATTCAGAAAGTGCGTGGGCCGTTTCTACTTCAGCTCAGATATTGGCCACGGCACAATATTATGAGAACAGAGAGAAAGAAGAGAACGACCGTGCTGATAAAAAGACGAAAGAGCTTAAAACTAAAGTGTTGTTACAGCAGGCCTATCCTCCACGTTCGAATCAGAATACTTCGCAACAAAATAGATCACAGCCGCAATCGAACAGATCACAATCTCGTAATGACTCCTCTTCCCAAAGATCCTCGTTAGGGTACAATCAATGTGCCTATTGTAGACAGGAGGGTCATATCAAATTCAATTGTCCTGTTCTAAACGAACGTAATAGTGGTAACTCATCTAGAGGAGGTCGTGGTGGTTCGCAGCAGGCACCACGTGGTACAGGTCGTGGTGCTCAGAATGATCGCTCAGATAACTCATCAAATTCCGATAATTGTTTTGATCAACGTGGATCGTCGCAAGGACGATCTGCGCAGTACAATGTAGACGATTATTACGTCGATCAGGGAACTGACGACAGTAATTACTAGGACAGCCGAAGACAAGGAGAGGGAGTAGTATCAGTTCCGGTTGATCAGAGAGGGCCTTACGTCGCAGTTGCTACATCGGGCGTCGTTGAGCCTTTTCTGTTGGACACTGGTGCAGCGAAAAGTTCCATTAAGCATTCGAAACTCCCTGGCGCACCTTTGTCTGGCTTAACAAATGTTTCCGTTGGATTTTCTGGCGCCCCCGTTAGCAATCCAGTTTCGCGCCCTTTGCCCCTTACAATTGGGCCTCGTGAGCTAGAAGCTCCGTTGATTTTAACCACGGGTTGTGGTGAAAATCTTTTGGGCCTGGATTTGCTTAAACGTTTGTATGCAACTTTGTATTGTTCTCCTGCGGGTGTAAAGCTTACGTTGGGAGAGAGGGTTGTCTCTCCTATGTACTTGTCTCTCGATAAGCTTCCACCGGAATTGAGTTCTCTTCCTGCGTCTTTGTGGGCATCAGGTCCCAATGATGTGGGCCTGCTTGATATCTCACCTTATGTTGTTCAGTTGAAATCCAATGTGCGATTGCCACGTATTCCCCAGTATCGTATCTCTCTTGATGGTGAACGAGCGCTGTTAGCGATCATCTATGATTTGATCGAGAAAGACGTTATTGAGGAAACACGGGGAAACGTGTGCAACAGCCCTGTACTGCCCATTCTAAAACGTACTGATCCTTCGAAACCACCTGTTTATCGTTTTGTTATCGATTTACGGGAGGTGAATAAAATTGTGATTCCTCAGTTCCCCGTTGTGCCTGACATCACGGCGCTACTGACTCTGATTCCAGCTTCCGCATCATGGTTCTCGGTGATTGATTTGAAGAATGCGTTCTTCAGCATTCCCATTGCAGAAGAGAGCAGAGACCTTTTCGGTTTCTCTCTTGGTGGACGCAGCTTCCGGTTTAAACGCGCTCCTCAGGGCTACTGTGAAAGTCCATCGATTTACAGTCAAGCCTTGAAGGGTCAACTGGATACGTTTAGGTTGCCGGCTGGTGCGGCCTTAATCCAATACGTCGATGACCTATTGGTAGCTGCAGATACTCAGGACATTTGCAAAATTGCTACGGTGTCGTTGCTGCAACATCTCTGCGAGTTAAATCACAAGGTGTCGCCCTCTAAACTCCAATATTGTTGTCAAGAAGTAACCTATTTAGGTCACTTATTGTCAAAGGAGGGAAGACGGTTGACCCCAGAGAGAATTGCAGCAATTGTGCGAATGGCTGTGCCAACAACCCAAAGAGATGTGCGTGCCTTTCTAGGTATCACGTCGTATTGCAGGCAATGGATTCCAAATTTTTCATTGCTAGCGAAACCATTGGTAGCTCTTACGTGCAAGGATGTTTCGACTCCTTTACCATGGACGGAAGAATGTCAGAAAAGTTTTTCTGAATTACGTGATTCATTGTGTTCGGCTCCTGTGTTAGGTACTCCTGACTATAGCAAGCCGTTTACATTATATGTTCACGAGAGAGAAGGTTGTGCGTTGAGTGTTTTAACGCAACCTTTTGGTGGAAAGCAACGTCCATGTGCATATTTTTCCTCGACCTTGGACCCGGTAGCTAGAGCATTGCCGAGTTGTTTACGAGCAACGGCGGCAGCCGCGGTCTCCATCCGACAATCAGCTGGATTGGTCATGGATAATATGCTTACGGTGATGGTTCCGCATACAGTCGACACCCTTTTGAATCGTACGAAAACTCAGCACTTGACGAGTGCGAGGTTGTCTGGGTACGAGTTGACGCTGTTGGCAAGCCACATTCAAATAAAACGTTGTAATGTTCTGAACCCGGCAACTTTGTTACCAATTAGCTCAGAGTCAGATGAAATAACGGAACACGATTGTTATTTGAGGACAGAGGAGGAAACAAAAGGTCGAGTGGACCTTAAAAACACCCCATTGGAAGACCCAGATGGAACGCTGTATGTGGATGGTTCATGTTTCAAGTTGCCGAATGGCGATGTGACTACTGCTTATGCTGTTGTAACATTGACTACTGTTGTTGAGACTGCGAGATTAAATCAGAATTCTGCCCAAGCCGCAGAGCTGATCGCTCTCACTAGAGCGTGTGTGTTAGCGAAAGGGAAACGTGTGAATGTGTTTACCGACAGCCAATATGCCTTTGGCGTCGCACATAGTTTTGGACGGTTGTGGAGAGAGAGAGGTTTTCTAACATCGCATGGTACGAAGATTCAGCATGGCCAGCTTGTGAATGATCTTTTGGATGCACTTACGTTGCCTAAGCAAGTGGCGATTGTCAAATGTAGTGCGCATCGTAAGGTGACGGATGATGTTGGTCGTGGTAATGCTTTTGCGGATGAGACTGCTAAGGAGACCGCCCGAAACCTTAGCACTCGAATGTATGTGACGAGTTCGGTTAGGTGGCCTACAGAATCGAGTATGTGTGAGGACACTATCGAGAGTGTGAAAGCAATTCAGAACGAGGCCACCGAGACTGAAAAGGCGAAGTGGAAAGAAAGTACGGGAAAGTTGGATGCGAATGGTTGTTGGATTGACTTATCGGATCAGAAAAGATGGATGTTGCCTGATGCGTATGTGCTGGCTGTTGTGACTATGGCGCATGGGTTAGCACATATTAGCGCGAAAGGTATTTGCAAGTTGCTGTCCCCTGTGTGGAAGAACGATGGTATTACGAAATGTGCTGAACGCTTGGTTAAGAATTGTATGGTATGTATGTTGTACAATCCTGGTAAGGGAACCCCAACTCCTCCTGGTAGTTTTGCTCCCCCTTCATGTCCCTTTGAGGTGATTCAATTGGACTTCATCCATATGGAGCGATGCAATAACCTGAAATACGTTTTAGTTGTGGTTTGCGCATTCTCCCGGTGGATTGAGGCCTATCCTCTTAAAGACAATACTGCTTTGTCTACTGCGAAAATCCTACTGAAGGAATATTTCCCTCGGTACGGAATGCCTAGAGTTGTGTGGTCAGATAACGGAAGTGAGTTTGTGGGGAGTGTGATGAAGAGTGTGTGTAAGGGCCTTGGAATTAATCAGAAATTCCATAGTGCCAATCATCCCCAGTCAGCTGGTTTGGTTGAAGGGTACAATGGCACCCTTAAACTAAAACTAGCAAAGATTCAGGCTACGACTGGTCTCTCGTGGCCTGACGCTTTACCCTTAGCATTACTGTCAACAAGGGCAACTGTACACTCCCGAGTAGGGCTCAGTCCCTATGAAATAGTGTTCGGTCGTCCTGCCAATGTTTGGGGGGTCCCTAGACCGGGTGCTTTTTGTGATCTTGAGTATCCAGTGTTGATCGATTATCTTCATGACTTGACTGCTAAACTGAGGTTAATTCACCAACAGGTTCACGAAGCATTGCCGACGCAGACGGAGGGTCCAGGCCACCAGCTCCAGCCCGGAGATTGGGTGGTAACGCGAAACTTTTCGCGCAAGAACAATTTGGATCCCAGGTTCACTGGACCCTACCAGGTCCTCCTTGCCACGAGAACTGCAGTTCGTCTTGAGGGGCGGAAGAATTGGGTGCATGCCACCCATACCAAAAAAGTCCCTATCCCGTTGCCAGCAGACTCGTGGGTGAGGAAAGGCATTGCATCAACTGAAACCGAAGGATTGCCGGCGTTTGTGCCTTTCAGTGACACACAACCTGTCGGAGAATCCTCAGTGCAGCAAAAAGACACTGTTGAACATTTGTCATCAAAAGACTCAAGACCAGAACATTCAGCTGATCAACAGGACGCTGTCCCTTCAACGGATCCTTTGTTTGACGAGCAGACACGTCCTGGGAAAACCCGATACTTTTTGCGATCCAGCACTAAAGACTAATAAAAGATCCTGTTCTGTCCCTTGACAATTGCATTATCCCGTTTTCCACGATCAGTTTGAACACTCATATCACCGTAATTATTTTTGTATATATTCATTGAGTTCCATTCCTTACACTTTTTGCTTCCACAGCTGAGAAACATTGTTTTTCGCATATATATATATTTGTGAAATAAAGACCGTAGGGCCGCGCGCGTACTTCCTTCTGGTTAGTAGGTCTTGACACTAGGTTAAAGACCGTCGGTTCCTGGGAACTCCTAGGGATTGACTGCTGCTACACAGAACAAAGTGCGTCAAGAAACGTTGCGGACGGTCGTAGGGAATGGCATTTTCGAAGCTGACGGACTTGGAAGGAGCTCAAGCGCAAAGATTCAAGCTGCAGCAACTCAGTCGTACCAAATGTTTTAAATTCCAAATATTCGTATTGTTTTTGACTGTTTCTGTATTATTGGCGGGTGGGGTGTATTACACGATGTCTTACTTCTTACCTTCTGCCATACCTACTCCTACCCCTGACCCTAAACTCACCTCCACTGTTTCTCCTCATTCTTTTCATATCTTACCTGAACACGAACAGGCTAGACGTGCAGAATTCCGCAACAATTCCTTTATTCAGCTCCTTCATCAGCATCAGTTAGTGGTTAACACTACTAATTGTTGGGTGTGTGGGTTGATGCCACATACTACGGATAAGGGAATTCCATATCTGGTGTTACCGTATAGTTCCCAAGGGTCTGCTCGAGCATTTCAAACAATGTTTCGAAGCGCACTGGGTTTCCACCCCATTCGAGAACCACGTTCCCCCATCTCTGGTCCTACCTCGTACCAGAAACCTTTGTCTATAGCAATTGAAGACTTAGATAGCGATATCTATGATCCCTCGCTTATTCCTGAAGAAGAGGTACAAGCCTATAGGGTCCTAAGTAGAGGCGAGTATAGTGTGTTCACTAGTGAAAAACAGCTTAAAAGCTCGCCTCCGATATGGGTCGTACCCCACATTGGTAATTTTTGTCTAATAGGTCGCGGCCGAAGATCGAAAGCCCGACTTGGAGAGAGTGCTTGCACTGAAAATTACATTCTGCCGATGGTCTCGTCCCCTGTGTTCCTGGCTGCCAAGGGTACATACTTTATCTGTCATGATCGTGCGTATGCATGGTTGCCCTCTGACTTCATGGGCTCATGTTTTATCGCAAACTTGTTGCCTCCGACGTTTACTGTAGATGCAGATTATCACAAGACTAGAGTTGTGAGAGGCGTAATTAGCGAAGAGGATACTGCCGGTCAAGAGGCAGGAGACTTTTTCAAGGGTTTCCTCCCGTTTTGGGGACCTATGGTTAATAGTAGGAACCTAAGACAGTTGACTCGAGTGGTAGAATCGACAGCTAATATTACTGCCAGTGCCCTTGGTAATATCACCACAGAACTTCAGGCGGATAGACTTATGACGTTACAAAACCGTATGGTTTTAGACGTGATCTTAGCAGATCGAGGTGGGGTATGTAAGGTGATCCATTCGAGCTGCTGTATTTTCATTCCTGATAACGCTCCGACTGTCTATCAAGCCATCTCGAAGTTGCATAAGATCTCCGAATCCATACACGTGGATGTAGGGGATTGGACGCTACTTGGATGGTTTTGGGGCCTAATGTCGACTTGGGGTTGGAAGATTCTGATGATCATCGGAGTCGTTGTGGCGTTCCTGTTCACGTGTTGCCTTTGTGTGCAGTGCGGTCCTGCCTTATGTGGCCTCTGTGCTACAACGTGTATGAGACAGCCACCTGTTACCAAGGGGACTCGGTTGGACAGAGCTATGCTACAGCAACATCTCGATGGTCTGATGAATATCGAATATGATTCCGACTAGTGCTTGCCTACATGAGGGCAAAAGGAGCGTCTGAGGTTCCGTGACAATTGTAAGTGATGTTTTCGACTCGCACGAATATGGTCGAGTCTGGTATCTACGAACCGCAAATAACGAGTTTAGTAAGTGTGCGCAGTTTCGCTGTGCTAACTTAAACCGTTCGTTTGTTATGTGGGTTTTTCCTCTGTACCCACGGGTTCCATCTTAGATACGGCATCCATTTTGTCTCTTGCCCTCAAGTAGCCAGCGAACGGACGCTGTCCGCTTCGCGACCCTGGGACTCCCAAGATATTTGCGGAAGACACATGTTCTTTGTAAGTGTCTTTATGACGAGGGGGATGATACTGTAAGGCAGATGGCCCCGCTCGAGGCTCATCTTGCTGTGCCGGTTTATTGTCTCAGCCGTGCATCTCATTAGGCACGTACCTTTGATGCCTATATCTCGTGTTTCCCGATACCTCCCCTTTTACACCCTTTCCGATCTCCCCACTGTTTCCATCTTCCTCTGCACCTGTCTTCGTTCCTATTTCGATCTGTTTTACTGCCGATTGGAATGCACTAATGTTGGGAAGATGGGTTTTTACAGTTGGGAACCGCCAAATGTTTCCGTACTTATGTTCCGGACCTTGTGTGTATTAAAGTGACCAAAACGACCCCTCTGGGGGATGATTGTGGGAACCGGGTTGTAAACCTTTGTCTGCTATGCGAACCTATGGGAAAATCGTGTATAAAAGGAGCGATCCACAGAACCAATTTGAAGCAGTCTCCCCAAGTTGCACGTGTTGTACTTGTCGTGACTTCTGTGTTCCCTGCAGTAAATAAACCTTGAATCTTTGACGCCGAAGGAAGTGTCCCGCGTCTCTGTCATTCGTACGCCGGAGCAGGTTACCCACGAAGGTTTCAGGTGTTGTGCCCTGGCACCGCTGGGTCTTAAAGAACCCAGTCCTTCAGGAGGGCGAGAAGGGTGCTGCAAGGCAGAGGGGAGAAGGGTGCAAGGCAGAGGGGAGAAGGGTGCAAGGCAGAGAGGAGAAGGGTGCAAGGCAGAAGGGAGAAGGGTGCAAGGCAGAGGGGAGAATGGTGCAAGGTAGAAAAGGGTGCAAGGCGGAGGTGGAGAAGGGTGCAAGGGGGAGGGGGAGAAGGGTGCAAGGGGGAGGGCAAGAAGGGTGCTGCAAAGAGAGAGAGTGTGAAGGGAGAGAGGGTGGAGAGAGTGGAGAGAGAGAGTGGAGAGAGTGGGGGGAGAGTGGAGAGAGAGTGGAGAGAGTGGAGGGAGACAGTGGAGGGAGATAGTGGAGAGAGAGTGGAGAGAGAGTAGAGAGAGAGAAAGTGGAGAGAGAGACAGTGGAGAGAGATTGGAGAGACAGTGGAGATGGAGTGGACAGAGTTGAGAGAGAGAATGGAGAGAGAGAGAAAGTTGAGAGAGAGAGAGACTGACTGACTGACTGACTCGGAGCCTGAATACTGACTGACTGAGAGACTGACTGGCTAGGAAACTGACAGAGAGAGAGAGCAAGATTGGCTGACTAAGAGAGTGACTGACTGACTAACAGAGAGAGAGAGACTGATTGAGAGTGAGACTGACTGGCAGAGAGAGAGACTGACTGAGGTAGAGAGATACTGACTGACTGAGGTAGAGAGATACTGACTGACAAAGAGAGAGACAGAGAGAGAGGCAGAGACTGACTGACAGAGAGATAGACTGATTGACTGCGAGAGAGACTGACTGACAGAGAGACTGACTGACTGAGAGAGACTGACAGAGAGAGAGAATGACTGACTGAGAGAGACTGACTGACTGGGAGAGAGAGAGACTGACTGGGAGAGAGCGAGACTGGCTGACAGAGAGAGAGACTAAGAGAGAAAGAGAGAGACTGGGAGACTTACTGGCTGAGAGAGAGACTGTCAGAGAGAGAGAGACTGACAGAGAGAGAGACTGACTGAGAGAGAGATTGACTGACAGAGACTGACAGAGAGAGAGACTGACTGACAGAGAGAACAGAAACTAAAGAGGGCCCATGGAGCTTTGTTTACTTTTCTGTTGTCTCCATTTCTTGCTCTTTCCATAACACCTCAAGCAGTAAATAAGAGGCAGTCGAAAGTCCAAGGTTAGACACGCCTGTGATGTCACTGGGTGTGAAAGGGAGTGACATGTCGCTTTTGTCACCCTTAACATTTTGGCGAATCGATGTCCATGAGGGTCCGGACCCCCTCTTCCGGGGCCCCCACCTACGCTCCCTGCACAGGGCCACCATGAGCCTAGAGCCGGCCCTGCTCCAACGCAGGGATAATTTCCCTGCTGTGCTGAGCGTTCTACGAATATGGGTGTGGCCGTGACGAGCTGAGCTCGTCACGAGCACCAGGGGGCTGTGCACGCCCCCCATCACAGCAGAGGAATTACCCCCGCGGCGAAGGGATTAACAAGAGAGGGCCCCCTAGAGCATTGCTGGAGCTGCGTCGCGCTTGCGACGCAACTCCAGCAATGCGCCGCCTTTACGACACAGATGCGTCACGCATCTGTACCATTTTTGCCCCATGGTGCGCCGCGTTGTAAACACGGCGCATCCATGCTGGCGGAGCCGTGGCGCACAATAACTGGCTCATCCCTGCTGATATGCAGGGATGCGCCAGTTATTGTAAATCTGCCCCAATGTCAATATCCGAAAACTGTCACAACAAGTGGCGGTCCTCCCATTAGGGAGGAGGAGCAACGCCTACCTGCTGCCAGTGCTGCAAAGGTGAACAAAAAAATGGTAATACATTGAATGTATTACCATTTTACCCATTCGCACATTTTCCTTAACCCGAGCTGGGTTTGGGGGCGGGGCCACTGACAGCATGGGAGTAGTGCTCTCTCCACCAGTTTATAGTGCACATTTTGGTCGGCTGTATTGCAACGGCCAGCCTGACATGCGCACTATAAAGCATTCCCTCCAGCGGTCTTAGACCTCCAGTGCTCCAGTGCTGCAAAGCGTCGAGGCAGCACGCTCCAGCCAATCCTGGCACTGCTCTCATGCTGCTGAACATTATCAGCAGCATGAGCGCAGCCTGGTGTGGAGGATTCAATTGCTGCAGATGGCGAGGGACTGTAGCACAGAACGAGAGGAAGCGAGCCAATGGAGTGAGTAAGGTAAGTACATTTTTAATTGTAAGAGTTAGCTAATGTTCTTGATAGCTGGGGCTGAAAAATGAGTGTGTTATAAATTATTTAGAAAGTTGATGTGTTGAAAGTTGTGTTTTGGGCCTAGTTTCTAGTTGCAACTTCGGCACGATTAGGGGTCTAGTAAAGTTGCCTTGATTGCTTGTTTGGTGGCATCACCAATTATTTGGGGTACAAGATGACATTGATATTCACTCTTACCCATCTTCTAACAAGCATCAAAACCAATAAGCCTTGCTAATGTGGGATCTATTGGCTTTGCCAATATTTTTTTGCGATGTTGTACAGCAGTCTGGCAAAAGTAAAAAAAAAGAACAAAAAAAGACTATGATGCAGTCAGGTGTTGACTGCGTCATGGGGCTTTTTAAAATTGTACTTTCAACAATGCTGCCCAGCAGCGGCAGTGCTGTACAACATGGCTGCTAAAGACACATTGGCAAAGCCAATAGATCTAACATAGGCGAGCACTTTTGGCTTTGCCAATGCTTTTTTTTAAACTATTGAATGAAGAGGGGGCAGCGCAAAGGATGTGCCTTTTGGCAATGGGTGCTGCCTTTGGATCTGTGGAGCCCCGTTCATGTACTAGCGTCGGCTCAACAACCTGTGACCCTCGGCATATCAATGAATCTCCCTTTGCATAATACATTAATGCAATCTTATGCTTTTATGTAACTGAACGTGAACCTGGTGCCTGTGTAACTAAACGGGAGTCTTTCTCGAGAAATATTTGACGATTCACCGTTGTATCTTCCTTTACTTTCTAAAATCATCTCTCATATTTGCCTCTGACTTGCTGACCGACCATTTAAAAAAGAAACATCTTTATTTGGTTTCAACAAAATAAAAGCACGGAAAATGACATGTACTTTCAACAAAATAAATATACATAATAGCCTCATACATTGTAGAACAATAAATCAATAAACAATCACAGCTGGAATTGATGTACCAAGTGCACAGTATTGTTTTTCAGTGATTAAAATGCAAGATGGGCTTAAAGTGGAGGGCACTCAGCCAACTCGATTCAAAGTGAAAAATACAGTGCAAAAATGGGGAATGCTGTGTGACTATCACTAAATGCGTAATTCGATAAGTAGTACCTACCCTGTAATATCAACAGAAGCAAGCATCACTTTACTACAGATAAAAATAATTAGAGTGCAAAATGCCTTACAGAGGATAACCAGATGAAATGTATATAGCTAGCTGCTGATATTCAGTACATTATTTCACCAGAATGACTGAGCTAAAGTGGAGTCAAGGTTAATCTAAAATTAGAAAACAAAAACCTCGAACGGGTCCGCCATGTTAACCGGTAAGATGAACCAATCAAAATAGTTGAAACAACAAGCAGTCTCACGTACTGATGTCACCCTATCCATCTCCCCTCCTCTGAAGCATTACAGAGGTCACACATCCCCGACTTCTAATGCCACTAGTGTATGGCTAAATAGTAAAGGAAAAAAATAATAAATTATTTCAGATCTAGGCCCATGCTTATCAATATGTCACACAACGCAACAATATCACGGAAGCCACGGACGGAGGAGGAAGCACATCGAGGCTGGGGGTTGATTGGACCCTTGAATACCCTTCGATCTAGAGTTGGCTCATGGGGCATTTTTCCTCAACTTGCTAAGCATAGTATCTCAACATTAGCAAGGGAAGTGTATTAATATAAACTATATATCCATACACATTGATAAATTTATTTACCACCACATCTCTTTTTTTTGTACATACACCTTATTGTGGAGATACATTAGTGAGTGACAGGGGGATCTGACCCCGGTCCTGACGAAGGGGCATGGCGCCCGAAACATGTTGACCCGCACAGGAAAGTAAGCCCATTAACCCGCTTACCCTTTCCGACACCACTTTTTTTTTAATAATACCAGCCAGTGTTTATTAAATAATTTTTTCTATCACTAGGCCAGGTATTTTTTAACATCACTTTTTCATCACTCCTGACCCCACTGACACTCACTCCAATTCACTCACACAGCACCCGCATTTAAAAGGTGCTCCAGCGTAGTCGCTTGTCGCAGCACTGCCCCGTCCGGCAGCCGGGCGGGAAGACCCGATGATGAAGCATGACACCAAGGGCCCTTTTGGTGTGTGAGGGGTATTTTAATACACTGTGTGTATTCCATGGACATCAGGATACACACAGATCCTCCTAGAGGTGGACCTCTCTGATTACTGTTACCCAACGCAACAAGCCACCGCGTTGCGTGTAATGGAGCAGGCAGGAATACGCCGTGTTTAACATTATACAGCGCATTCCTGCTCCCTGCCTGCATAGGTGCACACACGCCTGTCTAGTCCCAACGCAGGCACCCTTGCAGCATGGTACAAGGGTGCCTGCACTGTAGGCAGTTCTGTTTGTGTGCAGGAAGAGACACCTTCCTGCACAAAAACAATCATGAGAGGCATTTTCCCCTTGCGAGGTGTGCTGCCGAGTGCATCCCATTGCGCGGCGCAAGTACGACACAAAACCTTGATAAATTTGGGCCCGAGTGTCAATAATTAGTCTCTCATTACATACAGATTGGGCAACATTTCCTTAAATTTACAGCCGTATTGACAACATTTACAATTAGTTACATACGGTTTTATAAAACAGGCTCTAGCAGCTTTATAAAAAGTGCGGAAGAAGAAAAAGTGCAGGTTGCTTTTGGTGCTTTGGAGGGAAAGGCTATTACATGGACAGATCTGTTCTTCTTTGGACCACTGACCAATTTTTGGAAATCCCACTAAGTGGTGGACTCTGCTTAACCTAAAGCGAGTTAGGATAAAGCAGCGGTGACGATTATAAACAGAAATTAAATAGGGTTGCAATCCAGGCACTGAGGGATTCAGATTGTAGGTCATATAAGCCGGCTTCCCTTTTTTAGGTCGAGCATTCGAGACCTCTTGTATATACTTTAGTATATACTATACATTTTAGTATATACACTATATGTGTATGTACTTTGTGGTCTCTGGAGATCAGCCCTAGGACTTGTCTGCTTCTGCTTAGGGACTTTTTCTGTTCAACTGCCTCTATTTAACTGTCTTAATAGAAAATGACCAGCAGAGGTCAGTAAAATACCAGAATCACTTTTGCATTCTCTGGATTCCAGTCCATAGAAATTGTCTGCCAAGAGCACCCGTAGACAATATTATTTTTTTCACATCTTGTATTTTCATTGATATGACCACCGAAGGCCCTGATTTTATATTAAAAACAGCGCTTTGGACAATACCATTTCCCGATGAAAGGCAATATTTCTCTCCATGTGTTACCATACCTGGTGTGTCACACAGTTTTTACTTACTTTCCCTCCATGTTAAAGAACAGTAGATGTTTCAGCACCCAGCCTAATGTGCTGCATAGCTAAATGCATATAAGGTCCCAAAGGCAAGACCAATTGCATTGCAAATGCTTGTTTCTAAAGCGACTTCGCAGCCCAAGCCATCTCCATTAGTCTTATTTTCAAGTCAAATTTGGATAAAGATTAAATATTTGATGGATCCTTAACATCCAAAATGAGGTCTAAATCTACGTGAGTCTCTTTAATCTTTTAAACCACCACATTTCAAAGAGGCAGTCGCAAATAAGTGCTCTATTGAGAGCCGTTCCTGAATCTCTCCAAATCAAATGCCACAACACAACAGTTCTTGCTCCTATGGTGTTTGTAAGAAAGGGCAAACTTTGGCCCAGATTTTCACAAAAGGCACAGAACGCAGCCCAGCAGCTAAAAATGCTGCGCTACGTTGCGTGACAGGGAGGGAGCAGGAGGGTGCCATTTCTACAGAGGTATGTCTCTCTCCTCCCCTGACTTCAGAGGCCGTGTGCCAGGCACACACTTTAGCGCCACAGCGCTGGGGCGCGTGCCCAAGTCTACCATACGCTTTGTACAAGAAGGATACCTTTCCGGTACAGAAAACTAGACACATTTTAAAACTTTTCGTACTTTGTATGTGTGCTGCACAATGCAGCACGCATGCTAAGTCGGAAAAGAAAGGAGAAATGAAAAACATTTTTCCTCTTAACGCCTGCTTTGAAATAACTTTAACTTTTAGCACTAATCCCTGTTTACTATTGTTTGTACAGTTCAAGGGGTGGGAGCGCACCAGACACGCCCCAACAAAATTACCTCTAGCATGATGGTTTATGAAGTTCATTATTTCTCGCGCAATTCAAAGTGTTCATAGGCAGTGCTGTATTGTCATTTCCAGTTCGTATCCCTAGACACGTGTTTCATGATTCCTCAATCGTCAGTAGGGAAAAAGCAAAGTTCATAGGTTGCAGGGCATGCTGCCTTGTCTCTCAGGACCAGTTCCACTCACAGCATGAAGGTGCAGGCTCCCGAGCTCGTCAGCTCACAAAATTTAAACAGTTCAAGGGGTGGGAGCGCACCAGACACGCCCCAACGAAATTACCTCTAGCATGATGGTTTATGAAGTTCATTATTTCTCGCGCAATTCAAAGTGTTCATAGGCAGTGCTGTATTGTCATTTCCAGTTCGTATCCCTAGACACGTGTTTCATGATTCCTCAATCGTCATGCTGTGAGTGGAACTGGTCCTGAGAGATAAGGCAGCATGCCCTGCAACCTATGAACTTTGCTTTTTTTTCCCTACTGACCATTGAGGAATCATGAAACACGTGTCTAGGGATACGAATTGAAACTAATAATACAGCACTGGCTATGAACACTTTGAATTGAACTGAGCGAAAAATAATGAACTACATGAACCATCATGCAAAAGGTAATTTCGTTGGGGCGTGTCTGGTGCGCTCCCACCTCCCTGAAAGTATCAAATTCCTGTGAGCTGACGAGCTCGGGAGCCTGCACCTTCATGCTGTGAGTGGAACTGGTCCTGAGAGATAAGGCAGCATGCCCTGCAACCTATGAACTTTGCTTTTTTTTCCCCTACTGACGATTGAGGAATCATGAAACACGTGTCTAGGGATACGAATTGAAACTAATAATACAGCACTGGCTATGAACACTTTGAATTGAACTGAGCGAAAAATAATGAACTACATGAACCATCATGCAAAAGGTAATTTCGTTGGGGCGTGTCTGGTGCGCTCCCACCTCCCTGAAAGTATCAAATTCCTGTGCGCTGACGAGCTCGGGAGCCTGCACCTTCATGCTGTGAGTGGAACTGGTCCTGAGAGATAAGGCAGCATGCCCTGCAACCTATGAACTTTGCTTTTTTTCCCTACTGACGATTGAGGAATCATGAAACACGTGTCTAGGGATACGAATTGAAACTAATAATACAGCACTGGCTATGAACACTTTGAATTGAACTGAGCGAAAAATAATGAACTACATGAACCATCATGCAAAAGGTAATTTCGTTGGGGCGTGTCTGGTGCGCTCCCACCTCCCTGAAAGTATCAAATTCCTGTGAGCTGACGAGCTCGGGAGCCTGCACCTTCATGCTGTGAGTGGAACTGGTCCTGAGAGATAAGGCAGCATGCCCTGCAACCTATGAACTTTGCTTTTTTTTCCCTACTGACGATTGAGGAATCATGAAACACGTGTCTAGGGATACGAATTGAAACTAATAATATAGCACTGGCTATGAACACTTTGAATTGAACTGAGCGAAAAATAATGAACTACATGAACCATCATGCAAAAGGTAATTTCGTTGGGGCGTGTCTGGTGCGCTCCCACCTCCCTGAAAGTATCAAATTCCTGTGAGCTGACGAGCTCGGGAGCCTGCACCTTCATGCTGTGAGTGGAACTGGTCCTGAGAGATAAGGCAGCATGCCCTGCAACCTATGAACTTTGCTTTTTTTTTCCCTACTGACGATTGAGGAATCATGAAACACGTGTCTAGGGATAAGAATTGAAACTAATAATACAGCACTGGCCATGAACACTTTGAATTGAACTGAGCGAAAAATAATGAACTACATGAACCATCATGCAAAAGGTAATTTCGTTGGGGCGTGTCTGGTGCGCTCCCACCTCCCTGAAAGTATCAAATTCCTGTGAGCTGACGAGCTCGGGAGCCTGCACCTTCATGCTGTGAGTGGAACTGGTCCTGAGAGATAAGGCAGCATGCCCTGCAACCTATGAACTTTGCTTTTTTTTCCCTACTGACGATTGAGGAATCATGAAACACGTGTCTAGGGATACGAATTGAAACTAATAATACAGCACTGGCTATGAACACTTTGAATTGAACTGAGCGAAAAATAATGAACTACATGAACCATCCTGCAAAAGGTAATTTCGTTGGGGCGTGTCTGGTGCGCTCCCACCTCCCTGAAAGTATCAAATTCCTGTGAGCTGACGAGCTCGGGAGCCTGCACCTTCATGCTGTGAGTGGAACTGGTCCTGAGAGATAAGGCAGCATGCCCTGCAACCTATGAACTTTGCTTTTTTTCCCCTACTGACGATTGAGGAATCATGAAACACGTGTCTAGGGATACGAATTGAAACTAATAATACAGCACTGGCTATGAACACTTTGAATTGAACTGAGCGAAAAATAATGAACTACATGAACCATCATGCAAAAGGTAATTTCGTTGGGGCGTGTCTGGTGCGCTCCCACCTCCCTGAAAGTATCAAATTCCTTTGAGCTGACGAGCTCGGGAGCCTGCACCTTCATGCTGTGAGTGGAACTGGTCCTAAGAGATAAGGCAGCATGCCCTGCAACCTATGAACTTTGCTTTTTTTTCCCTACTGACGATTGAGGAATCATGAAACACGTGTCTAGGGATACGAATTGAAACTAATAATACAGCACTGGCTATGAACACTTTGAATTGAACTGAGCGAAAAATAATGAACTACATGAACCATCATGCAAAAGGTAATTTCGTTGGGGCGTGTCTGGTGCGCTCCCACCTCCCTGAAAGTATCAAATTCCTGTGAGCTGACGAGCTCGGGAGCCTGCACATTCATTCTGTGAGTGGAACTGGTCCTGAGAGATAAGGCAGCATGCCCTGCAACCTATGAACTTTGCTTTTTTTTCCCTACTGACGATTGAGGAATCATGAAACACGTGTCTAGGGATACGAATTGAAACTAATAATATAGCACTGGCTATGAACACTTTGAATTGAACTGAGCGAAAAATAATGAACTACATGAACTATCATGCAAAAGGTAATTTCGTTGGGGCGTGTCTGGTGCGCTCCCACCTCCCTGAAAGTATCAAATTCCTGTGAGCTGACGAGCTCGGGAGCCTGCACCTTCATGCTGTGAGTGGAACTGGTCCTGAGAGATAAGGCAGCATGCCCTGCAACCTATGAACTTTGCTTTTTTTTTCCCTACTGACGATTGAGGAATCATGAAACACGTGTCTAGGAATACGAATTGAAACTAATAATACAGCACTGGCTATGAACACTTTGAATTGAACTGAGCGAAAAACAATGAACTACATGAACCATCATGCAAAAGGTAATTTCGTTGGGGCGTGTCTGGTGCGCTCCCACCTCCCTGAAAGTATCAAATTCCTGTGAGCTGACGAGCTCGGGAGCCTGCACCATCATGCTGTGAGTGGAACTGGTCCTGAGAGATAAGGCAGCATGCCCTGCAACCTATGAACTTTGCTTTTTTTTCCCTACTGACGATTGAGGAATCATGAAACACGTGTCTAGGGATACGAATTGAAACTAATAATACAGCACTGGCTATGAACACTTTGAATTGAACTGAGCGAAAAATAATGAACTACATGAACCATCATGCAAAAGGTAATTTCGTTGGGGCGTGTCTGGTGCGCTCCCACCTCCCTGAAAGTATCAAATTCCTGTGAGCTGACGAGCTCGGGAGCCTGCACCTTCATGCTGTGAGTGGAACTGGTCCTGAGAGATAAGGCAGCATGCCCTGCAACCTATGAACTTTGCTTTTTTTCCCCTACTGACGATTGAGGAATCATGAAACACGTGTCTAGGGATACGAATTGAAACTAATAATACAGCACTGGCTATGAACACTTTGAATTGAACTGAGCGAAAAATAATGAACTACATGAACCATCATGCAAAAGGTAATTTCGTTGGGGCGTGTCTGGTGCGCTCCCACCTCCCTGAAAGTATCAAATTCCTGTGAGCTGACGAGCTCGGGAGCCTGCACCTTCATGCTGTGAGTGGAACTGGTCCTGAGAGATAAGGCAGCATGCCCTGCAACCTATGAACTTTGCTTTTTTTTCCCTACTGACGATTGAGGAATCATGAAACACGTGTCTAGGGATACGAATTGAAACTAATAATACAGCACTGGCTATGAACACTTTGAATTGAACTGAGCGAAAAATAATGAACTACATGAACCATCATGCAAAAGGTAAATTTCGTTGGGGCGTGTCTGGCGCGCTCCCACCTCCCTGAAAGTATCAAATTCCTGTGAGCTGACGAGCTCGGGAGCCTGCACCTTCATGCTGTGAGTGGAACTGGTCCTGAGAGATAAGGCAGCATGCCCTGCAACCTATGAACTTTGCTTTTTTTTCCCTACTGACAATTGAGGAATCATGAAACACGTGTCTAGGGATACGAATTGAAACTAATAATACAGCACTGGCTATGAACACTTTGAATTGAACTGAGCGAAAAATAATGAACTACATGAACCATCATGCAAAAGGTAATTTCGTTGGGGCGTGTCTGGTGCGCTCCCACCTCCCTGAAAGTATCAAATTCCTGTGAGCTGACGAGCTCGGGAGGCTGCACCTTCATGCTGTGAGTGGAACTGGTCCTGAGAGATAAGGCAGCATGCCCAGCAACCTATGAACTTTGTTTTTTTTTCCCTACTGACGATTGAGGAATCATGAAACACGTGTCTAGGGATACGAATTGAAACTAATAATACAGCACTGGCCATGAACACTTTGAATTGAACTGAGCGAAAAATAATGAACTACATGAACCATCATGCAAAAGGTAATTTCGTTGGGGCGTGTCTGGTGCGCTCCCACCTCCCTGAAAGTATCAAATTCCTGTGAGCTGACGAGCTCGGGAGCCTGCACCTTCATGCTGTGAGTGGAACTGGTCCTGAGAGATAAGGCAGCATGCCCTGCAACCTATGAACTTTGCTTTTTTTTCCCTACTGACGATTGAGGAATCATGAAACACGTGTCTAGGGATACGAATTGAAACTAATAATACAGCACTGGCTATGAACACTTTGAATTGAACTGAGCGAAAAATAATGAACTACATGAACCATCCTGCAAAAGGTAATTTCGTTGGGGCGTGTCTGGTGCGCTCCCACCTCCCTGAAAGTATCAAATTCCTGTGAGCTGACGAGCTCGGGAGCCTGCACCTTCATGCTGTGAGTGGAACTGGTCCTGAGAGATAAGGCAGCATGCCCTGCAACCTAGGAACTTTGCTTTTTTTCCCCTACTGACGATTGAGGAATCATGAAACATGTGTCTAGGGATACGAATTGAAACTAATAATACAGCACTGGCTATGAACACTTTGAATTGAACTGAGCGAAAAATAATGAACTACATGAACCATCATGCAAAAGGTAATTTCGTTGGGGCGTGTCTGGTGCGCTCCCACCTCCCTGAAAGTATCAAATTCCTGTGAGCTGACGAGCTCGGGAGCCTGCACCTTCATGCTGTGAGTGGAACTGGTCCTAAGAGATAAGGCAGCATGCCCTGCAACCTATGAACTTTGCATTTTTTTCCCTACTGACGATTGAGGAATCATGAAACACGTGTCTAGGGATACGAGTTGAAACTAATAATACAGCACTGGCTATGAACACTTTGAATTGAACTGAGCGAAAAATAATGAACTACATGAACCATCATGCAAAAGGTAATTTCGTTGGGGCGTGTGTGGTGCGCTCCCACCTCCCTGAAAGTATCAAATTCCTGTGAGCTGACGAGCTCGGGAGCCTGCACCTTCATGCTGTGAGTGGAACTGGTCCTGAGAGATAAGGCAGCATGCCCTGCAACCTATGAACTTTGCTTTTTTTTCCCTACTGACGATTGAGGAATCATGAAACACGTGTCTAGGGATACGAATTGAAACTAATAATACAGCACTGGCTATGAACACTTTGAATTGAACTGAGCGAAAAATAATGAACTACATGAACCATCATGCAAAAGGTAATTTCGTTGGGGCGTGTCTGGTGCGCTCCCACCTCCCTGAAAGTATCAAATTCCTGTGAGCTGACGAGCTCGGGAGCCTGCACCTTCATGCTGTGAGTGGAACTGGTCCTGAGAGATAAGGCAGCATGCCCTGCAACCTATGAACTTTGCTTTTTTTTCCCTACTGACGATTGAGGAATCATGAAACACGTGTCTAGGGATACGAATTGAAACTAATAATACAGCACTGGCTATGAACACTTTGAATTGAACTGAGCGAAAAATAATGAACTACATGAACCATCATGCAAAAGGTAATTTCGTTGGGGCGTGTCTGGTGCGCTCCCACCTCCCTGAAAGTATCAAATTCCTGTGAGCTGACGAGCTCGGGAGCCTGCACCTTCATGCTGTGAGTGGAACTGGTCCTGAGAGATAAGGCAGCATGCCCTGCAACCTATGAACTTTGCTTTTTTTTCCCTACTGACGATTGAGGAATCATGAAACACGTGTCTATGGATACGAATTGAAACTAATAATACAGCACTGGCTATGAACACTTTGAATTGAACTGAGCGAAAAATAATGAACTGCATGAACCATCATGCAAAAGGTAATTTCGTTGGGGCGTGTCTGGTGCGCTCCCACCTCCCTGAAAGTATCAATTTCCTGTGAGCTGAGGAGCTCGGGAGCCTGCACCTTCATGCTGTGAGTGGAACTGGTCCTGAGAGATAAGGCAGCATGCCCTGCAACCTATGAACTTTGCTTTTTTTTCCCTACTGACGATTGAGGAATCATGAAACACGTGTCTAGGGATACGAATTGAAACTAATAGTACAGCACTGGCTATGAACACTTTGAATTGAACTGAGCGAAAAATAATGAACTACATGAACCATCATGCAAAAGGTAATTTCGTTGGGGCGTGTCTGGTGCGCTCCCACCTCCCTGAAAGTATCAAATTCCTGTGAGCTGACGAGCTCGGGAGCCTGCACCTTCATGCTGTGAGTGGAACTGGTCCTGAGAGATAAGGCAGCATGCCCTGCAACCTATGAACTTTGCTTTTTTTTCCCTACTGACGATTGAGGAATCATGAAACACGTGTCTAGGGATACGAATTGAAACTAATAATACAGCACTGGCTATGAACACTTTGAATTGAACTGAGCGAAAAACTAATGAACTACATGAACCATCATGCAAAAGGTTATTTCGTTGGGGCGTGTCTGGTGCGTTCCCACCTCCCTGAAAGTATCAAATTCCTGTGAGCTGACGAGCTCGGGAGGCTGCACCTTCATGCTGTGAGTGGAACTGGTCCTGAGAGATAAGGCAGCATGCCCTGCAACCTATGAACTTTGCTTTTTTTTCCCTGCTGACGATTGAGGAATCATGAAACACGTGTCTAGGGATACGAATTGAAACTAATAATACAGCACTGGCTATGAACACTTTGAATTGAACTGAGCGAAAAATAATGAACTACATGAACCATCATGCAAAAGGTAATTTCGTTGGGGGGTGTCTGGTGCGCTCCCACCTCCCTGAAAGTATCAAATTCCTGTGAGCTGACGAGCTCGGGAGCCTGCACCTTCATGCTGTGAGTGGAACTGGTCCTGAGAGATAAGGCAGCATGCCCTGCAACCTATGAACTTTGCTTTTTTTTCCCTACTGACGATTGAGGAATCATGAAACACGTGTCTAGGGATACGAATTGAAACTAATAATACAGCACTGGCTATGAACACTTTGAATTGAACTGAGCGAAAAATAATGAACTACATGAACCATCATGCAAAAGGTAATTTCGTTGGGGCGTGTCTGGTGCGTTCCCACCTCCCTGAAAGTATCAAATTCCTGTGAGCTGACGAGCTCGGGAGGCTGCACCTTCATGCTGTGAGTGGAACTGGTCCTGAGAGATAAGGCAGCATGCCCTGCAACCTATGAACTTTGCTTTTTTTTCCCTACTGACGATTGAGGAATCATGAAACACGTGTCTAGGGATACGAATTGAAACTAATAATACAGCACTGGCTATGAACACTTTGAATTGAACTGAGCGAAAAATAATGAACTACATGAACCATCATGCAAAAGGTAATTTCGTTGGGGGGTGTCTGGTGCGCTCCCACCTCCCTGAAAGTATCAAATTCCTGTGAGCTGACGAGCTCGGGAGCCTGCACCTTCATGCTGTGAGTGGAACTGGTCCTGAGAGATAAGGCAGCATGCCCTGCAACCTATGAACTTTGCTTTTTTTTCCCTACTGACGATTGAGGAATCATGAAACACGTGTCTAGGGATACAAATTGAAACTAATAATACAGCACTGGCTATGAACACTTTGAATTGAACTGAGCGAAAAATAATGAACTACATGAACCATCATGCAAAAGGTAATTTCGTTGGGGCGTGTCTGGTGCGCTCCCACCTCCCTGAAAGTATCAAATTCCTGTGAGCTGACGAGCTCGGGAGGCTGCACCTTCATGCTGTGAGTGGAACTGGTCCTGAGAGATAAGGCAGCATGCCCTGCAACCTATGAACTTTGCTTTTTTTTCCCTACTGACGATTGAGGAATCATGAAACACGTGTCTAGGGATACGAATTGAAACTAATAATACAGCACTGGCTATGAACACTTTGAATTGAACTGAGCGAAAAATAATGAACTACATGAACCATCATGAAAAGGTAATTTCGTTGGGGCGTGTCTGGTGCGCTCCCACCTCCCTGAAAGTATCAAATTCCTGTGAGCTGACGAGCTCGGGAGCCTGCACCTTCATGCTGTGAGTGGAACTGGTCCTGAGAGATAAGGCAGCATGCCCTGCAACCTATGAACTTTGCTTTTTTTTCCCTACTGACGATTGAGGAATCATGAAACACGTGTCTAGGGATAGGAATTGAAACTAATAATACAGCACTGGCTATGAACACTTTGAATTGACCTGAGCGAAAAATAATGAACTACATGAACCATCATGCAAAAGGTAATTTCGTTGGGGCGTGTCTGGTGCGCTCCCACCTCCCTGAAAGTATCAAATTCCTGTGAGCTGACGAGCTCGGGAGCCTGCACCTTCATGCCGTGAGTGGAACTGGTCCTGAGAGATAAGGCAGCATGCCCTGCAACCTATGAACTTTGCTTTTTTTTTCCCTACTGACGATTGAGGAATCATGAAACACGTGTCTATGGATACGAATTGAAACTAATAATACAGCACTGGCTATGAACACTTTGAATTGAACTGAGCGAAAAATAATGAACTGCATGAACCATCATGCAAAAGGTAATTTCGTTGGGGCGTGTCTGGTGCGCTCCCACCTCCCTGAAAGTATCAATTTCCTGTGAGCTGACGAGCTCGGGAGCCTGCACCTTCATGCTGTGAGTGGAACTGGTCCTGAGAGATAAGGCAGCATGCCCTGCAACCTATGAACTTTGCTTTTTTTTCCCTACTGACGATTGAGGAATCATGAAACACGTGTCTAGGGATACGAATTGAAACTAATAATACAGCACTGGCTATGAACACTTTGAATTGAACTGAGCAAAAAATAATGAACTACATGAACCATCATGCAAAAGGTAATTTCGTTGGGGCGTGTCTGGTGCGCTCCCACCTCCCTGAAAGTATCAAATTCCTGTGAGCTGACGAGCTCGGGAGCCTGCACCTTCATGCTGTGAGTGGAACAGGTCCTGAGAGATAAGGCAGCATGCCCTGCAACCTATGAACTTTGCTTTTTTTCCCCTACTGACGATTGAGGAATCATGAAACACGTGTCTAGGGATACGAATTGAAACTAATAATACAGCACTGGCTATGAACACTTTGAATTGAACTGAGCGAAAAATAATGAACTACATGAACCATCATGCAAAAGGTAATTTCGTTGGGGCGTGTCTGGTGCGCTCCCACCTCCCTGAAAGTATCATATTCCTGTGAGCTGACGAGCTCGGGAGCCTGCACCTTCATGCTGTGAGTGGAACTGGTCCTGAGAGATAAGGCAGCATGCCCTGCAACCTATGAACTTTGCTTTTTTTCCCCTACTGACGATTGAGGAATCATGAAACACGTGTCTAGGGATACGAATTGAAACTAATAATACAGCACTGGCTATGAACACTTTGAATTGAACTGAGCGAAAAATAATGAACTACATGAACCATCATGCAAAAGGTAATTTCGTTGGGGGGTGTCTGGTGCGCTCCCACCTCCCTGAAAGTATCAAATTCCTGTGAGCTGACGAGCTCGGGAGCCTGCACCTTCATGCTGTGAGTGGAACTGGTCCTGAGAGATAAGGCAGCATGCCCTGCAACCTATGAACTTTGCTTTTTTTTCCCTACTGACGATTTAGGAATCATGAAACACGTGTCTAGGGATACGAATTGAAACTAATAATACAGCACTGGCTATGAACACTTTGAATTGAACTGAGCGAAAAATAATGAACTACATGAACCATCATGCAAAAGGTAATTTCGTTGGGGCGTGTCTGGTGCACTCCCACCTCCCTGAAAGTATCAAATTCCTGTGAGCTGACGAGCTCGGGAGCCTGCACCTTCATGCTGTGAGTGGAACTGGTCCTGAGAGATAAGGCAGCATGCCCTGCAACCTATGAACTTTGCTTTTTTTTCCCTACTGACGATTGAGGAATCATGAAACACGTGTCTAGGGATACGAATTGAAACTAATAATACAGCACTGGCTATGAACACTTTGAATTGAACTGAGCGAAAAATAATGAACTACATGAACCATCATGCAAAAGGTAATTTCGTTGGGGCGTGTCTGGTGCGCTCCCACCTCCCTGAAAGTATCAATTTCCTGTGAGCTGACGAGCTCGGGAGCCTGCACCTTCATGCTGTGAGTGGAACTGGTCCTGAGAGATAAGGCAGCATGCCCTGCAACCTATGAACTTTGCTTTTTTTTCCCTACTGACGATTGAGGAATCATGAAACACGTGTCTAGGGATAGGAATTGAAACTAATAATACAGCACTGGCTATGAACACTTTGAATTGACCTGAGCGAAAAATAATGAACTACATGAACCATCATGCAAAAGGTAATTTCGTTGGGGCGTGTCTGGTGCGCTCCCACCTCCCTGAAAGTATCAAATTCCTGTGAGCTGACGAGCTCGGGAGCCTGCACCTTCATGCTGTGAGTGGAACTGGTCCTGAGAGATAAGGCAGCATGCCCTGCAACCTATGAACTTTGCTTTTTTTTTCCCTACTGACGATTGAGGAATCATGAAACACGTGTCTATGGATACGAATTGAAACTAATAATACAGCACTGGCTATGAACACTTTGAATTGAACTGAGCGAAAAATAATGAACTGCATGAACCATCATGCAAAAGGTAATTTCGTTGGGGCGTGTCTGGTGCGCTCCCACCTCCCTGAAAGTATCAATTTCCTGTGAGCTGACGAGCTCGGGAGCCTGCACCTTCATGCTGTGAGTGGAACTGGTCCTGAGAGATAAGGCAGCATGCCCTGCAACCTATGAACTTTGCTTTTTTTTCCCTACTGACGATTGAGGAATCATGAAACACGTGTCTAGGGATACGAATTGAAACTAATAATACA
Source organism: Lissotriton vulgaris (assembly GCF_964263255.1). Taxonomy (NCBI): domain Eukaryota; kingdom Metazoa; phylum Chordata; class Amphibia; order Caudata; family Salamandridae; genus Lissotriton; species Lissotriton vulgaris. Next base: position 78,597,026 of record NC_141697.1, read on the forward strand.
GCACTGGCTATGAACACTTTGAATTGAACTGAGCGAAAAATAATGAACTACATGAACCATCATGCAAAAGGTAATTTCGTTGGGGCGTGTCTGGTGCACTCCCACCTCCCTGAAAGTATCAAATTCCTGTGAGCTGACGAGCTCGGGAGCCTGCACCTTCATGCTGTGAGTGGAACTGGTCCTGAGAGATAAGGCAGCATGCCCTGCAACCTATGAACTTTGCTTTTTTTTCCCTACTGACGATTGAGGAATCATGAAACACGTGTCTAGGGATACGAATTGAAACTAATAATACAGCACTGGCTATGAACACTTTGAATTGAACTGAGCGAAAAATAATGAACTACATGAACCATCATGCAAAAGGTAATTTCGTTGGGGCGTGTCTGGTGCGCTCCCACCTCCCTGAAAGTATCAATTTCCTGTGAGCTGACGAGCTCGGGAGCCTGCACCTTCATGCTGTGAGTGGAACTGGTCCTGAGAGATAAGGCAGCATGCCCTGCAACCTATGAACTTTGCTTTTTTTTCCCTACTGACGATTGAGGAATCATGAAACACGTGTCTAGGGATAGGAATTGAAACTAATAATACAGCACTGGCTATGAACACTTTGAATTGACCTGAGCGAAAAATAATGAACTACATGAACCATCATGCAAAAGGTAATTTCGTTGGGGCGTGTCTGGTGCGCTCCCACCTCCCTGAAAGTATCAAATTCCTGTGAGCTGACGAGCTCGGGAGCCTGCACCTTCATGCTGTGAGTGGAACTGGTCCTGAGAGATAAGGCAGCATGCCCTGCAACCTATGAACTTTGCTTTTTTTTTCCCTACTGACGATTGAGGAATCATGAAACACGTGTCTATGGATACGAATTGAAACTAATAATACAGCACTGGCTATGAACACTTTGAATTGAACTGAGCGAAAAATAATGAACTGCATGAACCATCATGCAAAAGGTAATTTCGTTGGGGCGTGTCTGGTGCGCTCCCACCTCCCTGAAAGTATCAATTTCCTGTGAGCTGACGAGCTCGGGAGCCTGCACCTTCATGCTGTGAGTGGAACTGGTCCTGAGAGATAAGGCAGCATGCCCTGCAACCTATGAACTTTGCTTTTTTTTCCCTACTGACGATTGAGGAATCATGAAACACGTGTCTAGGGATACGAATTGAAACTAATAATACAGCACTGGCTATGAACACTTTGAATTGAACTGAGCGAAAAATAATGAACTACATGAACCATCATGCAAAAGGTAATTTCGTTGGGGCGTGTCTGGTGCGCTCCCACCTCCCTGAAAGTATCAAATTCCTGTGAGCTGACGAGCTCGGGAGCCTGCACCTTCATGCTGTGAGTGGAACTGGTCCTGAGAGATAAGGCAGCATGCCCTGCAACCTATGAACTTTGCTTTTTTTTCCCTACTGACGATTGAGGAATCATGAAACACGTGTCTAGGGATACGAATTGAAACTAATAATACAGCACTGGCTATGAACACTTTGAATTGAACTGAGCAAAAAATAATGAACTACATGAACCATCATGCAAAAGGTAATTTCGTTGGGGCGTGTCTGGTGCGCTCCCACTTCCCTGAAAGTATCAAATTCCTGTGAGCTGACGAGCTCGGGAGCCTGCACATTCATGCTGTGAGTGGAACTGGTCCTGAGAGATAAGGCAGCATGCCCTGCAACCTATGAACTTTGCTTTTTTTTCCCTACTGACGATTGAGGAATCATGAAACACGTGTCTAGGGATACGAATTGAAACTAATAATATAGCACTGGCTATGAACACTTTGAATTGAACTGAGCGAAAAATAATGAACTACATGAACCATCATGCAAAAGGTAATTTCGTTGGGGCGTGTCTGGTGCGCTCCCACCTCCCTGAAAGTATCAAATTCCTGTGAGCTGACGAGCTCGGGAGCCTGCACCTTCATGCTGTGAGTGGAACTGGTCCTGAGAGATAAGGCAGCATGCCCTGCAACCTATGAACTTTGCTTTTTTTCCCCTACTGACGATTGAGGAATCATGAAACACGTGTCTAGGGATACGAATTGAAACTAATAATACAGCACTGGCTATGAACACTTTGAATTGAACTGAGAGAAAAATAATGAACTACATGAACCATCATGCAAAAGGTAATTTCGTTGGGGCGTGTCTGGTGCGCTCCCACCTCCCTGAAAGTATCAAATTCCTGTGAGCTGACGAGCTCGGGAGCCTGCACCTTCATGCTGTGAGTGGAACTGGTCCTGAGAGATAAGGCAGCATGCCCTGCAACCTATGAACTTTGCTTTTTTTTCCCTACTGACGATTGAGGAATCATGAAACACGTGTCTAGGGATACGAATTGAAACTAATAATACAGCACTGGCTATGAACACTTTGAATTGAACTGAGCGAAAAATAATGAACTACATGAACCATCATGCAAAAGGTAATTTCGTTGGGGCGTGTCTGGTGCGCTCCCACCTCCCTGAAAGTATCAAATTCCTGTGAGCTGACGAGCTCGGGAGCCTGCACCTTCATGCTGTGAGTGGAACTGGTCCTGAGAGATAAGGCAGCATGCCCTGCAACCTATGAACTTTGCTTTTTTTTCCCTACTGACGATTGAGGAATCATGAAACACGTGTCTATGGATACGAATTGAAACTAATAATACAGCACTGGCTATGAACACTTTGAATTGAACTGAGCGAAAAATAATGAACTGCATGAACCATCATGCAAAAGGTAATTTCGTTGGGGCGTGTCTGGTGCGCTCCCACCTCCCTGAAAGTATCAATTTCCTGTGAGCTGACGAGCTCGGGAGCCTGCACCTTCATGCTGTGAGTGGAACTGGTCCTGAGAGATAAGGCAGCATGCCCTGCAACCTATGAACTTTGCTTTTTTTTTCCCTACTGACGATTGAGGAATCATGAAACACGTGTCTAGGGATACGAATTGAAACTAATAATACAGCACTGGCTATGAACACTTTGAATTGAACTGAGCGAAAAATAATGAACTACATGAACCATCATGCAAAAGGTTATTTCGTTGGGGCGTGTCTGGTGCGTTCCCACCTCCCTGAAAGTATCAAATTCCTGTGAGCTGACGAGCTCGGGAGCCTGCACCTTCATGCTGTGAGTGGAACTGGTCCTGAGAGATAAGGCAGCATGCCCTGCAACCTATGAACTTTGCTTTTTTTTCCCTACTGACGATTGAGGAATCATGAAACACGTGTCTAGGGATACGAATTGAAACTAATAATACAGCACTGGCTATGAACACTTTGAATTGAACTGAGCGAAAAATAATGAACTACATGAACCATCATGCAAAAGGTAATTTCGTTGGGGGGTGTCTGGTGCGCTCCCACCTCCCTGAAAGTATCAAATTCCTGTGAGCTGACGAGCTCGGGAGCCTGCACCTTCATGCTGTGAGTGGAACTGGTCCTGAGAGATAAGGCAGCATGCCCTGCAACCTATGAACTTTGCTTTTTTTTCCCTACTGACGATTGAGGAATCATGAAACACGTGTCTAGGGATACGAATTGAAACTAATAATACAGCACTGGCTATGAACACTTTGAATTGAACTGAGCGAAAAATAATGAACTACATGAACCATCATGCAAAAGGTAATTTCGTTGGGGCGTGTCTGGTGCGCTCCCACCTCCCTGAAAGTATCAAATTCCTGTGAGCTGACGAGCTCGGGAGGCTGCACCTTCATGCTGTGAGTGGAACTGGTCCTGAGAGATAAGGCAGCATGCCCTGCAACCTATGAACTTTGCTTTTTTTTCCCTACTGACGATTGAGGAATCATGAAACACGTGTCTAGGGATACGAATTGAAACTAATAATACAGCACTGGCTATGAACACTTTGAATTGAACTGAGCGAAAAATAATGAACTACATGAACCATCATGCAAAAGGTAATTTCGTTGGGGCGTGTCTGGTGCGCTCCCACCTCCCTGAAAGTATCAAATTCCTGTGAGCTGACGAGCTCGGGAGCCTGCACCTTCATGCTGTGAGTGGAACTGGTCCTGAGAGATAAGGCAGCATGCCCTGCAACCTATGAACTTTGCTTTTTTTCCCCTACTGACGATTGAGGAATCATGAAACACGTGTCTAGGGATACGAATTGAAACTAATAATACAGCACTGGCTATGAACACTTTGAATTGAACTGAGCGAAAAATAATGAACTACATGAACCATCATGCAAAAGGTAATTTCGTTGGGGCGTGTCTGGTGCGCTCCCACCTCCCTGAAAGTATCAAATTCCTGTGAGCTGACGAGCTCGGGAGCCTGCACCTTCATGCTGTGAGTGGAACTAGTCCTGAGAGATAAGGCAGCATGCCCTGCAACCTATGAACTTTGCTTTTTTTTCCCTACTGACGATTGAGGAATCATGAAACACGTGTCTAGGGATACGAATTGAAAATAATAATACAGCACTGGCCATGAACACTTTGAATTGAACTGAGCGAAAAATAATGAACTACATGAACCATCATGCAAAAGGTAATTTCGTTGGGGCGTGTCTGGTGCGCTCCCACCTCCCTGAAAGTATCAAATTCCTGTGAGCTGATGAGCTCGGGAGCCTGCACCTTCATGCTGTGAGTGGAACTGGTCCTGAGAGATAAGGCAGCATGCCCTGCAACCTATGAACTTTGCTTTTTTTTCCCTACTGACGATTGAGGAATCATGAAACACGTGTCTAGGGATACGTATTGAACCTAATAATACAGCACTGGCTATGAACACTTTGAATTGAACTGAGCGAAAAATAATGAACTACATGAACCATCATGCAAAAGGTAATTTCGTTGGGGCGTGTCTGGTGCGCTCCCACCTCCCTGAAAGTATCAAATTCCTGTGAGCTGACGAGCTCGGGAGCCTGCACCTTCATGCTGTGAGTGGAACTAATCCTGAGAGATAAGGCAGCATGCCCTGCAACCTATGAACTTTGCTTTTTTTCCCCTACTGACGATTGAGGAATCATGAAACACGTGTCTAGGGATACGAATTGAAACTAATAATACAGCACTGGCTATGAACACTTTGAATTGAACTGAGCGAAAAATAATGAACTACATGAACCATCATGCAAAAGGTAATTTCGTTGGGGCGTGTCTGGTGCGCTCCCACCTCCCTGAAAGTATCAAATTCCTGTGAGCTGACGAGCTCGGGAGCCTGCACCTTCATGCTGTGAGTGGAACTGGTCCTGAGAGATAAGGCAGCATGCCCTGCAACCTATGAACTTTGCTTTTTTTTCCCTACTGACGATTGAGGAATCATGAAACACGTGTCTAGGGATACGAATTGAAACTAATAATACAGCACTGGCTATGAACACTTTGAATTAAACTGAGCGAAAAATAATGAACTACATGAACCATCATGCAAAAGGTAATTTCGTTGGGGCGTGTCTGGTGCGCTCCCACCTCCCTGAAAGTATCAAATTCCTGTGAGCTGACGAGCTCGGGAGGCTGCACCTTCATGCTGTGAGTGGAACTGGTCCTGAGAGATAAGGCAGCATGCCCAGCAACCTATGAACTTTGTTTTTTTTTCCCTACTGGCGATTGAGGAATCATGAAACACGTGTCTTGGGATACGAATTGAAACTAATAATACAGCACTGGCTATGAACACTTTGAATTGAACTGAGCGAAAAATAATGAACTACATGAACCATCATGCAAAAGGTAATTTCGTTGGGGCGTGTCTGGTGCGCTCCCACCTCCCTGAAAGTATCAAATTCCTGTGAGCTGACGAGCTCGGGAGCCTGCACCTTCATGCTGTGAGTGGAACTGGTCCTGAGAGATAAGGCAGCTTGCCCTGCAACCTATGAACTTTGCTTTTTTTTCCCTACTGACCATTGAGGAATCATGAAACACGTGTCTAGGGATACGAATTGAAACTAATAATACAGCACTGGCTATGAACACTTTGAATTGAACTGAGCGAAAAATAATGAACTACATGAACCATCATGCAAAAGGTAATTTCGTTGGGGCGTGTCTGGTGCGCTCCCACCTCCCTGAAAGTATCAAATTCCTGTGAGCTGACGAGCTCGGGAGCCTGCACCTTCATGCTGTGAGTGGAACTGGTCCTGAGAGATAAGGCAGCATGCCCTGCAACCTATGAACTTTGCTTTTTTTCCCTACTGACGATTGAGGAATCATGAAACACGTGTCTAGGGATACGAATTGAAACTAATAATACAGCACTGGCCATGAACACTTTGAATTGAACTGAGCGAAAAATAATGAACTACATGAACCATCATGCAAAAGGTAATTTCGTTGGGGCGTGTCTGGTGCGCTCCCACCTCCCTGAAAGTATCAAATTCCTGTGAGCTGACGAGCTCGGGAGCCTGCACCTTCATGCTGTGAGTGGAACAGGTCCTGAGAGATAAGGCAGCATGCCCTGCAACCTATGAACTTTGCTTTTTTTCCCCTACTGACGATTGAGGAATCATGAAACACGTGTCTAGGGATACGAATTGAAACTAATAATACAGCACTGGCTATGAACACTTTGAATTGAACTGAGCGAAAAATAATGAACTACATGAACCATCATGCAAAAGGTAATTTCGTTGGGGCGTGTCTGGTGCGCTCCCACCTCCCTGAAAGTATCATATTCCTGTGAGCTGACGAGCTCGGGAGCCTGCACCTTCATGCTGTGAGTGGAACTGGTCCTGAGAGATAAGGCAGCATGCCCTGCAACCTATGAACTTTGCTTTTTTCCCCCTACTGACGATTGAGGAATCATGAAACACGTGTCTAGGGATACGAATTGAAACTAATAATACAGCACTGGCTATGAACACTTTGAATTGAACTGAGCGAAAAATAATGAACTACATGAACCATCATGCAAAAGGTATTTTCGTTGGGGCGTGTCTGGTGCGCTCCCACCTCCCTGAAAGTATCAAATTCCTGTGAGCTGACGAGCTCGGGAGCCTGCACCTTCATGCTGTGAGTGGAACTGGTCCTGAGAGATAAGGCAGCATGCCCTGCAACCTATGAACTTTGCTTTTTTTTCCCTACTGACGATTGAGGAATCATGAAACACGTGTCTAGGGATACGAATTGAAACTAATAATACAGCACTGGCTATGAACACTTTGAATTGAACTGAGCGAAAAATAATGAACTACATGAACCATCATGCAAAAGGTAATTTCGTTGGGGCGTGTGTGGTGCGCTCCCACCTCCCTGAAAGTATCAAATTCCTGTGAGCTGACGAGCTCGGGAGCCTGCACCTTCATGCTGTGAGTGGAACTGGTCCTGAGAGATAAGGCAGCATGCCATGCAACCTATGAACTTTGCTTTTTTTCCCCCACTGACGATTGAGGAATCATGAAACACGTGTCTAGGGATACGAATTGAAACTAATAATACAGCACTGGCTATGAACACTTTGAATTGAACTGAGCGAAAAATAATGAACTACATGAACCATCATGTAAATGTAAATGTATGTAAATGTATTGGCATTTATATAGCGCACTACTTACCCGTAGGGTCCCAAGGCGCTTCGACCGCTGCGAAACCCTTCCTGGCTTCCCTGAGAGATGGTCCCTTAATGGGTATCTCCAGGGTGAGACCAGGCATCCCCGACAGTCTGGTGTGGCCGTTAGTGAAGATGAGGCAAGCTAATGCCCAGAGTTGCTGAGTGTGATCGCTGATCAGAGTGGGCACCGAGGCGAGAGAATTATCGAGTCCGCTGACCCTGGTCCAGAAACCTGCCGCGCCGGGAATCGAACCCTGGTCCCGGGCCGTCCTCTGCTCTCGGGTCTGCCGTGAAAAGGTAATTTCGTTGGGGCGTGTCTGGTGCGCTCCCACCTCCCTGAAAGTATCAAATTCCTGTGAGCTGACGAGCTCGGGAGCCTGCACCTTCATGCTGTCAGTGGAACTGGTCCTGAGAGATAAGGCAGCATGCCCTGCAACCTATGAACTTTGCTTTTTTTTCCCTACTGACGATTGAGGAATCATGAAACACGTGTCTAGGGATACGAATTGAAACTAATAATACAGCACTGGCTATGAACACTTTGAATTGAACTGAGCGAAAAATAATGAACTACATGAACCATCATGCAAAAGGTAATTTCGTTGGGGCGTGTCTGGTGCGCTCCCACCTCCATGAAAGTATCAAATTACTATTGTTTGTAGATAGGGTTTTGTGTCAAAAGGCATAGGTGGTAGCGTGGAAATGCCCATGCACCACCCATGTAACGCCCCCTTGGGGCTAAGTAACAAAAAGCAGTGCTTTGCGCTACTTTGCGTTATTTTAAGGGTACTTTCCAGTGCAAAACAAGTTTTGCACTGGAAGGTAAATTATAAAACAACATTTTGTGTGACACTTACCCAGCCCTTGGGTAAATCTCCTCCCTGGTTCATTATGACACAAGTATGAAGGAGTAGCTTGGGAGATTGCTAAAAGGCGTCTTTTAATAACTTTTTCTGCCATTTGCAGTACAGCCGTGCTGGAGTAACCCGATATACTGGGCCATAGGTGGTGAAGATACCCTCTTATGTTATAAATTGTGCTGATATGTTTAATGGGCCTTGAGCCTAGTTTAGCTGCAGACCTGAAATATGCAGAAGCAGTAATGTTTAGCTGCTGTGCCTTAAGCATAAGTTGTGATTTCCAGCTTCCCAAGCTATCGAATAGAATTTTAGAAGAATTGTCTGTTGTTCTAATCAAATTGTTGACAGGATTTTATGCCTGCCATTCCAAGTATATATGGATCATAACTACTGCACCTCACTGCACCTTTTGAGCACTGCGCCATCTGCACTTTAATGGATGTTGCTGATATTAATATGTACCTTTGGGAATAAACAGAGAAGTACAATCTGAAGACCTAGAGAGAGAGGTTGTGTATATAAATATAAAACAAGCATTTGAAATGCAATAAGTCTTGCATTTACGAGAGTTTAAGCTATCATTAACTTTTTTAAAAAAACAAATTGTATACATTTTCTCCAATTACAGCACAAGCAAATAGAAAATTCGAGTGATTACTATCTGTGTAGCAGGATATCACATATATAAAGGGTGGTAAAATAAATCGCATACAATTACTACACAATTTGACTGTGTGCCACCTTGGTAAACTCGCCTCATTTGGGACCCGGCTATACGGCCTACGTCCTAATATGGCAACTCTTCCCATTCTGCTATAATATCAAGTGTACTACTATATCTGGAAAATAACTCCTCAGAGGAATGATGGAAAAAATAGTTTCAGTGCAGTGCAAACAATTTGGTGATTTAAAAAGGAGAAGTGAGAGATAAACCTTTTATTCTGACAACTCTCAACAACCTAATACAAACTCGCAGATACGACATTGACCAAATATGTTGCTGCTTTTAAATCACCACATTGTTTGCACTGCACTGAAACTATTTTTTCCATCATTCCTCTGAGGAGTTATTTTCCAGATATAGTAGTAGACTGAGGTTCGAAATATGTTACTACAGTCTTCTTCTTTCGTGTCACTCTGTTTGTATCTCTTTCTTTAGATGATGGTCATATGGACCAATGTGAAAATCACACCATATCATCTCTGGTTGTGTTAAAGAGAATGAATGGTAAGTGGTGAAAGATATCCAGATGATGACACTGGCCCAACGTGGCAGTTGATGGAAATCTGATTGATTCACAAATGGTCTTGAATTAGGTTATTGGTGGTCTTGCCCACTTTTCTTTGTCATCTCTCCATCGCTTCGCAATATGACCTCCAGATTTTTTATGTATTGAATTAGCGTGTAAGTGGGGTTTGATTCTGGTGAGGTCGGTAAATTGTCCCTTAGACCCTTGTCCCCTAAGCTATTATCATTTATAATGGCAATAGTTCAAATCTTGTAAATGCGAGGCCTATTTCACTTCAGAGAAGCAGCCGCCATTGCCCTGGGCTGCTTGAAAGTGAAAGCTTGCATAGCGAGTTAAGCACGTCATGCATGCAGTAGGAGAAACTCCTTAAAGAAAATATTGCTTACTGACTAAATAAGACGTACAGTGTCGCAACAGAAGTAAAAGGCCCAGTAGCCATGGAATGTTACAAATGCAGACAAGGAGGTACCAGGGAGGGGCCAACAAGCCTAATAACGACTTGCAAGCCAGCGTTTATATAAAGGACAATGACACAAGCCAATTAAAAATATGGACGGCTAGTGGGCGGGGCTTCAAAGCCATACTCCAATACTGCATGCCTCGCAGGAGCGCATGCGCTGCCCAGGCTCGACCTAAAAAAGAGTCCCTGGAACCACTAAAGTTTGTTCACATGAATATCACTGGGGGATTTGTGTATGTTGTCTTGACAGCCTCAAATAATTATCTTTGGGTGAAGTTTGCTGCTTTTCAGACCATTTTTGTAAAATCACATCCAGTCTTAGATTTGTATTATTATTAGCAGCATTATTGACATCACTTTTATTATTGCAATGATTTTCTGTGGCAAGCAAAGGATGTAGGGTTTGTGGCCGAAGTTGAACATTTTGGAAATGGAGAACCAGTTTCAAGTCCTGGCATCGACTCAACATCCTGTGATACTGGGCACATCAATGAACCTCTCTGTGTAACTGATGATCACATAAAGTGCTCCAATGCCATTGGGTCGTGTACCCACTAAATATAAACAGGATGGGGCATCCAGCAATGGAGCAGGGGGAGGGGTGCAACAAGCGATGGAGGCAACAAGCAATGGGGTGGGAGGGAGAAATAAATAGCACCTCAATCCGAGCTGGTCCAGAGGAAGGGCTTGTAAAAAAGAAATCATTCAGCTCTTAGTCCAAGCTCCATCGGAGGGACAACAAAGAGAAAGTGAAACTGGATGCTTTGACCAATGAGAAGTAAGGAAATTAGAGTGACAAAGAAGGTAACCAGTGGTAAGTAATGGGCGGGCTCTAAGCCCCCTTTTAAGTTAAGTGAGCAACAGATCTTTGCAAGCGACAGAGTGTGCTCTCTCTTAGAGGGGACCTAAGAAATCGGGTGCAGCATCTCCTCTGCTGTCCGTTGCAGGAGGTGAGACCCTCGGGCAAAAGCCACTTGAAGGCACCATTTGTTTTTGGCTCAAGGTTCCAAGAGGCCCTTGAGTGGAACCAAAGACAGGCATCTAGTTCAAACCAGACTCAAGCCTTCCACGGCTCTCGCACTAGACAGCCATAATGATGCTGCGACCCCACATTCCGGAATTTCTGGTAACACCAAACACATTAACTTACAAACAACAAACATCATGCATGTAGAAACGTCAGTAGATTCACTGGACAAGCCAACGGCATCATAAGAGGCATCAGGCACTATTCAACCCATGCACAAGGTTAACTTATTGGAAAGGCAAAGAATTGAAACTACAGACAGCAAACATGGCTCTCACAATCTTGTTTACCTCTTGATGCTTCAAGAGCCAAGAACATGGGCCGCAAGAGTCGTGCCAAGGGTACCAAATGCAAGCTAGTGGTAGCAGCTGCTAAGCATTGCAACCTCTAAATGACATGGGGGATAATAATAAACACTACAACTTAAATAAGATTCAGCACTGGCAGGGGCAATATGTGGTGCAGGCAGCAGCGGCATTCCAAGAACTGTCCTGGCACTTAACTTGTTACCAATTAAGCACTGGAGTTCCCCAGCTCTATTTAGAGTATGGACCGCTCTGGTTTTACTCACTGGCCAGCCTCTGGTGGCTCTGCCGACATACAACCTTTGACCCGACACCCTGTCTGGCACCAGGCCGTCAGATCAAAGTGGGGATTCCCCCTCCAGGCATGGGTACCATCATTCGTGTTGTCTACCCAGGACCGCCATTCGAGGCAAGACGGTTCCAGGTATGTACAATGCACAGTGGGCCCCCACTCGTGTGGAGAAAGCTTCCTAAGTGTTACCCCCTTTATTTTTCTTGTTTTCAAGAAACAAATTACTGCTTTGGAAACTTGTGTCTTTCAAACAAAAAACAATGCCAAGTAGAAGCAGATCAATATGGGGCCTGCTCAGCATGGCTCAGGGCCTTCCATGGAGCCACCAGACCATGAGCTCCACCGAAGGCACCGAGATACCACGCTATCTCCTGGCATCTCAAAATAAGGTAGGTGGTCCTCTGCTGGGGTTCATACTACCTCCAATCTCTTCATCTTCTTGATACTCCTTCTAAATGTGTAATGTCCATGCAACATTCAAGAGATCTATGTGTATTTCCTACTGGTGACCCAAGGTTGCTTTCTGCCTGCCTCTTCAAGCCTGACCATATCTGCCATGTGTAGTATGATGAGTTATGTGTTGTTACACCAGGGATGAGGGATGCTGACCAGCACACTGTAAGACATTGCAAGATTTCTGGTCATATGAGATGTTCCAGCATAAAATGGAGTTAGGTCATCAGGCCTACTTACTACCTCGGAGTTCAATAACCCCCCTTCTCCGGCAACAACACATTCCAAGATGGGATATTTAATACTAACAAGGAACAGCAAGCTTAGGTCAAGTCCCATAAATAGAACACAACTTTCTTTAAACTGGATAAGATGTCGCCTATACTATTGCAATTATTGACTGATAACTCAAACACTGTTAGATGGCTAATTCAGCCCCCTTTGTATAATGTAAATGTGTAGTTGTACTTGTAAAGCGCACAGCTGCCCCAGCAAACAGGCCTTCCCGGCGCTGCACTCATACCGCTGTGGATTGTGGAACCCTTCCTGGCTTTCCTGTGAGATGTCCACTCCAGAGCACCTCCAAGGTGAAGCCAGGCATCCCAGCACTGTTGGGGCCGTTGTGGAGATTAAGCAAGCTATTGCACAGAGTGGGACCCATGATTAGACTAGGCACCGAGGCGAGAATTATCGGGTCCGTGGAGATTGAGTCCAAGAGCCTCCGAGGAGGGAATTGAACCCTGGTCCCGGGTCAAACCTCTGCAGCAGGGTCTGCCGCTCTAAGCATTGAGCCACACTTCTCCACAAGATAGTTTAGTTTAGAAATGCTTAGAGCCACCCTCCGGGAGCATTTCTACTACAAATACTTAGGGTCCACTTCACCTATTGATTTTAAAAGCCCAGTGTCACTCAGACTTTGTATAGCTCTGACCTTCTATTGTGGACTGTGTCTGTGTGTCTGTCTGTGTATCTGTGTTCGTGCACAGACACAAGCACACACTCCACAAAAGAAAGTTAGAGTTATAAAAAGTACTGAGTGAAAACTATATTTAGCCAGCCACCTTCAAGTACAAGAGAGAAGCACACGAAAAACATAAAAAGATAAAAAGTAAAAATTAAAGACATTTGTCAGCCAGGTATTTCCAAAGACTACATAACATATTACTGCTGTTGTCCAATTGTTGTAACTTAAGATTCCTGGCTATTTCGAAATGTCCACACTTTGATATCACTCCTCACTATTGACCTGTCAGCCCCCGCCACACCTTCCATTCACTTCCTCCCTTCTCGTGCGTTAGAAGCAGTGTTATCAATTCAAGCATCCATCCCATCCTCGTCTACTCCTCTGCCTTTGCCAGATTTTTAGGTCGAGCAACCTAGACAGCCAAAGCGCTGTTTGTTGCGAGGCCTAGCGTGGTTTACCAAAAACACCGGAGGGGCTTGAAGCCCGCCCATTGGTTGGCTTTCCTCCTTGTCACTTTCATTTGCATGCTTCTTATTTGTGCCTCACCTTGCCAACCTTGTGTTAGCCCCTCCTATGGAGAAGTGTTTTCATATCATCGCTTTGATTGGGTGGGAACTTTGTTTCCATTGCTGAATTTTAAAGCAACCTCTTGTAAATTAAGTAGGATCCTTATAGGTAATCAGTCCAGTAGCCAGTAGTATAGATTATGTAGGTTTATTCAGTTACAGGTAAGGTGGTACAGCCCCACTGGGAACAGTTTCCTGCTGCTCAGCCCCACTCATTCCAACTGACCACTCACCCAAACCATGCACTCATGAACATTCTATTACATCACACTCACACAGGCTGAGCAGCAAGGAACTAGGAGATCACAGGATGTAACACAACCCATGAAGAGTGCATGTTTTTTCCAGCTGTCTCCTTCATCTACTTCCATCCTTCTGCGTGGCTGTCGTGTCTGCTAATAAATCACGGGGGGAGCCAACACTGGATCCACCAAGTTGCACAGCCACAAAGGTTATGAATCCAATGAATTAAATCACTTCAATAATCTTCATTTTTATCCATGTTTATTCTTTCTATTCATCTTTTTTTCAACTCGTTGTTCAATTCGTTATATTCATATCCATTACTTTGCACCGTTTTCACAAAAATTCAGAAGCACAGGTAGCGTTCCTCATGTCATGATTTATTAAAACAACCCAATGCATTTCGGGAAGACTTTCCCTTCGTCAGGGGCATCTAAAAAATTTAATAAACACATTGGTTTAATCTATCTTTATCAGCATAACAAGACGCTTAACATGGCTTTAGATTGTGTTTCACATTTAATATAAACATGAAATCCATCTATGATGCACAAGATTAATAATCACCATACACAGTGAAATTCAAGCATTACGATTTTTGTTGCCCAAACTCTAAAAATATATCCTGGAAAGACAAGCACAATAATACTCGTCCCTCCTGCAACAACCATATTATTCTAAACAATTTGGCAAGAGACAGTTTACCACTAATATTTTCAACGGGGTTGCTAGTGTTTATAAACAATCCATCTACATTCAATATGTTCCTCACGTAATTACGCTTACCATGACAACTGTTCCCTTTGCTAGAATTCTCTCTTCTTTAAACCAACATGGCGATTTCTATCGTATCTTGTTTCTGTTAACCAGCATGCCGAGGCCTGCGCATCTCATTTGAGCCTTAGCTGATTCTATTGGAGAGATACCGTTTTTATATTTTTCCCGCCCTCCTCAACTACCCCCAGGTGAAACTGTCAATGCCTGTGTCACACTTCAGAACCAAACTGAAAGACGGACTCAATTCTCTTCCTCCTTCTCCCATAATTTTAAAACCACAACTACATGTCCCAAAATGCAATGTGCCTCGTCCGTCACAACATGGTGTTTTACACAGCCCCTAGCCCTGCTACCCATGTCCCAAGGCACTCCTCCATGTGCTTTCCCCATCCCCCCCCTGTTTCTTTCCGAGCCCTTTCAATGTTGTTGAACGCCCCACCCCCTTACTTCCTGAATCTTGATGATTGGACCTCACACAGTTGAGGGCCAAAGTAAAAATTTGCTAACATTCGTGCCAAGAATTTTCAATTCTATTAAGGACAGGAGGCGAGGATTACACTTTCTCTATTTCTTTACTGAGATAAACAGCAGCCAATCAGCACACAATAAAGAAAAAACAAATTACAATACCCATGAACCTGGGTAACCATAGTGCACATAACAATATAGTCCGCCACCTCAGGGAAGGGCAACCAGGGCGAAGAATTTGGGTGTACAATATCTGTTAGGTCAAATGTAAGCACCTGCGGCGTTGAGGGGGCATCCACAAAATGCTCTTTACGAGACTTCTTCGAAGGTGGCGGCTTCGTAGGCTCAGAGGAGGAAGAGGATGATGAGGAGCCATCATCTGAATCAGTAATTGGGCTCGAAAGGCCAGACGCAGCTGACTTTTTGGATGGAGGCGCAGAAGACAGAGTCTTGGCTAATTTTGCAAAGTCCGAATGGTGAGGGTTCTTGGGAGACTTCTTAGAGCGTTTAGAAGGAGGAGGCAACCAACCCTGTTGAGCGGCGTAATCCGATATATGTCTTTTCAAAGGTGCAATAGCCTGAACGAGAGTTTGCCCCATATAGTCATCCACGGGGGAGTGGGACCCCAAATGCAAGCCAGACAAATTAGCAGGTCAAGAAACCTGACTAAAATAAAGGCAATATTTATAGTGGAGGGAGGGCTTGCAAAGAGTAGCCCACTCTAGGCAGAGCCTATGAATGAAATTACAACCCCACTTATCTCCTGAAAAGGGGCGTAGGTGAAGGCAAACTGGCGACAGGCAGTGGGCAAAAGCTGTGAGGCAGATGCAGCTGAATTATACGTGCTCTGTGACAGGAACGGCAGCAAATGTCAATACAGCTGTCGCGCATGCGCGCTGACAGCAGCCTGCTCAGAAGAGAGACGCGCGAACGAAGCGCGCGGTCTCCCTGCCTTCCGTCTCCCGCGCCACTTGAAAATTAAAGCGGCGCAGCAACAGCGCGCCGCAATCAGGAGGTGAACACACGCTCCCCAACTGAAAACGGCACAGGAGAAAGGCACAGAGCGGCTGAAGCCGAAGCGGAGCAAATAGCCGGTATTTACAGCGCAAAGCACGGGCAGAAGCAACAAAGCTAATACAATACAAAACAATTGCACAACAACGTTTAAAAGTATAAGAAAGAAACGTGCACTTAACTGGCTGCGGCAGCAGCAAAGAAAGAGGCAGTTGTGACCTCTATGGCCCTTTATATACTGTTATGTACTCTATGGTTACCCAGGTTCATGGGTATTGTAGTTCGTTTTTTCTTTACTGTTGTCATGATTTCCTCCCCTCGTCATACCTTCGCCGTTGTCGCACACCGCTGGCAGAGCGGACTACAAATCCCAGGAAGCCTAGCGCGGCGAGATTACGCAACACCTATAGCACGTGTTGCATAACATGAAGGACCGCCTATAAAGGCGGAAAGGGAAAGGACGCCGTGTCGGATATTCAGACTCCAAAGCCGATGCATCCTGAAGCCGAGCGCTCCGTGAGCAGAGACCATTGTACCTATCGTGGATCTTCGGGAGAACGGAGGTAGGAACGCCCCGTGTCTCAGTTACTAGCGGAACAGTGGTCTGTAGCGCGTAAGCGTCCTCTGACTCGGACGAGTCAGCGAGGCTCGCTCAGGATCCCGAGTTGAGGCTGGTAGGAGCGGCTGCTCCCAGCCCGGTCCAAGGGTCTTATCGGAGACCAAGTAACGGAGGTTGGTGTGAGCCGTGGCTCCCAGCCCCGTCTTTGTACTAGTTAGGGATTAGTGTTGAGACGCACTACGGGAGGAGTTTGCAGCATCTACACGGTCCTAACATCCAGAGGTAGGTCAGATCGAGGGGCTGCTCTCGACCACCTCTCGCTTTTGGTTCTTGGGTGATAGCAGCGAGAACCGCCTGATCGAGATACGGGTAGAGCGGCTGCTCCCCGTATCCCCAAGGAAGGAGTGGTAGAGAACCCGGCTGGGCGACTCCCACCTTCCCCACGTCTGCTACCCCAACGTCAGAGATCAAAACCCCTCACAGCTATCGAACGGCATTGTCGGGCGCTTTTAGCACAGTGCCCTCCATTGGCGTACAACGGGACCGTTGTACTTGCGAAGGACGGTACATAACACCAGCGCTGTGAATGGGGTAACGTATACAGAACTGGTGCATTCTACATAACATTTCTGTGTGTTTACTTCCCGCTACTTTACCTTTACACAATAAATCCTTAAACTCTCAAGAAGTGGTTTTGTGTTCTGTGGGTGTCTGTCCCTGATCCTGGGAACGCCAGGTCGTTACAGAATATCCAACAGTTTTCCCATAACTATCCCCCGGTCGGGTGACAGACATGGCCACATTGGAGGAGGTATTAGCAGCGTTGGCTACAATACAGATTGAACTAACAGCGTCGAGGCAGGAATCTGCGGACGTGAGGGCACGGCTTGACGCTATGCAGAGAGACCCTTTGTCGCCTGGTCCTACCTCCACAACCGCTGCCCCTGCGGTTGTTGTTGAGATGCCTGTCACAGTACCATTGGCTGCACCGGAGAGGTACAGCGGAGACCCCAACACGGTACAAGTGTTCCTCACGCAAATAGCGTTGCATCTATCCTGCAAACCAAGGGCCTTTCCTACAAGCCAAGCCAGGGTGGCTTTTCTCTTGTCATATTTGGCTGGTGATGCGGAGCAATGGGCGGTTCCCTTGGTGAGCAGGGACGACCCCATATTGTGTGACTGGGGAGCTTTTCGCGAGGAATTTCTTCGAGTCTTCGACCGTAGGGCAGACTCGTACACTGCAGATCGCGAAATGCTAGAACTAAAACAGGGCAATAACGACTTGTTGTAATACCGCAATGCGTTTCGCCGGCTGGTGGCTGAAACAAAGTGGCCTGTTGCCAAACAAACAGCGTTGTTTCACCAAGGACTGTGCAATGAGCTCAAAGACGTGGTGGCTCAAATCGATCCCCAGCCCAAGATGTGTGAGGGTCTCATCAGTCTGGTTCTGCGTTTGGACCACCGGCTGGGCGAGAGAAAAGGTGACCATAAGAAGAAAGGCAAGGCTTTGCCTTCTTACCTCTCGATGGGGAGCCCCGAAGCCAGCTCCGCCGCCAAGTCCGAGCCCATGGATATCGGAGCCATAAGATCCAGTCTTACTACAGCAGAGAAGGAGTCACGCAGGAAACAGGGTCTTTGCCTGTATTGCGGCAAGAAAGGACACTACGTCCGTGAGTGTCCTGCCAAACCTAAGAGCAGTCGATACCGGACCACCAGGCCCGTGACAGCTGTGGTAGACGTACCGACGGAAAACGGATGGACTCCAGGAAAACGGAAGGGGCCTCTTGGAGTCACACTTACATTCCTTCCATGTCTAGTTCCAACCAAAGAGGAAGACAACATTTGTTCATCACGGTACACATCGGGGTTCAGGATCAATGGCTCCCCGTGGTGGCCATGGTGGCTTCGGGGGCCACAGGCCTCTTCATGGATCACAATGAGGCACAGAGACTGGGGATCACTCTCATTCCCAAAGGAAGACCAGAAGACGTCTATGCAGTGGACGGAAGACGTCTGGTGACCGGACCCATCGGACATCATACGGGTGAGATGCCAGTAAGGTTCGGCAGATGGCATGCTGAAACTATCGATTTCAGCATTATCAGAGCACCACAGTACGGAGTCATATTGGGACTGCCATGGCTCCAAAAACACAACCCGTCGGTGGATTGGACCACGCATCAAATCGAAATGTCATCACCGTATTGCATACAACGATGCGGGGTGCGACAGGAAATGCATGACACCCCACGGACCGGAAGACATACAGTGGCCACTGCAGCCGAGAAAGTAGTTACGCTACCTAGCGTATATCGCGGATACGAAGACGTTTTTGACGAAGTAAAGGCGGAGGTGCTCCCGCCCCATAGGATTTATGACTGCCAGATCGACCTGGTACCAAGAGCAAGCGTCCCCAGCGGCAGGCTGTATGCCCTCACGGAGCCTGAAAACCTGCATCTGCGTTCGTATCTAGACAAACTCCTGGAGTTAGGATTCATCAGGCCGTCCAAGTCACCGGCAGCATCACCCCTCTTTTTTATTCCAAAGGCCAACGGCGAATTGAGGGCGTGCGTTGACTTCAGGGCCTTGAACGCTATTACCATTAAGAACAGGTATCCCCTTCCCCTCATCAGCGTTCTCCTGGAACAGGTACAAAAGGCTAAGGTGTACACCAAGCTGGATCTTAAGGGGGCTTACCACCTAGTGCGCATGAGGGACGGCGACGAGTGGATAACGGCCTTCAAGACCCGGTTCGGCCTTTTTGAGTACCTCGTCATGCCGTTCGGGCTATGCAACGCCCCCGCGGCCTTCCAGTTCGTCTTAAATGAAGTGTTCCGGGATGTGTTGGATGTATACGTCGTCGTATACATCGATGCTATCCTCATATACTCAGACACAGAAGAGGATCACGTGCGTCATGTCTCAGCAGTTCTGCAGAAGCCAAGAAAGAACATGCTGTACTGTAAGCTCAGTAAATGCGACTTTCACGTCACATCCGTTGAATTCCTTGGGGTGATGCTGAGTCCGGGAGGACAGGAAATGGCGGAGCGAAAGATCAGAGCCGTGGAGGAATGGCCGGTACCACGGAACGTGAAGGACGTCCAGAGTTTCATAGGCTTTGCCAATTTCTATAGGCGGTTCATCAGGGGTTTTCCGGTTCGGTTGCTCCAATCACTCAGCTACTACGGGAATCCCAGAAGTTTGAGTGGAACAGGGATGCGCAGAACGCCTTCGAGGCACTGAAGAAGGCCTTCAGGACTGCCCCGGTGTTGGCTCACCCTGATCCGGAACTTCCCTATGTGGTGGAGGCGGACGCATCTGACGTGGCTCTGGGTGCCATTCTGTCACAACGTAATCCAGGAACAGCTGTGCTCCACCCAGTGGCATATATGTCACGGAAGCTCAACGACGCTGAGCGCAATTATCATATTGCGGAGAAAGAACTCCTGGCGATCAAGGATGCGTTCACGGAGTGGAGACATCTGTTGATGGGGGCTAGACACGTCGTCACTGTGTATACGGACCACCGGAACCTGCAGTTCATGACCGCAACCCGACATCTTTCTCCTAGGCAGCTGCGGTGGATGATCTTTTTCTCCAGATTCCACTTCCACATCACATACAGGCCTGGAACCGAGAACAGGAAAGCGGACGCGCTGTCACGGCAATTGGACGCCAAAGAGACCGAACCCGTCACAGAACACTCTATCATTCCACCACATGTGGTAGTAGGGGTGATTCAGCCTGATACGTTCCTTAGAGACATCCAGAGGGGGATTCGCACCTTCGCGTGGAGGAGGTGGCTCCGCAGTCACAGAGAGTGGAGGGTGTCTGATGGCATAGCCGTGAGGGGCCGCTGTCTGCTGTTACCCACGCCTCGGCTCCAAAGACAAGCCTATGAGTGGTGTCATGTATCCCCGTGTGCGGGTCATCTGGGATTCGAGAAAACGGTGGCGTATGTGGGAAGACACTTCTGGTGGCCAGCCATGAGAGCGGATGTGAGGAAGTGGGGTGCGGCATGTTCCGTATGTGCTGCCATGAAAACCGATCACAGACGAACCCAAGGGCTTCTCCAACCCCTACCCTCGCCCACCAGACCGTGGGAGAACATCTCTCTCGATTTCATAGTGGGTCTACCAATGGATCAAGGGAAAACGGCGATATTGGTGGTGGTGGACTACCTCACCAAGATGGGACACTTCATTGCATGCCATCAAGTCCCATCGGCGGGCGAATTGGCGTTGCTACTGCAGAACATTGTGAGGCTACATGGCCTGCCCAGGGTGATCGTGTCCGACAGGGGTTCGCAGTTCACCGCCCAGTTCTGGAAAGCCTGGTGTTCAGCGTTGCACGTCAGATCGGCCCTATCTACGAGCTATCACCCCCAGACGGACGGGCAAACGGAACGTCTGAACCAGTCCCTCAAGCAATACCTGCGCTGTTTTGTCGATCAAGGGAAGGAGGAATGGGTGGACTTGCTATGGATTGCGGAGATTGCCTACAATAATGCCACGCATTGTTCCACCAAGACCTCTCCCTTCTACGGCAACTACGGGCATCACCCACGTTTTTTGCCCTTTGTCCATCCGATCAGGGAGAGTAATCCACCAGCAACGGCCGAAAGGGTGGCTCACATCAAGAACACGTTGATAAAATCTCATGCATTCCTTGAGGATGCAAAAGTGAGATACAAAGCTTCGGCGGATCGAAAGAGACGACCTGGGCCGGTGTACAGGGTGGGTGACTACGTCTGGATCTCTACAAGGAACATCAGATTTCGGAAAAGTAGCATGTTCCATCCCAAATTCATGGGCCCCTACCGCATCAACAAGTGCCTAGGCCCGGTGAATGTGAGGGTGTGCTTGCCCCAGTCCTTGCGGATCCATCCGGCGTTCCACGTTTCTTTATTGAAGCCCTCGTCCTCGCCCAAGCGGGTGACGCTGGTGCCTGTGATGGTGGATTCGGAGGTTGAGTACGAGGTGGCAGGCATCCTGGATTCCAAATGGCGAAGGGGCAAATTGTGGTACCTAGTGGATTGGAAAGGGCACGGCCCGGAGGAGCAGTCGTGGGAGCCGGCTGCGGGGGTTCACGCACCCCGCTTAGTGTCGGCTTTCCATCGCAAATTCCCTTCTTGTGCTGGCCCTGTTGGGCGGTGAGATGGAAGGGGGATGTACTGTCATGATTTCCTCCCCTCGTCATACCTCCGCCGTTGTCGCACACCGCTGGCAGAGCGGACTACAAATCCCAGGAAGCCTAGCGCGGCGAGATTACGCAACACCTATAGCACGTGTTGCATAACATGAAGGACCGCCTATAAAGGCGGAAAGGGAAAGGACGCCGTGTCGGATATTCAGACTCCAAAGCCGACGCATCCTGAAGCCGAGCGCTCCGTGAGCAGAGACCATTGTACCTATCGTGGATCTTTGGGAGAACGGAGGTAGGAACGCCCCGTGTCTCAGTTACTAGCGGAACAGTGGTCTGTAGCGCGTAAGCGTCCTCTGACTCGGACGAGTCAGCGAGGCTCGCTCAGGATCCCGAGTTGAGGCTGGTAGGAGCAGTGCTCCCAGCCCGGTCCAAGGGTCTTATCGGAGACCAAGTAACGGAGGTTGGTGTGAGCCGTGGCTCCCAGCCCCCGTCTTTGTACTAGTTAGGGATTAGTGTTGAGACGCACTACGGGAGGAGTTTGCAGCGTCTACACGGTCCTAACATCCAGAGGTAGGTCAGATCGAGGGGCTGCTCTCGACCACCTCTCGCTTTTGGTTCTTGGGTGATAGCAGCGAGAACCGCCTGATCGAGATACGGGAAGAGCGGCTGCTCCCCGTATCCCCAAGGAAGGAGTGGTAGAGAACCCGGCTGGGCGACTCCCACCTTCCCCACGTCTGCTACCCCAACGTCAGAGATCAAAACCCCTCACAGCTATCGAACGGCGTTGTCGGGCGCTTTTAGCACAGTGCCCTCCGTTGGCGTACAACGGGACCGTTGTACTTGCGGAGGACGGTACATAACACCAGCGCTGTGAATGGGGTAACGTATACAGAACTGGTGCATTCTACATAACATTTCTGTGTGTTTACTTCTCGCTACTTTACCTTTACACAATAAATCCTTAAACTCTCAAGAAGTGGTTTTGTGTTCTGAGGGTGTCTGTCCCCGATCCTGGGAACGCCAGGTCGTTACAACTGTGTGCTGATTGGCTGCTGTTTATTTCAGTAAAGAAATAGAGAAAGCATAATCGGAGCCTCCGTCCTGACATAGAATTAAGAATGCTTCTTAGATGAAGTCTGCTCGGCGCCCACCACAACGGGCGACGGTTCCGTTAAACAATGCCTGTGCTTTGATTGGCTTGGTTTGTGTTATTGAAGAGGCGGGATTTGAACCCCCCAATGGCGGGAGGTGGCGCGAAACCCAAGGGCAAGACGGGGAGGCTTATAAGCGCTGCTCCCCCAGGTATGCTCCTATCATTTAGGAGCGGGGGAGCAGCACAGTGGAAGAAGAAGAGCTTATTGCTGTCAGTGAAAACTCACAGATGTTCATGTGTTGTCGGTGTGTTCATTTTTTAACAACAGCGCAAATCCATGATAAAGAGGCTCCTTTTTCATACGAGACTAAAGTGTGTCTCAAAGCACATCAAAACAAGCACTGGACTCTCGAGGCACACACAGGATGAGGTGCTACATGGCACAGTTTATGAAATTGTTGCCTACAATCTCTGGCATTTCTGGGGATGTATGTTTTGTTTGTGACTCTGTGCAGAAGCTTAGTCGCGTGTCGCAAAATGATGCCACCATGCCCCATGCCGATTTATATAGCGCGAACGTGACCCGAAGGTATTGGAGCGCTTTGCATGAGTACCAGTTACGTTGCACAAGGACACATTCATTATTATTTTTGGTAGGCACAGGGAGATGAAGTGATTTGCACAGAGTCACAGGATGTGGAGTCGAACCCAAGGCTTGAACGTTGGTTTCCCAGCTCCAAAGTTGGTAGCTCTGGCCGTGAGACCACATCCTCTCATCAACCCCTTGAAGGGTTGGGTTGGGGTGCCCCCTGGTGGGTTGTCCTCCCTCTGCACCGCCGTGGCTGCAGGGATCTGCGTTACATCCCTGCGCTTTTATAAACCCCTCCTACCACACTCCTCTGCTGCATGCTCTGCTCCGAAGAGCCCTGCTGTGTGCTGCGATTCCCAAAAATCCCACCAATCCAGAATCCCACTGATTCATTGAAAGGAGTACGGTTTTTCACCCAAACACCCCCACCGTCTAACATTGGAAAAACTCCCCAAAATCAGCGAAATCTAGCCAAATTAAAACCAAACCACTGCGAAACCTTGCCAACTTCAATATGCACGAATCTGAAACAGGCCCTGAGCCCTAGACTCCGGGAACCCTAAAAAATTTGAACCCTAAGCCCTATAAACCTATCCTGAACCCCAAAATATGCCCTGAACCCTAAACACCAGCCCCAAATCCTTTTTTTTCCTCTTTCTATGTGTGCTGCACTCTTCAGCATTCCTCCATGGATTGTTTTTGTGCAGGAAGGTCTCCCTTCCGGCACATAAACAATCCTTCCAGCAACGCAGACACCATTGCACCATGGCGCAAGTGTGCCTGTGTTGGCGCCAGGCACCATACTGTGCCCCAGCACTGGCTGAAAGTACAGCAACGCACCATATCACATACATATGGTGCATTCCTGCTCTTTAAATGTGGCATAGGGCATCGCAGCAAAAAGTCTTGCAGCACTGCCCTACGCCAAATCCTTGTAAATGAGGCCCTATGCTTACACTGATAGAAGTCAGTGACTTCTGATCTGCAAACTGTGACGTATCTTTAGCTGGCACTTTAACAAAAGGCATGTGTTTTTTCTGCTCCAAACTACAGGGAGTTAACTGTTAAAAAAACGTAAATTTATTGATAAAGAAATGGTCTAACCAACAAAAGAGTAGACGTAGGTCAAGCATCCCCTACCTTGTTTGATTTAATTTTGTCTAGTTGAATTTTTTTTTTTATACAGCACGATCTTGACCTAAAGCTATTGGAGCACTTTACATGAGCACCAGTTACATTACACAAGGACGCAGTCATTTGGCTTTGATATTTCTGGGGGCGATTAAGCGATTTTCACAGAATCACAGGATGTTGAGAACACAGGGGCAGATTTATCATTGAGTTGCGTCACCCTTGCGCCTCGCAAGTGTCGCGAGGGCGATGCTAATACAATGTCAGATTTATCAAGCTACGCAAGGCCACCCGGCATTTCCCAGAGTGGCTTGAAAAATATAGAATAACGGAATGCAGTGCAACCACTGCATTGCGGTCCTGTGCCCCAGAGAAGCGTTCCATGCGTGGAGCGCGGGTGTAACCATGCAACCACCCGTGGATTTTGGCGCATACCTAGATATCCCATTAGTGGTAGACCTGGGAATGCATCAAACCCCTACGCTTCCCAGGTGAGGCATAACAAGGAGAAATATCTTTATTTCTCCCTGTGTTTTTTCCTCTTTCTATGTGTGATTCATTCTGCAGCACACATAGAAAGCGGGAAATGCGTCAGGATATCCACGCACTCATGCTTCTAAGTATTTCCTACGTACTCGCGATATATACATTTTTACACAAACTGTCTTAAGCCCAAAACACTCTAACAACCCTGCTCAATGTACCCGAGGGCAAAACAAGAGTGGATAGGCCGGACCCAATGTGCAGATACTCCTTGAGCCACCTTCATGCAGATTTTCCGTCTTATTTTGTGGTTTCATCCTTACACGCACATCACATTTCGTTGCGTCTCAGTAGGTGTTGGTGTTTTAGCACTATAGCTACTGGCCCCACACAGATGTGGTTGACGAGACAGCAAATAGAGGTAAAACCTGTGACCTATCTGAAAAGTGTTTTATAATTCACTCAGAGGGCTCAGATCACTCTTAGTAACATAGCAAGAGACAGATTTATCAAAGTGCCACACAAGTGTCACCCAACACAGAGCAGCAGCCAAAAATACTGCAATGTGTGCGTGACGGGGAACAGCCTTTACGACGCGGCGGTTACACCGCGTGCCGTTACAACGCGTTTTTTTCAACGCAAGTCATTACCACGACTTGCACTGGAGGGCGCTGCAGGACAAGGAATTTTTTTAATTTACTATCCAAAACCTTCCCTACTGTACGTACGCTGGTGTTGGAATAGTAAATTAAAAAATTCCTAAGTCCACACCCCCTCCAACGCACGTCGTGGTAACGACTTGCGTTGAAAAAACTGCGCTGTAACGGCTCGCGTTGTAAAAGCACGCGTCGTAAAGCTGTACAACCGTGCGTGACAGGGAGGGAGCATGAGAGTACCATATCTTCAGAGATACGGGTCTCTCCTCCCCTCTCCCTAGCACCGGCGCAGAATTTTGCTACCATACGCCAGGCTCACACCTTTGCGCCATAGTGTGAGGGTGTGTGTGAGAGTCTAGTATAGGATTTGTACTGTGAGGGGTCCCTTCAAGTACAAAATACCATGCCTAAACCACATCTTAAAACCTTTCTTACTGTGTACGTCAGCTGTGCATGCAGCACACATGCAAAGTCGGACAAAAAGGAGAAATAAAAACATTTCTCCTTTTAACGTTTGCTTTCAAATGGTGTACATTTTTAACACAAAACCCTTTCGCAGCTTTATGGTAGATAAGGTTTTGCGTCAAAAAGCCTGGATACTTGCATGGGATTGCCCATATAACGCCCCATTGACGCTAAGTAAAGAAAACGTTGTATTTTTTTTAGCCAATTACCAGCGCCAAGCAAGTTTTGCACAGGAGAGACAATCTCGCCCCAAGTTCCCCCCTGGGCTTTAGTTTTATTGCGCAATCTTAACAGGTTTATGTATCCGCCTGATCCATTTCAAGCACAAGAAGTTTCCAACTCCCACAATGTAGTTATGTGTAAAATGTAAGAATGGAAAGGGAAGACCACTCAGTCCCCCCGAACGTATGGATGGGTGCCCCGATCCCCCGGGAAACTATTGTGGGCAGGGGGCGTGTCCCGGCTGGTATGCCCGAAGCGGCGTAGCCGGAGCACGCCCCTCCCGCTCAGAAGAGGTTGGCCCAGACACCCGCCCGGAAGTCCGTGCACGGATGGGCGTACCTGAGGCGGGCCCCCGCCCTCCCGCAGATGGATAAATAGAGCGGGAATTCAACGAAGCTTCCTCTTGTTCCAGTGCTCTGAAGGCTGCACCACTCGTCGCTCGTGAGCCCTCTAGGGAACAAGCTGCAATTTTGAGAACTTGTAATCTTTGTTTTTCTCTTTCAGTATCAGGCGTGTGGAAGATCGAGTCACCCTTGCGGGTCAAGTCGGACGGAGTGATCAAAGTCATGCCTGGCAAGAAAGCGGGAAAGAGCTCCGAGATGGAGAGGATGCTACGCACCTTGGTCAACCAAGTGGCGGTGATGGACCGAAAGTTGGGTAAAGTGGATCAGCTCGGTCATGGCTTAGCGGCCATCAGGAAACAGGTGGCGGCCAGAATGCCCCCTCGGGGCGGCCTAAAAGAATCATAGGACCGGCCTTGCCGAACGTCGCCCAGGGGGATAAGGGTAAGAAGAAGAAGGGGAGAGCAGGTTCCGGTGAGGTCCCAGTCCCAGGGGTAACTCCATCGAGCCCAGGCGCGGACATCCCCGTCGCGCCGGTAGATAGCCCGGTACCAGGACCGGATGGGGGTTTGCCAATTCCCGTGGTGATCACGCCAATTGGGGATGACCAAATGCCCCCTGAACTAGCACTTCAGTTAGCGGCAGTATTACCATGGCTAAAGAAGGGAGCAGGGGGATCAGTGGCTGCGGGAGACCCGGCTGAAGAAGCCAGATTAATTATTGAGCAGTTGCGGCAGTCAAGGGATGCCAGAACGGCGAATGTACCTTCTATTCCCCCGCAGGTGGTGATGGGGGTCATGGCTGACGGTCGAGCGAAGACAACGGACACGGCTGGGAAGACGGCTGAAGCCGGTAAGAGAGCGTTGCCATTGGTGGGGGAGGGTCCAGTACCTTCAAGGCGGGAAAGTTTGTCGCAACACATTCCCATGGCTACGAAAGAGATAGTGTGGGGAGATAAGTACATTAAATGTTTTCACTTCTGACTGACCATCGTGAGTTAGAATATGCAAAGACCCAGAAAGATTTGTGGCACCCCAGCGTATGGCGGGCCAAGATGGCGGAATTTAGGGTCGATGAGACCATGCTGAACTGGGTCTGGGCCTTTTCTATTTTTTCGGCAATTATTGGGGAGCGTAAACCAGAAGTGTTGACTGACTTAGCATGTTATCAGAACAGGATCATGAATTTCCATGCAATGTACGGGGGAAATGAATGGAAGGGTTACGATGTTGCCTTTAGAAAAGCGAAGGAGTTTAACGAGACCTTGACATGGGATTGTTTGGGTACAGTGTCATGGCATGCTCAGCTCTTGCCGGGACCGGCGGGCACGTCGGTACCAAGCACGAGTGGCTCTGGGGCATTCCATCAGAAGCTGTCGCAGCCCTTTCGGGCGAGCGCCGGGGGGGAATGGAGGCAAGCGAGGGGTTTGTTGGGGATTCAACAAAGGAACCTGTACCAGGCCTCAAGGAACGTGTAGGTTCCGGCATGCTTGTTCGGGCTGTGGGAATTCCTCACACCCGGAAACCAGTTGCCGATCCAAGACCAATGGTGCGGGTGGAAAGGGGGGATCCAAGCAGGATTGATGTGGTGCCTTGGAAGCAAACATCTTCGCCCGTTGATATCTTGGCTTTGACCCCCTGGCTGTGTGGTAAATATTTGATTTACCGTCCTAATTTCTATGCAGGTAAGTACTTAATCAATAATAACTCAATCGGAAAGAAAGAGGCAGAGTCCGTGGTGTTAGAGTTCTTAGGGGTTTTATTCCTTAAAAAGGAATGGTCAGACCGGATATCATGTTCCTACCACCACTGGGGTGTAGGAAGGGATAGAGCAATATTTTATTGACAATACATAGCTTATATACTTAAGTCACATTATAGAAACCAATACAGTAGGCGTAACAGCTGAGAGAAACAAGATAAAACACACACGTGGTAGTGATACGTAATTAGAAGGCGTGAACTAGGCGTGAGCATAGAGGTGTGTGCTAGAAACGTCATAGGTAGGTGTCACAAGTGGGTGGCACAAAGCAGAATGTTGCAATGTCAGCAGAAATCTGAGGCCTGGATGCGCGCGCAGCTGCATGACGTGAAATTGACGTGAAACTGGAGGGTGCAGGGGACTTGACATTTACACTGGCGGAAAGAGACAGAAGTCTGGCATGTCAGATCAACTCGTACCTCTATCATATCTGATATCTGATGTTTGGAAACCATATTATCTAAACGGAAAAGGTCTCTGGGGCAGAAGCTATTCTATACTGACTGTGAGTGCGTGTATAAGCGCCTAAGTGTCTGCATGAGAATGCGAGGGGCATGGGCCTTCCATGGTAACAGAGGCTATGAATTACTTGCACGGAGACAGTGAGGCCGGGCCCTTTGCTCTGCAGCTGGGGGAATGTTTACTTAAACTAGTAGGCAGGAATGCATTTTCGAGGAGCGGAACAGATAATTCGAAGGTTGAAGTCAGTCTTGGCAGGCAGCAGGCTGAGCTACGCCATGAGCCGCACAGGGAGTAAGGCAGAGGTCACGGGTACAGAGACAGCCTGGGCTGAGGCTTTCAGAGTCAGAAGGCAGGAAAAAGGCTCGATGGCAGAATTCAGGGCCTACTTCGCCAGAGCTGAAAAACGTGTAAAGTACACCACAAAAAGACGTTGGCATAGCATACTTAGAAACGGAATATTCAACCCATTCAGGGTGGGTCTGAAAGAGGACATGTTAACGTTGGACGCAAATGTATTTGCGTCTTCATAGCTGGCACAGGAGGGAAGTTACATGCACTTTAAGCTGGTACATGGAGACGGTGGGGTACACGTTAGGGAACATAACTTGACCATAAAATTTATATTTCCTCATTCCCTCCTTGTTCCCTACGGACCCTTCATGATATATCGATCCTCATGAATCGATCAGTTTGTTCTTGTAACATCATTTGCTCTTCTTTCTTCCTCTCACGTTTTGAGAGAAAACTGGAATGTTCAATGCATGATGTGGCACACAGTCCACAAATCGCTGGCCCACACTGTAGGCACAGGCAACAACTGAATACTATGACAAGGGCAATGCCCAGGAAGGATAGGATCTTCCATCCCCAAGCAGTTAACGTTGTCCAGAACCAACCGGACCAAGTCCAGGTGCCTGGATTCTGATGTATCTGACTTGCAATTTTATGAAGACGTGTAATAGCTTGGTATACCGTTGGCGCATTTTCTGGAATGAAAACACAGCAACTTGACCCGATGACCTTACAAGCTCCGCCTCTATCTGCCAAGATGACGTCAATAACAAGACGATTCTGAAGAACAACAACCCGCATGGCGGACTGCTCCTCTGTTAAGTTACCTAGGGCGGAGGCAGTTTCATTTACTACTGCTTCAAGTGTTCTAGTTAATCTGCGTATTAGTTTACTATTTTGGACGGGGCCTGTGAAGAAAAAGAATCCTTTATTGAAATCTGTGTATTGCTCCCATGCCGTTTCAGTATAGTCGACAATCGGGAGATCTCTTCGGAGCCTATTCTTTACTAGATTTGTATTTCTGTGATAATCAGGAGGGGCTTGAAAAACAGGTGGCAGAAGGAATGCAATGTAACAGGTACCATCCCAATCTGGAGGTAAGCGTATGTATGCGGTATGACCACAAACAAAGTAGGAATGACGGGTAGCTCTAAAAGAAGACTTGCCTTGATCACTGAATTCGACCACAGTAGTACATTTACTATGACCTAAGTGTACTGAACCTTTCTTACTGACACATAAATCACCAGTTACTGGTAATACTGACATAGCGGGGAGAACTGGTGCAGCTTCGGATTCAACAGTAAGAATCATAAGGTTAATTGTATAATTACCTAATCCATATACTTCATTTTCTAGATCAGTTCCTATTCTAGTGGGGAGTCCCTTCTTGTCAGGATAACAGGCATTAAGCAGAACTAAGTTCAAGTTTCCCCAAACCCAGCTTCCTTTGAAAACAGCAATATCAGGATCTAAGGAATTAATTATTCTAAACCATGCACCACAGGAGCCATTGTGAGTGAACGGGTACGGAAAGAGGGGCAGAACTCCCTTGTATTTCTGGTAGGGAGGGAGTCGGCCACATATCCAGCAGTTGGTAGCGTTGTTGGTCTGATGGGAGTGATGTAACATACTAATGAATGTGTTGTTGCGCAGCGCGAGTCTGTAAGAGAGTTCGTGGGGAGGTAATTCACTAAAAGAATGTTCAGCAGTGACATTGTAAGCAGATTGTTCACGTTTGAAGATAGGGTAGTATATAGGAAGCAATATACTTGCAACAATAATCAGAAGACTCAGAAAAAACATAATCAATAATGTCACTATACAGTGACTGCGGAGTGATTTACAATATGTACGTTTCTTGAGTTGTCTCTCTCTCTCTCTATCTCGATCTAGGGGATACATGTCAGAAACTATTTAACCGATTCACCTAGGGGAGGACTTAAACAATTAAACTGTCTGACTTGCTAGATCGAAGTTTCATGCGGTACTCTTCTTGGGGAGTTTTCTCTTGTTTAGTAACTTTAAAGTCTTTAGCATCGAGGCAGTCCTTGGAGGGGGTGGACGAGTCGGTTTCTGGCAGCAGTTCGTTACATTTCTTAATATGACTCGTATGGATCCACCCCTTTCGGCCTTCAACCTTGATAGCGGTCCGCGTTGTAAGAAGGACGGTCTTCGGCTCTTTCCAGCGGGGCTCCAGCGGACTTTTCCTGTCGAAGTTCCTAATTAACACCAGATCTCCGGGACGGACATCATGCGGCTTTACATCAGTGTTGTCGGGAAAGGCTGCGGCAACCTGTGAACGACATGATTAGAGTGCAGACATCAAGGAGGCAAGGTAATCTGTCAGTATATTACAATCGACATCGGTAATTTTTTTAGGTATGGGCGTCCCCCACATATTCGGTGGTCTTCCAAAGACCACTTCATACGGGGATAGTCCTGATCTCGAATGGGCGACCATTCTCATGTAGAACAGTGCAACTGGCAGGGCGACTATCCAGTCGACCCCTTTCTCTTTACATATTTTAGCAAGGCGGGTCTTTAGTGTCTGGTTATGCCTTTCTACAAGGCCAGCGGCTTCGGGGTGTCGGACACAATGGAATTTCCACTGATATCCTAACAGCAGGGAAACCTGTTTCATGAGTTCGGATGAGAATGGCTGTCCGTTATCTGAGTACACGACACGAGGCAAGCCGTACCGTGGGAAGAAGTCTCGAACCAGCTGCCTGGCAGTGGTCGGAGCAGTGTAATCTGGGACTGGATATGCTTCGGTCCAACGGGAAAGTGCACAAACAATTACGAGGACATATTTGAATCCTCGACAACGGTCCATCTGGATATAATCCATCTGGAGGACTTCAAAAGGGTGATCGGGAGGATGAAATCCACCTTGCTCTACAGGGACGCTTTTACCTGGATTGAACTGACAACAGATCATGCAGGTACGCACTTTCTGTTTTGCTGCTGCTCGTAAGTGTTTGTTGTACCAGAGATTCTGTAAACTGTCTAACATCGCTTTCTCTCCTAGATGTGCAGGACTATGTGCTGTATTGATTATGACTTGAACCATAGAGTCGGGGAGAAACCATGTAGATTTTCCCTTCGTCATCCAACCTTGATCTGTCTGGATCCCTCCTAGTTCGGTCCATTTCTTTATTTCATCTGTAGTAGCATGTGTCTGAATATCGATTACATCTAGTGTGGGATCCCTAACTGTCATACAATGTGTCGGTACTATTGTCTTTGTCACATCAGTTGTCTGGGTGTGAGTCAATGCTGTATGTTTTGCTGTCTGGTCTGCCAGGTCGTTACCCTGGGAAACAGAATCTGTAACTTTAGTATGTGCTTTACACTTCATGACGGATATGCCTGAAGGCAGATGTATTGCTTCTAACAGTGCTTGAATGAGGGGACCGTGTTGGATCTTGGCACCGTGAGAGGTCAAGAAACCTCGTTCTTGCCATAACATTCCGAAGTCGTGTACGACTCCGAACGCATAACGGGAATCAGTGTATATATTAACATTTCTGTTCTTGGCTAGTATACAGGCTCGGGTCAGAGCGATGAGCTCCGCCGCTTGAGCAGACAGTGTGTCAATACGATATGTTTCTTTAACTTCAGTTTCAGTGGTCACTGCATACGCGGCCACTAATTCTCCTGTACTTGTTCTCATACATGAACCATCCACATAAAGTGTCAGGTCTGGATTTGTCAGTGGAACATCTGTTAAGTCTCGTCGGGGCTTTGTTACTGCATTAATGATCTCTATACAATCATGCGGGGCTGGATCTGTCATACTTGAAGGTAACAATGTTGCGGGATTTAGAATGCTGCAGCGCCTGATTTCTATGTGTGGCTGGAATAGCGTCAATTCATAACCTGTCAGTCGTGCTATAGTCAAGTGTTGAGTCTGGGTTCTGTTTAAAAGAACCTCTACAGAGTGTGGAACTTGTACTGTTAATTGATGTCCTAAAACAATTGAGTCGCTCTGTCTGATTGCTAGTGCTGTTGCTGCTACTGACTTCAAGCACGCAGGGAGTGCCTGGGCTACTGAATCCAATGTACTTGAAAAATAAGCGCAAGGCTTATGTGATCCTGCTTGGTCTTGAGTGAGGACAGACAACGCTGTACCATCACGTTCTGTAACAAAAAGTGTAAAAGATTTGCTGTAACATGGTGTCGCTAAAACTGGTGCTTGGCATAAAGCTTTCTTTAATTCTTCAAAGGCCTGTGTATATTCCTGAGTCCAAGGAAGGACAGTCGAAGTCGCTGCCTCCTGTGTTGTTAACTGAATGAGTGGTTTAGCTAGAAATGCATATTGAGGAATCCATTGTCTGCAGTACGAGGTGAGGCCTATAAAGGCCCGCACTTCCTTTTGTGTCTGGGGTTGTGGCATATTTACAATTAACTGAATGTGATCAGGAGTGAGCTGTCTCCCCACTTTGGACAGCAAGTGACCCAAGTACACAACTTGCTGAACACAGAATTGTAGCTTCGAAGGAGACACCTTGTGTCCCTTGTCGGCCAGAAAATGTAAAACTGTCAGTGATGCTTGTTCACATTCGGGCTCACTTCGTGCGGTGATCAGCAGATCATCGACGTATTGCAGTAAAGCGGTGTTAACTGGCATTTGAATACAATCGAGTTGTCTTTTCAGTGCTTGACTATAGATGCTGGGGCTTTCTGTGAATCCTTGAGGTGCGCGTGAAAATTTGAAACTTCGTCCATTTAAACGGAATCCGAAGAGGTATTGGCTCTCTGGATCAATGGGTACACTAAAGAAGGCGTTCTTGAGATCAATTACAGTAAAGAACGTTGCTTCTGAATCAATAGCAGTCAATAGGGAAGAGATGTCGGGAACCACAGGGTACTGTGGGACGATACATTTGTTTAGTTCTCGTAAATCAATCACCAGCCGATATACTGGCGGTGCATTGGGATCAGTACGTTTAAGAATCGGAATGATGGGGGAGTTACAGATATTGGAGTCGGTCTCTACGACCACTCCCTGGGCAATGAGCTCTTCAATGATTTCCAGTAAAGCCACTACAGCATCGGGTGGTAACTTGTATTGTCTGATTCGGGGTAAAACAACTCCTGGCTTGAGTGTAACACGGTATGGTGTGATATGCATGCAGCCTACATCAGTTGGGCCTTGTGCCCACAAGTGATCTGGTACATTTTTCAATCTGACATCAAACTCTCGTAATACATAGTGACCTTTGAAATCTCGCAAAAAGAGTCTAACTCCTTCCGGAGAACAACATATCACTGCTCCTAGAGCCTTTAGTGTTTTGATACCTAACAGATTTTCTGGACATGATTTCGTAAGTAACAAGTCTGTAACACGTGATAACGGACCCACAGCCAGGGGGACGGGTTTCGATACCTCATTTACAATAGGTTGTCCTGAGAAACCAAGGGAAACATTCTGTGAGCCTGAGAGGGGTGCCCCTGGGACTTCATCATGGCTGATTGTGGTGCGACTTGCCCCTGTGTCAATTAAAAACTTTCTGTCTTTTCCCAATACTTGACTGTGTACATAAGGACCCTCTTGATCTACAGGAATTTCAATAAGAGGCAAGCCAACCTCCCTCTCTAGGCTGTTTCATGTGTATCGTGGATAATCGGGGTAATCAGATTGGGCATACTGGTACATCTGTTGTGAAACTTGCTGAGTCGCGGCAATGGGCTGTGGCTGTGACTGTGATACCGCTGCGTTTTGTCTCGTATGTGGTGGAGCATGCATAGGCTGTGTATTCTGCATGGGCTGTATATTCTGTGAAGTCTGTTGCTGAACCTGGTCTTGTCTAGGCGGATGCGGTCTTTCTGTTCTGATTTTACTCGGATCCCTTCAGTAACTAATTCGTTTTCTCGGGCTTTATCTGATTCTTTAAGTCTGTCTTCTCTACGGAGTGCTTTTTCAGCACGTTTATGTGATTCCTTACGCCAAAATTCTATGGCGTCTTTCTGAGATTGTCTGGCTTTCTTTTTCCATAGTGCTTCTTCTACCTTCATGATGCACTCGGCATCCCATGTTCCGGTAACAGGCCATCTGTGTCTCTCGTCTAGATGCTTAGTATAATCGGCCCATAAATCTAGATACAATATGGCATCTAAGCCATGCTTGTGGTACATGAAATTTCCAGGAGTGTCCCTAGGGGGGATAGGAATTTCTTCCTCTAGTATCCCTTTCCTAGTTCCTATCTGCTTTAACTTATTGAAAAACGGCATCTTGTTTACTTAGTACTGAAATGCTCAATCCTTGCTACTTAACTCTGGACACAGCTAGTTACACAAAAACACAACAATGTACATTAAAAACAGTCACTCATACCACGACATTAATCACATGAAAAACATTTGAGACATATATGACTACCCCCTTTTACTGGATGTACTGCTAAACAGCACAGATACACTGTCTGAGACAATGCAAGAACTTGAACAATCGGATATACTGCTAAACAGTACAGATACACTGTCTAAAACAGTGCAGACCGAATTTGTGTACCCAAACCCGTCTTTACCGGATACATAATAATGCACCCGTCTAGATACGTCCCCAGCAATGGTACTCACCGGGAAGCACGGAAACAGAAGGCCTCGGAAAAACTCGACTGGACCGGACTGGACTCGACTCAACTCGACACGTGGATACTTCGGAAACTGGTGGGCCTCTTGACACCTCGGACCTTGCTTCTTTCGGCTAGGCTCTGGTCGGGAATCGGATCCTCCGCACTCCTCACCGCCTCGTCTGGGTGCTGATCGCAGTCTTCGTCACCTCCGTGGGCCAGAGGGAGATACAGGAAATCCTGCCAGTACGTGTAGTTCCGTCTAACTGATGGCAGGGGACAGAGCTTGCAACGCACCAACCGGCGCGTGGGGTGGGGGAGGGGTCCCTATTCGGGCGCCAGAATAATGTGGTAAATATTTGATTTACCGTCCTAATTTCTATGCAGGTAAGTACTTAATCAATAATAACTCAATCGGAAAGAAAGAGGCAGAGTCCGTGGTGTTAGAGTTCTTAGGGGTTTTATTCCTTAAAAAGGAATGGTCAGACCGGATATCATGTTCCTACCACCACTGGGGTGTAGGAAGGGATAGAGCAATATTTTATTGACAATACATAGCTTATATACTTAAGTCACATTATAGAAACCAATACAGTAGGCGTAACAGCTGAGAGAAACAAGATAAAACACACACGTGGTAGTGATACGTAATTAGAAGGCGTGAACTAGGCGTGAGCATAGAGGTGTGTGCTAGAAACGTCATAGGTAGGTGTCACAAGTGGGTGGCACAAAGCAGAATGTTGCAATGTCAGCAGAAATCTGAGGCCTGGATGCGCGCGCAGCTGCATGATGTGAAATTGACGTGAAACTGGAGGGTGCAGGGGACTTGACATTTACACTGGCGGAAAGAGACAGAAGTCTGGCATGTCAGATCAACTCGTACCTCTATCATATCTGATATCTGATGTTTGGAAACCATATTATCTAAACGGAAAAGGTCTCTGGGGCAGAAGCTATTCTATACTGACTGTGAGTGCGTGTATAAGCGCCTAAGTGTCTTCATGAGAATGCGAGGGGCATGGGCCTTCCATGGTAACAGAGGCTATGAATTACTTGCACGGAGACAGTGAGGCCGGGCCCTTTGCTCTGCAGCTGGGGGAATGTTTACTTAAACTAGTAGGCAGGAATGCATTTTCGAGGAGCGGAACAGATAATTCGAAGGTTGAAGTCAGTCTTGGCAGGCAGCAGGCTGAGCTAAGCGCCATGAGCCGCACAGGGAGTAAGGCAGAGGTCACGGGTACAGAGACAGCCTGGGCTGAGGCTTTCAGAGTCAGAAGGCAGGAAAAAGGCTCGATGGCAGAATTCAGGGCCTACTTCGCCAGAGCTGAAAAACGTGTAAAGTACACCACAAAAAGATGTTGGCATAGCATACTTAGAAACGGAATATTCAACCCATTCAGTGTGGGTCTGAAAGAGGACATGTTAACGTTGGACGCAAATGTATTTGCGTCTTCATAGCTGGCACAGGAGGGAAGTTACATGCACTTTAAGCTGGTACATGGAGACGGTGGGGTACACGTTAGGGAACATAACTTGACCATAAAATTTATATTTCCTCAGCTGAACCAATACCCAGATCATGCGTCCGCCAGGATTTTGAGGAATGGCTTTCTATATGGCTTCAGGATCCCGGCGGGCAATTTTCGGGGGAACCCCTCCTGTAAGAACCAGCTGTCTATTCAGCACAACCCGGCGGTGGCCGCCAGAAAGATAGCGAAAGAAGTTAGCTTGGGGCGAGTAGCAGGTCCATTTATCTGCCCGCCAGTTGCGGAATTTGTGTGTTCTCCGTTAGGAGTGGTTCCGAAGAAAGACCTGGGGGAGTAAAGACTCATCCACAATCTATCGGCCCTTGGGGGGGCCTCGGTAAATGAGGCTATTGACCCCGAGGTATGCTCAGTGAGATATGCATCGTTCGATGACGCAGTCTTGCTGTTGAATCGCCTGGGCCCCGGTGCATTGTTAGCGAAATCAGACATTGAATCTGCATTCAGGTTACTCCCGGTACACCCTCAGGACCAGCGCCTGCTGGGATTCACGTTTCAAGGGAAGTATTACATGGATAAATGTATGCCCATGGGTTGTTCAATTTCATGCGCTTATTTTGAAATGTTTAGCTCCTTTTTGGAATGG
Source organism: Lissotriton vulgaris (assembly GCF_964263255.1). Lineage (NCBI taxonomy): Eukaryota > Metazoa > Chordata > Amphibia > Caudata > Salamandridae > Lissotriton > Lissotriton vulgaris. Next base: position 78,635,123 of record NC_141697.1, read on the forward strand.
GCATTCACCGAGGCCACAGAGCATAGACAGGTGATGCACTATTTGGATGATTTCCTTTTCCTGGGCCCGGCGGGCACTCGGGACTGTGCACAAGCACTGCAGGACTTCTGCACACTCATGCGGGATTTTGGGGACCAATTGGCGCCAGGTAAGACGGTGGGGCCATTTACCTCACTGGAGTTTCTGGGGATTGAACTAGACTCGGTGGAGGGGTGTTTCCGTCTGCCGGTTGAGAAGGTGGACACATTCAGGGCTTCCTTGGTACGATGTCTCCAAAAAGAAAAGGTGACCCTACATCATTTGCAACAGACAGTGGGTCAGCTTAATTTTTCCTTAAGAGTGATGCCGATGGCTCGCCCTTTCTCACGTTCCATAGCACAAGCTATGGTGGGCCTTAAAGAAGGACACCACCGCACTAGACTGTCGGCAGAGGTTCGCCAGGACATGCGCATTTGGTTAGCATTCCTGGCGGATTTCAACGGTCGAGTGGTGTGGAACAAACCCCCAGCCTCGTCGGATGAACTGGGATTGTGGACCGACTCGGCGGGGAGCGTGGGGTTTGGCGCAATCTTTGGAAACCGGTGGTCGGCACAAACATGGCCGGCGTGGTGGCACGCAAGCGGCCTGACAGGTAACATTGGATTCTTGGAGCTATTCCCCATTTGGGTGGCTCTGATGGCATGGCCGGAAGACTTTAGCGACCGCTCAGTGGTGTTTTGGTCAGACAACATGATGGTGGTCGAGTGCATTAATCACCAGGCTGCACGCTGCAAGTGGATCTTAAGACTGTTGAAAGAAATTGTATTGCGATGCATGAGATTGAATGTACAATTCAGGGCAAGGCATGTGCCGGGTGTACTGAATAATGCAGCTGATGCACTCTCTTGTTCACACATGCAGGCTTTCAGGGGTTATCTACCCACAGCGGAACTAGTGGCGGCACCTTTCCCCGAAGCACTATGGCAGATCGGTGCCCCGGACTACAAGACCTCGTGGCAGCCAGTTTAGCGCCCAGGACGAGGAAAGCTTATGAAGGAGCGTTCCGTTCATACTGCGCCTTTTTAGGGCCGGTAGGGGGGCATAGCTGGGGGCGGGAAGAGTCCTTGCTCCAGTTTCTGGTGGCACTTCATAAGGAAGGCCGATCGGCGGCAACCGCCAACAGGTATAGGGCTGCCATATCATTCATGGCACAACTCTACGGGATACGGGACCCGACGGGTTCCTTCTTAGTCAGGAAGGAACTCCGCGGCTGGCAGCGCCTGGAGGGTCGCAGACAGGATACAAGGCACCCGATTGGGTTAGACAGATTGTCCTTGCTACTAGCGAAACTGGATGAGACATGCTCCTCGCACAGTGAGGTAATTCTGTTCCGAGCGGCTTTCGCATTGGCATTCCATGGGGCCATGCGGGTAAGTGAACTTGTGGCGAGGAATAAGAAGGACGTGGGGGGAGGTCTATGCAGGGATCACGTCCAAATACGGGGCGATTCTCTGCTGATCTCGATAGCCAGGTCAAAGACAGACCAGGAGGCTTTGGGGAGTAGTGTGGTGCTGCAGCGCGCCCGGGGAACCCCAGTTGTCCAGTAAGGTATTTGGAGGACTACATGGCACAGAGGTTGACAACATGGGGGGGGGCCCTGCTTAGACATGAGGATGGCACCCCGTTGACAAGATTTCAATTTCGGAGGGTGCTGGCAATTACAATTGCGGCGGCGGCTTGAACCCGTGTGATTTTGGGACCCACTCATTCAGAATAGGGGCCGCTACTGAGGCTACGGCTCGGGGTCTGTGTACAGAGGAAGTGAAACAGTTAGGCCGTTGGTCCTCGAACTGTTTCAAGAGGTATGTGCGACTGCACATGTTGTAAAAGACTGATGGAATGCACTCACGCTTGTTGTCTTTTGTTTGGATTACAGTTTCGCAAGCCTGTAACGCGGGGCGAAAATTGGGATCGGCCCAACACCAGAGGACCAGTGAGAAAGGATCACCGACTGGAGATCAAGTGGTATGGGTCGTGGGCCACTCATACGTGAGGCGTGCCGGGGACATATTCAATGCAGGTGACGCGACTCACGCATCTGAGGAATATGGGTTCAGAGTGACCTTCCATGGGAAAGGAGGCCTCTGTTTTGACCGATTTCAGAGCTTTGTGGAGGAACGCCCAGGGGGAGACGGCCATAGGCCCCTCCCAGGGGGAGACGGCTATATGCCCCTCCTACGAATTTCCCGGGGGCCGGATATCCGCTCCGGCGGAAGAGAGTGAGGGGGAGGGGGGGGAGTCCACGCTGTCCTTCTTACGGATACCTCACACGAGGACTCGGACGACCTTAAGATGGCGTCGAGTGAAAGGGGGCCCCCACAACAAGGGAAGTTACAGTTGGCTGCGAGGGTAAAGTCCTCTGCGCATGCACCACTCACACCGTGAGGGCGGGAATTTGGTAGTAGGGATCTGACACCGGTTAAGACCTTGCCGTTGGCCCTTAATGCTAGGTTGTACAATTTTATCTTAGAATGTTATGCATTTGCAGGATGCTAGACTCGGCTAGGAAACCTTTGTATTAGAGATTTGTTAAGGTTAGCCAAAAACTTGTCTTCATCAAAATGTAATGGAAGTTAAAATTGTACATGATTCATGAAACGTTTTAATTTAAAGTTTTAAATTTTGTTTCATATTTTAATAAATACGTCCGGGGGGGTAAGGCCCCCCCCCCGCCTTCCAAAAGTTCAAACCTGTGTCTGTCTCCTCCCATGGGGAATTGGTGTTGGGAGGGGTGGCGGGCATCCCGTCCCATATGGAAAGGGAAGACCACTCGGTCCCCCCGAACGTATGGATGGGTACCCCGATCCCCCGGGAAACTATTGTGGGCGGGGGGCGTGTCCCGGCTGGTATGCCCGAAGCGGCGTAGCCAGAGCACGCCCCTCCCGCCCAGAAGAGGTTGGCCCAGACACCCGCCCGGAAGTCCGTGCACGGATGGGCGTACCTGAGGCGGGCCCCCGCCCTCCCGCAGATGGATATATAGAGCGGGAATTCAACGAAGCTTCCTCTTGTTCCAGTGCTCTGAAGGCTGCACCACTCGTCGCTCGTGAGCCCTCTAGGGAACAAGCTGCAATTTTGACCCACCCACCAGCCCCTGTTTGCAATGTTTATGGAATAAAGTAATTGTTGGTGATTATTCGAGTGTAATAAAAAGATACAGTCATTTCTGCATCATAGATGTATGCCTTTGATTGAATAGATGCTTGTAGGCCTTTTTCTCCTTTGTAGAAACGTAGAGGAATGGAGTAAATAAATAATGATTGTCTTGTGCTTTAGGACTTTTTTCCTTTGTAGCAATGTCAAAGTTGGTGAATTGTCAAGCTGTTACAGATTAGGCGTATTTTCTCTCCTTAGTAGGTAAAAACAACTGTCGTATTTATTTTGGTCGGGCGGTAAGGTCATGATCGGTGAGCAGTGATTTCAAGGTCCCTAGGGGGGGCGCCACCCAGTATGGATGGGAGCGCCCGGGGGGAGGCGGCCATTGACCCCTCCCACGGGGGGGGCGGCACCCACTACGGATGGGTCGCCCAGGGGGAGACGGCCATAGGCCCCTCCCAGGGGAAGACGGCTATATGCCCCTCCTACGAATTTCCCGGGGGCCGGATATCCGCTCCGGCGGAAGAGAGTGTGGGGAAGGGGGGGAGTCCACGCTGTCCTTCTTACGGATACCTCGCACGAGGACTCGGACGACCTTAAGATGGCGTCGAGTGAAAGGGGGCCCCCACGACAAGGGAAGTTACAGTTGGCTGCGAGGGTAAAGTCCTCTGCACATGCGCCACTCACACCGTGAGGGCGGGAATTTGGTAGTAGGGATCTGACACCGGTTAAGACCTTGCCGTTGGCCCTTAATGCTAGGTTGTACAATTTTATCTTAGAATGTTATGCATTTGCAGGATGCTAGACTCGGCTAGGAAACCTTTGTATTAGAGATTTGTTAAGGTTAGCCAAAAACTTGTCTTCATCAAAATGTAATGGAAGTTAAAATTGTACATGATTCATGAAACGTTTTAATTTAAAGTTTTAAATTTTGTTTCATATTTTAATAAATACGGCCGGGGGGGTAAGGCCCCCCCGCCTTCCAAAAGTTCAAACCTGTGTCTGTCTCCTCCCATGGAGAATTGGTGTTGGGAGGGGTGGCGGGCATCCCGGCCCATAATGGGTTGAAATCATGGCTGTAGCATGCTTTGCTAATTGTTGATTCATAGAATCACGCAATATGAACTAAAATTGTAGTTTCATTAGCATGAATTCTTGGAACTTGCAAGCATGAATTGACGAATGAGAAGGCTTTACTATTTTTTATATCACCCCACTGTGTCCCATTGTGCAACCCTCCCCCCACTCTCACAGTTGCTACCCCAGATCTCTGTGATTATGCCCCCGCAATGCTTCCCCCACCCAAGTTTCTTTCCCAGCCGCTCAGGTACATTTTTTAGGTCTCGCCTACTTAGCATAGAATGAGCTACCTGTTGCAAGACATACTTTTAGCTTACAGTGGGTTTAGACGAGAGAACGCCCAGTGCTGGCCATTGATTGGCTTCGTTGTCACTCCCATTTCTTCTTATTCATTAGCGTGTGTGGGTTCACCATTCTCTTCTTGTGTTTGTCCTTCTCCTGGAGTGTAGACACATTACTGTATCCTTAAACTGCTCGCTTTTTCAGGTGCAATATATATTTTCTTCGAGCAATCTGCAAGATTGCATGTGTTTTCCATCCGTCTCCCTGTAGACTTCCATTTCTCCACCACACTAGTATTACTGTTTCTCTGCCCACGTGCTTCTCCCCACCCCATCTGTGATGCACTCGCCCTCGTGAGCTTCTTCACCCCGCTGCTTTTTCACCCAAGTTCTTCTTTTTCCCAGCTCATCAATGTGCTCTCTCTATTCTGTTCACCCTCTCTCCATTTGCTTTCATCTCCATGCCCTCTGTGTTGCTTCATCCACCTGTGCCCCCATGTTGCTTCCCTTCCCATCTCTCCTGTTGCTCCCCCAGTCCTCCATGATTCCCCCACCCGCGTTGCTATTTTTTCTTTCTGTTTGCTGAACCAACTCGGAACAGCAAGCATAAAGGAAAAAAAAGTGCTCGCATAATGTTGTAGGTATCAGCATGCTTGATGCGCTTGCCTACAGAATTGTACAAACACCCTTGTCATGGGCTTCTTTCAGGTTTTTTTGCCATGCTACACGCCATCCCATGCTGTACAACATAGCTAAAAACATTGTCAAAGCCAATAGGTCCTAAAGTTGAGACCTAATAGCTTGGCCAATGCATGTCTACTAGTAAAGACACCCATCTCACAGTGGTATAAAGGTCCGCCTTGTGTATTCCCAGATGTGTTTAATCCACGTAAGCAATTCATTAGCGCCAACTGTGCAGTCGTAGTAAGTCGGTGTTCTGAAAGTACAAATATAAGGGCATACGGTTGTGATTATCTATTTTTCATTCTTCACTTTTTCGCTGCTAATCCTTCCCTTCCGATGTGCAAATTAAACATGGCAAGTCCTTGATTGTGATACTTTATGACAGATTATTTGAAATTCAGATAAGCAATCACAATATTTTGTGTGCCGATAAATAAAGAAATTAAAAACGTTATGCAAAATGCACATACCTGGCACTTTATTCAACTTGATACCTTTTTCAATTTCAGGCTGCAGATCTTGAAAAACCTGCTCCTCCTGACCCTTGACATCTTGGAGCACTGGAGAACAACTAAGAACAGCATTAGTGCACTATGACAGTAAACATAAAGGAGACACATATGACTATTTAGAGGAAGCAATTACTGCCATGGGGTTGTGATGTACATGTTATTCTAATACGTGTGGCCTCTCTCCATTGGTCCATTTGGTAGAGCTGCAGCGCATCTTCAACAAACCAGTCCATGCATTGTGAGACCATTGTTCAGAAGGGGAGCTACAAAGCCTGTTAAAGATTGTTTAGTTTATAAGAAATATTAAAAATATTATGAATCTAAATTAAAATAATGAAGTTTGTTCATTGTACATATTAAAAACTCAATGAAAATTATGTATAAAAATAAATGCCTTCATGCTCTTTAAAATCTGGATGTAAGGGACTTCAAGATGGCTGCATTTGTTGGAGCCCCACTTCAGCTCTAACTCTGAGGCCATGGCACTCCTGGTGTCAGAAGGAGTGTAAGACTGAGAGTAGCTATGTGGGCTGCACTTCTTCCAGGCGAATGTGCCAGGCTGCGGGTAGCGTTGAGGATGTTGAGCGTGCTCAGGTCTCTGGGTTCTCCCTCACAAAGGGTTGCTGAAACAGCGTATGTTGCTGATATATAAGATGAAGGATAACCAAAATGAGACAAGCCAAAGATTTTACAAATACAAGGCCTGTGCACTCCCAGTCACCCAGGATTATGAGACTAAGATGGAAGAACTGGAGAATTATGCCAAATCTAAAAAGATTCAAATATTGGGGTTTATGGTGCTGAGTTAGTCCATGAATTTGTGATTGACAGTGCAACATTGTTAGACCAGATATCTTTGGTATGGTAGTTCCCCAAACATTTTGCCTTCACTCCCTTACTTTGCTGAACTTGTGTTTTGTGGCATTAGGATTCTGGAAAGGTGGGATTTTCCCTCTAGAATCAGAACAATTTTCTAGAGTCCCGCCACAGGTCGACTAGACCTTTTTACCTGTCATAGAGTGTAGAAGGCAATCTATCTCAATATCATAACATCAGTTCGAACCATCCCCATTGCTTTCCCCAAAGAACCACTGACAAAAAGTCAAGTTTAAAGATTTATTATAAAGCCAAAAGCAGTTGTGTATATAAACACCTCAGTAAAAGATTCAGAAGATAAACAGGCACTAATACAAACATGATCCTACGGAAAAGTCTCAGTCGACTAAGAAACAACACAAGTATAATCTCCAGAACCACCAGACTAGCAAGAATTGCTATTATCTGGGTTTTAGTAGGCATCGAAGGAAAGAAGAAATACATCCAGATTAAACTGTCCCTACACTATACTAAGTGACATCCCTACCTAATAGAGTTCCCTTCTAACAAAAGGTGTCAGCCGTGGTGACTTCCAAAGAAGCTCACTCACAGGTTTCAGACTTAGCCTATGAACCCATCTCGCTTAGCAAAGCTCTCTGCCTACCCAGCATCTTTCTTCGCCCTCATGCGCATCTGCTCTGCCCTCCTACCGGGGTGCTGTCCCTAATACAAATCCCACAATAAGGGCGACACGCCCTAAGGTACGCCCCTCTCAAAAGTATTAATTTTCAAAGTAACTTCATTACGACATCTTCATCTTTGTTCGTTGAAAAACAGCCTTGGGTCCCAGAGTCTTCTCCTCTTGAAGTTGCTTCCCTAAATTTCGCAGCCACTCCTCCATGTCTGGGACTACCATCCTAACTCTCATATACAATGGGCCCTTCTCTACTATCTTTGGTTAACCTTGCACCTGCAAAGGAACGCACATAAATCGATTCACAGTTACATGCTACTTGCAATTAATTTTCCAAAGCAACCTTCTAGGAACGGCATTTCCATGATTTAATGCGAAGTGAAACATTCTTAGTTCGGCCTACACAATCCCCTCTCCCCACCTGGGCCTCTGCACGTTTCGGGATATCACTCGCTAACATTGGCAAACATTTTCGTTCATTAGGCCTACCTCATTATAGCAAAAGAATACATTTTCTAACTGAACACTTCTATATCGTTACATGAATGCAGTAATACATTTCTAAACATGCATTTAAATACATCAATGCTTATTAGAACATCCTTTAACTGAATTAGTATTATACTACAAACACATTTCTAAGGTAACATGACATTAGTATTTTCAAAGCACTTTACGTTACAGTTATGTAAATTCTGGCACATGGTTTCATAGCTCTGTGTCACATTTAAACATGATTATAATCCTCTATATATGCGGGTGCTGATTACTCGGGAATATGGTGCACCCCTACAATTTCTAACACAGTTTTGCTCTCTCTCAATTCTGTGTAGTTTGCCTTCGATAACCAGTGCTAAAATGCTTGTGCTCTCTCCTTAAAACATGGTAAAATTGGCCTACACCTATTTGGTACAATTACTTTACTTGTAAGCCCCTAGTAAATGGTACTACCTGTACACAGGGCCGGTAAATTAAATGCTAGTAGTGGGCAGCAACGCTCATTGTGCTATTCACTATAACAGCACTGTCTCAGGTCTGCCACAACAGTCTGTAGTGCTGTTTTAAACGACCATTTTGATCTGGCAAAACAAAGCTTTTGCCAGGCCTAAACCTTCCTTTTTAGTACTTATTAGTCACCCCTCAGCTAGACGTTAAAAAGTTATGGGGCAAGGTGCATGGTACTTAAAAAGCAGGACATATATGTTTAAGTTTTACATGTCCTGACCTTGAAAAACTACTAAAGTTATTTTTTTACTGTTGCAAGGCATATCTTTCCCATAGGCTAACACTGGGTTATTTTATTACATCCAAAAGGTGCTAACTTCAGATTGGAAGCAGATAGAGATATGCTGTTTACACTCCTCGGCTTCTGGGCTTCTTTTTGAAAATACAAAAGGATATAGTTTGGTCCAGGGCTCCGTCATGTGACAGAGTTCTGTACCAAATTGTAAAAAGCATTGACAGGAACCGTTCCTGCAATACTTTAGATTGGTGGTCATTTCTAAATTTTGCATGTATAGTAGCCTCGGCCTGTCGTACGTTAAGTACTCTGCCAGGCCAACAAAGATTACTCTGACTGCCAAAATCAAAATCGGGCCCTCAGTTCTATATTTTCCCAGACTTGAGCATTGTCACTTTGAGGGATTGGTAATGTATGCAAGTGATAAAGAAATAAATTACTGTGAACTAAGATGACTTTATACTTTCAGTGAAACTGCGGTTCAAGAGAAAGATAAAGGTCATATGTTTGTTAAATCCGAAGCAGCTTGGTAATTTTTATCATCCGAAGGAGACCGTGCCACACAACCAGAGTGACAAACAGGGACTCGTTCCAGCTTGCCTAATCTGCAGCGATGTCAGTTTTCTGGAATAAATCACAGTGACCAGTGGTGAATTACTTGTTTCTGGTTGTACAATGCTGATCTATTACTTTACTTACCATATATGGAAGTTACAGGGGACCTCCCTCATATAGTTGTTATCAATAAAAAAAATGCAATCTGAAAATATGGATGTAAACTGAGGGCTATGATCACAAGCAATTTGAGAAGGTGTCCCCTAAAAATAATGTTGCAGCCTTCCAAATGATGTAAACAAATAAATAAACAAGCCTTTGCTGCCAACCTTTTGGCTTTGCATGTGCTTGTTTTCTTTCATCATTGCTTTTATAAAAATGTATAGTTGGGGGCAGTAGCAGGCCCTTACCAATATATAAGAAAAAATGTCCACGGACTCGATAATTCTCGCCTCAGTGCCTATTCTAATCATGGGGTCCCACGCTGCAACTCTGGGCAAAAGCTTGCTTAATCTCCACTACGGCGGCCCACCCGCTGCGGGATGCCTGGCTTTCACCTTGGGGATGCCCAGTAGGGGTTATCTCACAGGGAAAAAGCCAGGACGGGTTCCCAATGCAAACGCCTTGATGCCTTTGGGTGATACGTGCGCTATATAAGTCGCAATACATACATACATACAATGCCTAAAAACAAAAATATTATTTGTCTCAAAAAACACACACTGTCAATGCAGCCCCTAGCATGAAGGCACTACTTTGTCTGTGCATGTGCTCCTTGTGAAATAACAGTCACTCACAGTGACGTTCACCAATGGCTGAAGTGGACAGACCAACTGCCCCATGCCGTATGCTGTAGTGGGCAGACAGAAAATTTGAATGACACAAAAGCAGACCAATGGACGACAAGGGCTGGCTGAAAGCCCCTCAGGGTAAGTATATTATACATATAATTTTAGTAAAAATCAAAAGGTAGTGGATGACCCAATATTAAACAATATCATAAATATTACAATGGACACAAGTGTATCCAAGTCAATAAAATGGGCTATGTCACAGAGCAAATTCTTAATCACAAGATGTTCGTTTTCTCTAAGACAATGGAAGGTTGTTGCAGACCTTCCATGTTCTGTGTGTGTTGTCATTTAAGGGAGAGTTCCTTGTTGTGCACTCTGCATCTAACAGGTTGCTTCAAAGTGTGGGCCCCACATCTCTGGATAGCCGGAACTGAAAAGTTACTTTACAACTAGATATCTATAGGGCTGTGCTAAGATTCATTCTGAAACACCAGTGGTTGTTAATGGACCCTTAAAAGAAGGGACACGTCTTAATTGGATCTGGGTCACACATTTTACTGACTTTGCATGATACAAATACTGATAGTGTATGGTGATTTCAAAGGGTTGTTGCGGGTTCCCTAGGTGTTGTTTCGACTCGTTAGTGGCCTCTTTAATAGCCACCAACTCCTCCTTAGATATTGCAGTGTCATATTTGTCCTAGAGAAGTATGTATCCACCATCTGCATGCATTTTACACTTTTCTGACACGTTACTCACCCAGTAACATATCTTAGTGCAATACGACTGATAGAGCGCGATGCTGCTCTCTCATTTGTAGGGGTGCATTATAATCTTGAGTAGTTTGCACCTACATGTATTCTTTTGTTCTGTTAACTTAGGACAGTAGAACATGTGCCGTAATATTATGAAATGTGATGTGCTAGGTATTTTTTTCATATTAACGCTGCAGTAGATTTGTGTTTTGCTGAACACATTAACGTGTAGAACTGTGTTAGATGCTTGCACCTATTCACGTATATTTGATGTGCCCAATGAACATGTTAATTTAGAAATGTTCAGTAAAAGAGCTCATTTATATGTAAATCTAGGTGCTATTCTTTTATGTTGGCTTATTACTGTAGGCCTGAAATGTCTTCTCCCTGACTGCTCTCGCATATTAGATATGATAGTTCAATTTTATGTGCATGTTGGATTTGTTCTTTTCTCACATTTCTGTTGCAGGTGGAGAAACTCGTCTTTGTTAGTTAGAATAACACTTTTGTTTTAGGAGTTAATCTCAGGGAGGAGCGGATACATTCGTACAAGGAAGGCTGATAACGTGAGACGGTGTTCTTTCTCACTAGAGAAGGCCTGGGAATCGAGGCCATCAAGCCAAGAGCTGGGAGTATAGAACCTGAGTGGAAAATCACATATGAGGGGTGCCTAGTGGAACGAGGTGATCGGAAGACGAGCAGTGGGTGTGTTCTGAGAATTTTGTGTTTGAAGTATGTACAGTGCTCCAACGGTTGAGTCAGGAGAAGAGAGGAGATCGCTGCATCTTAGACCGAGTTCTGTAGCCGTTGGCTACTTGACACATACAACGTGAGTGCACTTCTTCGTGAGTATTCACTTGCTGACACCTTTTCCTGACTTGCCTGGGAAATGCTAAGTAGGGATGCCACTTTAGTAGTAGAGTAGGGACAGACTAATGCTTTTCACTTACGAACCCCCAATGAAGTCTGATATTGATGTGTGGGCACTTATTGCCTGTGTTCTTGTGTTGGAATTTGTTATTCTCTACATGCTCCTACGCTTTAACTTTGCTCATAGGTTTGGCTTTGTATTTGTTCCGATATATTTGGCTTTGTAATAAACCCACTAACCCAGAACCTGGAGCCTGTGATTCTTCGGACTTATGAATCATTGTGTTTATGAACCTGATGTGAAAAGTTGTTTCTCCCCTCTACACTTCTAAGCAGGCACCAACGGTCCATTGACCGAGAGTTCCAGAGTAAATTGGAGTCAGGGAACTCTGCCCCATCACAACCATTTAAAGTCTGTCTCCCCACAACCCATAACTTTGAATTCTGATGTTCTGTTTTCTCTCCTTTACAAGGTAGCCAGGTGTAAGGGCCAGGTCAGAGGGCATCCTCCTTCTGAATTGTCATCAATGCAGTTGAACCTTTGTAGATATAAGCAGAACTGACATCTCCTTCTGTAATGCGGACCAAATAATATCATCCCATGAAGATACAACTTATGATATATTATAGGCTCCTGGAATTGATCCATTAACCGAACTATTATTGAATAGGTTATTGCTTCTTTACAGTAAGATCATTTAATAATAAATTGTATCTCATGTAAAAGGTGCCTTTGCCGGTGATGAAGGTGGTTGAGCAAAACCAGGAGTAAATTCTCCACTGTAAAATGCTTAACAAATGTGTTATTCCTTCTCAGTCAGTATCTGTATGTTGTCATTGGGATAGGTTTTCTTCTGAACCAATTTGTTTTCACAATTATACTGTTTAGGAGGTGACAAATGCTCTGCGCATTTGGGAAACCAGAAAATGAAGCGTCATCTGGCAGTCCAATGCTCTTTCCAGTCTGGACAAAGTTTCTCTATATGCTATGATCAGCTTTATTTACTGGAGAGTTTTTTTGCAAATGCATTGCAGTTGCAGCGTTTCTCTTACAATATATCACTGATTCCTACCTCGCCGCAGAGACCTAGAGCACCCTGCCCGTCCACCGAGGCAATCAGCGTCACTGCCTCAATTCAGGAAGGAGCTCGAGACCTGGCTCATCGACTGAACCTCCACGGCCAGACGGATCAGCAGCCGCCCCCGTCCAGCACCTTGAGACCCTCAACGGTGAATAGCGGCGCTTTACAAACCCCGCATTGATTTATCGACTGGATCATGCAAAGTTAAGTTTGACCACTTCAAGTCGTATTTTTTCTTCTAGATTGGTTTGTTATTTGTTAGGATTGTTGGGCTAAAAATAATTTCCTGCGGCACTGGTTCATTTCCTCTGTACTTAATTTTGCAAATGATTGATGCTACAACAGTCTCACAAGATGGAAATAAAAGCACTTTGAGCTCAATCTCTGCCCTTCCTTGTCGTTGGGGCACCTTGTTGAGTCCATTCCTACAGTCTGGGACACTTCTTTGCAACGTGTCCCTTATACCACACCAGCTTGAACTGACCCCTTCTTTCAAACCATTGAGGAAGCCTGAGGACTGGAGATCCAGGCCTCGGAGCTGACATCCTTACAGCCTTAGAATCAGTCCCTAAACTGGGCATCACTAAAACATCCAAGGTAGATTGTCTTGTTTGCCAAGTCTGAGATGTGCATTTTGTCCTTTCTGAGGTCATCTGTGGGCGCTCTGAAGAGCCAGGCTGAGGTCCGCAGCAGTTGCATCCAAAACCAGTGCTTTAAATGGGCCGGTACTGTCCAATACAGAGTACCGGCACTTATTTATTTTGAGAGGGAGAGTACCGGCACTTCTCAAGAGAGACATAAAACTCTTAGGGCCAGATGTAGGTAAATCTAATTTACCGACTCATAAATACCGAATTTTACCGATTCGGTGTTTATGAATCGGTAAATTAGAAGGAGGGAGATGTAGGTAATTTTTTATTTTGAATTACCGAGTCTGTAAGATTTGGTATTTACAGATTTGGTAAATACCGAATCGGTATTCCCCATTGATTCCTATGGGCTCAAAAGCCCATAGGAATCAATGGGGGATACCGATTCGGTAGTTACCGAATCGGTAAATACCGAATCCAGCAAAGGTGCAGGGGGTGTCACTTTGACACCCTCTAGCACCCCAAGTGGAGGCTTGTGTGCCATGTGGTACACATACATGCCCTAAGGGCATGTCTGTGTATCACATTGCACAGGTGTGCATGTACAGATGTGCATGCACACCTGAATTCGGTATTTTACCACCCAATAGGATTCGGTGGTAAAATACCGACTCTTAAGGGCCTGTGGCACTCTGTGGAGTGCCACCTACATCTTTATTTACCGAATCGGTAAAATTACCGATTCAGTATTTTACAGAATCGGTAAATTTACCGAATCTGTCAATTTACCGATTCTGTAAAATAATGGCCCCTACATCTCAATCACCAATTACCGGTTGGTAACGTAATTGGCGACCTACATCTGGCCCTTAATTGGAGAGTACCAGCACTTCTCAGAAACAAGCATGTACTCTGGTACAGAGTACCTGCACTTCTATTTTTCCATCTCAAGCACTGATCAAAACCAAACAGGATTTCCACTGAAAGTTTGTAAAACCAAATCTCTGCAGCTCAAAATCAAACAAGGGACCGTTCCTGTACAGACAACTTCTTCGAAGTGTATCCTTGAAGAACGTAGAAACAGTCTTTCGGTCCCTGATTCTCCAGTAGTCTTGGCTCTGTTGCCCTGTGAATCATGCAGTGGACTCCACAAACACCTTCCGTAGAATAACATTGGCCATAGGCCCCCATGATAACTATATTTACAAAGCTTAGCATTCAGGAGCTATAACATAGCTCCTTACAGTGAATGAGGGTAAGATGTAGGTCCCCCAATACCGGTCGGTAACGGCCGAAATTACCGAATTTCGGCCGTTACCGACCGGTATTTGGCATTTGGAATGTAGGTGGCATGATTGTAGGATTCGGTATTTTACCGAATCGGTAATTTAAGGAATCAGTAAATTACCGAATTCTTGACATACCGATTTGGTAAATTACCGAATCCGTAATGTAGAGAGCACTCAAGTGAGTACATTCCTCAGTTAAGGATTCGTTATTTACCACAAACTACAAGTTGGTGGTAAATAACGATAAACCTTTGAAAAAGCAATTATTTGCTTTTCCAACAGTGCTATGTGGCAGACATACATGCCCTTAGGACATGTATGTGTGCCACATGTGCACCCATGCACTATTCAGGGGTGCAACAGGGTGTCAATGTGACACCCTGCCACCCTTGAATGTGTTCCCCATTTTACCGAATCAGTATTAACCGATTCGGTAATTCCTATTCATTCCTATGCCTCCAGGCCCATAGGAATGAATGGGAATTACCGAATCGGTAAATACCTATTCTTAATTACCGAATCTGTAAAATGTACCGAATAATTAGCTACATCCCATTTACCGATTCTTAAATACTGAATCGGTAAAATTCGGTACTTAGGAATCGGTAAATGGGAATTACCTACATCTGGCCCTAGATATGGCAAAGTTCTGTTCAATCTCCTTGCTTCCTGATTGCTAGAGGAAAGAGTTAGTTCACCCAGAAGCCACGGTGTCATCCTGAAGTATTACACATGTGAAAGGTGTCATGACTCTCCTTAAGAGGGACCTAGACAGAGCAAAAAAGTTAAACAAAATCATCCTTGGCAATCTGATAATGCTAGCTGGAAGATGGAGAATTATGTTGCAGTACATAAGCTGGGTACCAAACCCCGCTGACATCAGCAAAATAGAAGAATGCCACCGATAATTCAGGAGAAAAATCTAAATGGAACAAAGCTGCAAAAAGGCAAGAACCAGAAATAAATATATAGAAAAACTGGGCCTTGAACATGAAGAAAAATTGGGAACGAATGCATTGCGATTCATCTACGTGTCATGAATGTCTCCTTTATAAATTATTTAAACTGGAACTGACATCAATCAATCAATCAATGAATGGCTCGTAAAGTGCGACTACTCACTCGTAAGGGAACTTCCAATACACGTCTCGGGATAATCAACCATATGGGAAGGGTAGTTCATATTCCCTGGAAAGCCTCTTCCTTCAGAATCAAGGCGTAGGGCGAAAACGCCAAGAAAAGTACTGAGTCTCACATCATTTTCTATGACTGGGATCCCTGGCCTTATTTATAAGAGTGGCCCAGTTTGCGAGAACTCCCAGCTACATGCTGGACGGGCACCAAGCAGCACACTGTCCAGTGGGGAAGTGTGGCTCAGGGGTTAGAGACGGCAGACCCGGAAGCTGAGATCGGCCCTGGACCAGGGTTCAATTCCCCGCCTCGGCGGGTCTTGGGCCAAAAAATATTCCACGGACGATAATTCTCGCTCCGGTGCCTTCTCGACTCACGGGTTCACACTCTGCGACTCTGGGCAATAGCTTGCTTAATCTCCACAACAGCCCCTCGCGGCGGGATGCCTGGCTGTCACCTTGTGGATACCCTGCTGGGGTTATCTCACAGGGGAATACCAGGACGAGTTCCCTAAGCAAGCGCCGGGAAACCCACTGCGGGTAGCTGTGCGCTATATAAGCTCAAATACATTTACATTTACAGGTGAGGGGCTTGCACACAGACTTCCTATGACCGTGGACAGTCTCTGGTGAATCCTGGCCACAGTTGTGACAATGAATATGCTCAGGAGGTAGGATTTTATTTGGTGTTGGCTTTTTTGTTAGGTGTCAAGGACTGGAAGATGTGAAGCTCTCTCTGGTTTCCTTCATGATTGCCCCAGGAAAGTGAGCCACCCAGCACTAACCATACATCTGAACGTTGTCAGGGGTCTCATTTAAGAGGAAAAAACACTAATAGGTGAAAAATACCTCTTTGGAAATACAGATTGTCTTCATTGAAGATGAAGAACTTTAAAAAGGGCTGGGAAACAAGATCTAAAAACTTCACTGAGAAAGAGTCGAATGATAGTCTAAATCTTCAACTTGGGAAAATCTAACAGGGAAAAAACAGCAAAAACTTATGATAAAAAGCATTTAGGGTGATGAATCCAACAAAAATAGAGGAATGAAAAGCATTGTGACACTCCCATTTTTGGCTCTAAGCTCATTTGTCGATGAAGAGAACAGGAAATGACTTCACAGGAAAATGGTTGACCGCCATCTTGGACAGGGAAGCTCTGGTTTCAGAAACTGGGTAAACGACCATCTTGGATAGGAATTATTATAATCCTAACCATACCCACAGTCACAGGAAAATGGTGTTAGAATAGCATTGCAGCAGCAAGAAGAGAGCTCAAATGGCCCACAACCTAAATTTGATGCAACAAGCATCTTGGATCCTCCGTGCTGCCATACTCCTTCCTCAGAACTCTCAGCTCGATATCATGGACCATGACCAGAGCAGCGCACCACCAGTGGAAGCTTTTGTGGACTCTTGCCATGGTACTGACCACAGCAGAAGTGGAATCCTTCCTGCAAACCAAGCCCACCTTCTCTGAGGAATCAAGGTCACTCTCCTGTGGGATCTGTCTGAAGATGCTAGATACTTCTGGATTTCACTTAGTACTTGAAGACAATTCTCTTCAAGGAGTATTATCCCCTGGCTTTCCCAGTAAAGTTCATCTGCTACTTACCCCTTGTAAATGATCAACCCTTATCCTTGGTCCCTCGCCCAAGTACTTTGACAGACCATTGGAGCACAGCATCATTGTGGCTTCAGGCACCACTGGTAAACAAAGCCAACTTTTACAGTTGCATCCCAGCAAGCTCTAACTTCTGTGGGAATAAGGTCTAACTGTTGGCAGCTGCCAAGAAATGAAGTGCATGAGTGGTCTCTGGCTGGAAAAGGTACCGCTTAACCCCTTCGACGCTCATGACGAGCTCAGCTCGTCATGAGTTACGGTTCTCGAACGTTCATGACGAGCTGAGCTCGTCATGTAAGGCGGGTTTTAAAAAACTCAGCGCACAGCGGAAAAACCGCTAGCGCGCATGAGGTTAAAAATCAAATGTAGTCCTTCAGCCCAAAAGAACCTTATCAGACTACCATACACATTTGATGAGATCCACCCGTCCTCAAACAAGCTGAATATGTCCCGCCATATGGAGCCCTGTGTGTCCATCCATGGAAAAGAAATGTATATGCCGTGTTCGTAGACATCCATGTGACTTTGGACCCGGTAGAATGGCGCTCTTTGTGTGAAACGCCGCTGTCCATCAGACTGCCACAATGTCTTCTATACTTGGTTGAGACCTTGCTCTCCCTTACATGGGCCAGGATTCAGCTAGATAATAAGGGAGACTGTCTGACAAAATCATGACTTCGTACGGCCTCAAACAAGGCCGTGTCCCGGCCACATTGTTGTTTGTATTATTCTTAGCAGATCTTCAGAAGGCTCTTTCCAAAGCAAGGACCCTTCCTCCTAAAATGAAGGGTTCTTCTGTACGTATGTTACTTTACGCTAATGAACCTGCGCTGCTTGGCCTGGCTCTGATAGAAGAAAACCATGCTTGATGTGTTAGCTGCTTATTGTACTCTTAACTGCTTGATGATGAACCCTGCTATCACTCAGGTGATGGTGTTTGGCAATTTACAAACATAGGCAGTACAAGTATCTTTAAGTCTTATCAAGAATCTGCCCTGTGGATCATGAAGAGCTGTAGGAGGTTTAATCTTCCCTAAGATGGTTATTCCATCCAATCTGTCCCCAAAACTGATATGCAAACATGGTCCCTATCACCATTGATGACTGTGCATTCTTAGTCTGTACCCTTTATTGTGTAGAAGTAGAAGAGTAATGTCTGTAGAAGGCCTCACACTCGACCATGTTCACCAGAATTGAAGGGATAAGACTTGAATCAGGCCTAAAAGGACTCTATTTTGAGGTCGAAGAGTAATAACAATAATAAGCATGTATTAAGCGCCTGGCTGCACAAAACTGTGTGTCCCCGCGCTGACTGCAAATGCAAACCATCAAGAAGACCAAGAGTCGAGCTAACGGAATTAATTTTTGGGAAATAGATGAGTTTTAAGTCTGGCTCTGAACCTTGTTTCAGATGGCTCCATCCGCAACTGGATTGGCAAGGCATTCCAGAGCTTGGTGGCTAAATAGCGGAAGGATTTTCCTCCCATTTTAGCTTTAGTGATGCGGGGGATTTTAAATAGCATCATGCCCGCTGATCTAAGATCTTTGATCAGCCTATGGATGGTGATGAGGCCTCTCAGATAGCTAGGGCCTTTGTTTTGGGCAATGCGATGTGCGTAGCAGAGAGTTTTAAATGTAATTCTCTCTTTGACCGGGAGCCAATGAAGCTTGGCAAGCGCATTTTTAGTGGATGCTCTCCGAGGGAGACCGAGCACCAGTCGCGCTGCAGAGTTCTGTATGCATTGTAACTGGTGCAGACTCTTTTGATTAAGACCAAGTAGGAGAACATTGCCATAGTCCAAATGGGGAGATATTAGGGCATGGACTATGGTCTTTCTCGCTTCGGTCGGAAGAAGGTCTAGTACTTTACGTAATACTTTGAGGGTGCTGTAGCATTTGCTTGTCACTTTGTTTACCTGGGCTCTGCCTGAGAGATCGGCGTCAAGCATGACTCCGAGATTCTTCACCTTCTCTACAGGCACAGGTAGTTCTCCCAACTCGCTAGGCCACCATGCATGTGACCAGACAGAAATATCCTTCCCTACTATCAGTACCTCTGTTTTATCTCCGTTTAAACGGAGGCAGTTGGCGTTCATCCACGTCGCTATCCTTAGCATACAGTTAGAGAAGTTGGAGGCTAAGTCTCTACTGTCTGGCGTTATTTTGAACACCAACTGGGTGTCGTCAGCATAGCTGACAATGCCCACCCCAAATTCCTCCGCAATGTGTGCCAGGGGTTCCATGTAGATGTTAAATAAGGTAGGGCTCAGACTAGAGCCCTCTGGAACCCCATGGCTAACACTGTGAGGTGATGACTTAAAGGGTGGGCAATGAAGTTGGAAAGTTCTGTCAGTGAGGTATGACTGGAACCAGGTGAGAGCAGAATCTTTTACTCCCATGTCTGAGAGCCGAGACAGCAGCGTAGAGTGCAGCACGGTATCAAATGCTGCACTTAGGTCCAATAGGACCTGGCTGAAGTTCCTCAAGTGCATGGCTAGAGATGATCACGTCGCTGGCCTACGTCCTCATGTGATCCTAGCTAGTGATTCAATCTGGAAATATGTCATTAGCAAGTTCTAAAATTGTCTACTAATTATAAAATAACAACTGCCCTGCTTTATCACACAGGCTTTTTATTTGATAAATGTTGCATATTGTTCTTTTACATTGGATTTCGATTGCATTGTTAAAAAAGTTAGCTTAAAGTGCAATGACTTAACTTCCTGGGGTTTGAAGCGTATTTATATATTATATCTGTTAAGCTTATATGTCATCTAATATGAATGAGTAAATTGGGTTTGTATTCTTAGTACCATACTGATCGGTAGAGGTCTCTGTTGAATATAACTAAAAGTTGTAGCACTTTTTTGCCCCAAGTTCTGCAGGCAAAGATCTATTTATTACCTACTGGCGGTTGCCAGAAGGTAGTTATAGTTAGGCCCTAGTTTCCATAGACAAAGCGTTTTTTTGTTGTGCTAATAACTTTGAGACTGTTTGATGAATTTTCACGAAATTTTCAAAACTAGTCTGCCACTCACTTCAGCTGCTGTATTGAAAGTTTCGGGTTGATTCATTAAGCAAAGGGCCCGGAAAAAGGGGGCCCCAAAATACGTTTTCCACATGAAATTTCCCGTAGGGATTTTAAATATGACTACAGCCCAAACCGCTGTACGGAACAACACTAAATTTCGCAGAAAGCTAGCTCTTAGTCCAGAAAGAGGCCTTTTGTGGTCTGGTGTAAATCTGTTCAGTGTAGCCTTCAAGTTATTAAAGAAAAAACACATTTGTATATCTCGTGCATGTATCCTCCACAGATCCAGCAAATCTCATGTTGAGATCTCATTGGCTGACAACCCTGCAACCAGGCAGTGTTGGCATCCATTTTGGGACTCAAACTCATAAAAGTCACCTAAAAAGTTTTTTTTAAAGGTCAAGGCACATGGTAGGAATACTCTGACCCCTTGGACTGGTGGTGGGGTCACCCAGGGACCCCGACAGGACTAAAAAGCATTTAAAAAGATTTTGCAGCGGATCTTTGAATCTTGGGGAAAACAAAAACAAGTGCGCTCTCTTGCGCTTGTTGCTAGTTGATCCACCAAGTGGGCAAGGTCCCGGGGGCATATATAAATAAATATTATGAGGAGGCAGGCGCACTGCCACCTCCCCAGGGCCAGGCTAACCCTAAAAGAAGAGGAGGGGGGTTTACGATCCTAGGGACTGTCACATCCCCAGATCAGGGCAAATAAAATGTAAATTAAGGGAGGGGGCCCGCACTTCCCCTCTCCATGGCCATATTCGGCCCAGGGGATCACCACCTCCCCAGGGCATGCCCTGAAGCAACAAAGGAAGAGGGGATGTGCAGATCTCCTCCTGGGGCCATTAATGGCCTTGGGAACCGCCCCCACCCAGGACTGGCTCCCTGTTTCCCAAGGTGCCCAGCTTTGGGAAATAGTTGCTTATTTTTGCTTGGCGGGAGCTTTGACAGCTCCCACCTAGGGAGAGTAAATAGTAAGTTTGCTTCCAGTAGATGGGAGCAGGAAAACAGATGAAAGAATTGCTCCAGCTGCCAAAAATGCTTTTCCCAGTGTATGGGAGCAATGCTGGCTCCTGATTGATTCAAGGAGCACTGGGCTTTTAGACTCTCTCTGTGGTCCCCAATAGAGCAAACGTGTCTTGGGTGGTGCCAGGACCCCCAGCAACAAGTGACCAGCCGTGGTGGATGGGGTGCCCGGGGGCCAAAGTTGGTCCAGTCACTTGCATAGCTACTGACACACCCACTCACATACCCACTCAGCCACTCTCCCATCCACTCACAGACCCACACAGCCATGCACTCACCCATGCAGTCACTCACACACCCACACAACCACTCACAAACCTAATCACAGACCCACACAGCCATGCACACATCCATGCAGTCACTCGCATGCCCACACAACCACTCACACACCCACTCACAGACCCATACAGCCACTCACACACCCACTTACAACCCATACAGCCGCTCACACCACTCACTGACTGACCTATATAGCTACTTAAACACCTACTCTGTTGGTGTATGAGTGGTTGTGTGAGTGATTGTATTGGTGTGTGAGTGATTGTGTGGGTGTGTAAGTGGTTCTGTGGATGATTTCATTTGAAATGTCATCAGTGAGTGATATAATATGTGAGGTCATAAGCAGTGTAGTGCGGGGGCATATGTTGTAATTAGCTCAGGTAACTATAACTGCTGAATTTCTATAGTTCTATGGTTGTGAAATCTGAGCCTAACTATAGCATCCCTTTAAGGTGTTTATAATTCTGTTTCCTAACTATACCATCCCTGTAACCTTTATTTTTTCAGTGAGTATAATTAAATATGATATTGGGATACATGGAAATGCAACAACTCTTTTATTAACACCTTGAATGGTCATGACCGTAATGAGCCACGGCGCTCCGGTGCTCATGATGAGCTCAGCTGGTCATGTCCCGTGAAAAGCTCAGGTGCAGGGAGAATTCCCCCGCTGTGCTGATCGTTCAACGGGAGGCAATACACCTGTGACGAACTCAGCTCGTCATGAGCATGGGAGCGCTGTGCGCGCCCCCCTACCCCCCAGCACAGCGGGGATTAACCCCCGCAGCGAAGGGGCTAAGAATGATTGGCATGGATATTGTCAGAGGAGTTGGCAGGTTTTTTTCAAAGTGGATTGTATGAATTATTTTTATTTAGGAATTTTGAGTAAATGTTTACTAGCTCCTCACATATGATTGTAAGTATTCTGTTTGTATAGGCATTTGAAACTATTTAATAAATACAAATAAACAACTCAGCAGGTGGGTGATTGCTTACTGAAAGCTTGTAGTGCTGGTGCTGCACACAGGGTGATGGATTCCTGTCCAGAAGTCTCAAAGGTGCACGGTATTGCTGAAGGCAGTAAACCCAAACGAGGACAGGCTTGCATTCTAGAATATAAGGCACGCACACACAGCATGCTAAAGGCAGGAAACCCGAATGGGAGATAGGCTCGGGTTCTAAAGTACCAGGCATGCACACAGCATCAGCATGTTGAAGGTAGGAAACTCCAACAAGAGATAGGCTTGGATTCTAGAGCACCCGGCATGCACAGGCACCACACTAAAGGAATGAAAGCCCAACTGAAGATAGGATCTGGTTCTGGAGCATCGGGCATGTAAGGGCGGGATTTTACTTCTAGAGTCTGCTTACCATTCTCCAGAATACCGTACACAGGTCGACTAGACCTTTTTACCTGTGATAGAGTGAATTAGGAAATCTAGGCAACGATGATTAGCCAATTTCAACACAATCCCCTTGTACCCCCAAGTACCACTGACTAGGAACTAAGTTCAAAAATGTATTATAAAGCCAAATACAACTGGATGTATAAACATCTCAGCAACAGGTTCAAAAGATAAACAGGCACTAATACAAACATTATCCTACGGAAGAATCTCAGACGACTCAGAAATAATACAAGAACCAATTCAAGAATCATCAGGCTAAAAAAAATTGCTATAACCTGAGTTTTAGTAAGCATTTATAAAAAGGAATAAAATTCAGGTTAGTCTGTCCCTACACTACTCTAGATGACATCCCTACTTAACAATATCCCATTCAGAAAAAGGTGTCAGCAGTGGTGACTCTTAAGGAGTTCACTCACTTTCCTTCAATCTCAATCTTCAGGCTACTCAGTCATAGCTAGGCTCTCTGCCTGACCAACCGCTCTCTCTGACTGCTCAGCCCATCTGTTCTACTTCCACCCTCGGGGTGCTGTCCCTAATACAAAACCCCCACAATGCGAACAACACGCCTTCAGGTACGCCCCTCTAGAAGGTGTTGGTTTCCAGAATTTTCCATTATGGCACCTCTCCATCCTTGTCCGTTAAAACATCCTTGGGTCCCAGGCTCTTCTTCGCTTCAAGTTGCTTCGTTGAATTCCTCGGTTACTCTTCCACGTCTGAGCCTAGCATCCTAACTCTCATACACAATGGGCCCTTCTACGCCACTATCTACTTTGTCCTGCACCTGCAAAGAAACGCATGTGAATCGGCTCACGAATTCTAAATGTTGCAATTGACTTTAGCTGAAGCAGCTTTCGCCAAAAGCATTTCCACGATTTAATGCTAAGTAAGGCATTTCAAATCAGGCCTACACGATTTCCATGAAATGGGCCTCTGCACGTTATGTGCACTAACATCCTAACACAAGCAATACATTTACGTTCTTTAACCTCAATCTTTAATGCAACGTACAATTCCCTACCTAAGCCATTTAACTGCATTCAAAAGTTACAACTGCAAGTTTAATGAAGCGAATCTAAAGGCACAACGGTGATTTGTTAACCACATCTCTTATTAGTGAAATACTCCACAGCAAACGGTATCTCTATGTTAAAACAGCATTGTTAATTTTTAAAGCACATTCCTTTAGCTCTTAGTGTAATTCTAATACCAACTACATTAGTTCTCAGCCCTACATTACATTTGAACACAATTAGTAAGTCCTCTATATATGTGGGTGCTGACTACTCGTGAGTATGATGCACCCCTACGATTTCTAACTCGGTTTTGCGCTCTCTCAGTTCCCCCCTTTGATGACCTGTGTCATCACCATCACCACACTATCCCTAAAGGTAAGAACCGAGTTAAACAGAGCCTGTCGCCACTTTCCCTCGCTTGAACATCTCCATCGCTCTCAAGCTCTGATATTGACTGTCCTGCAGTCTCTCCATTCTTTGCTCTTGCGCTCTCATTGATCTCTCCAACCTAGTTGACCTATACCACTTGTACACTCTTACCAAACCCCACAACCCATTCACACATGCCACAACTATGATGAGGGGTTTCAGTACAAATCCAAGGAAACTCTTTCCCAAGTTTGCAAACCAGTTTCCAACTTTTCCAAATCCTTTGCTAACCTTCTCCCACACGTTCTCTTGCGTCAAATCCTCAATTTCATAATGAATGGCAGTAATGTTACTTATATATTTCTCCAGATCCTTGGAATTGTCTGGAATATACGTGCAACATTCCTGGACCTTCAAACGTTTACAGACTCCTCCCTCTTTTGCTAGAAGGACGTCTAAGGCAAGACGGTTTTGTAAAACCATCGTCCTTATCGACATCTCACCCTCAACCAACACTAATGACTTAGATGTACTCATTGACACTTCATACACCACAGTTGCCAATCGCCGTATCTTCACGTCATTCAAAATCACCCCCAACATGGGTATCACTGCTCCAAACACATCTCCAACTATTGAAGCAGAACTTTCATCTCGCTTTACTCTCGTCTGGTGTCCTCTCTCCAAGAGATCAAAATCCTCATTATGGTATATCTTGGGAAAAATAATCGCTAGATAACATGTCCCATACCATTTCTCCGGCAATCGCACATACGCATTCCTCCCGCAGACAAAATACACAGTAGGAATCACCTGCACCATGCCCTGCAAGAAATCCTTTGTGTAATACTCCAATGTGAAAGTGTGCTCACATGTAGTATGCCCCACATACACATTCTCATAATACGTCTGTGGTCTGTGAATGCACAGCTTCCCTTTCTGTACCTCATCTAGAGCTATCGGGCCATAGCTCCCTCTTGACTTGTGCTGCTTCTCCTCATCTGTCCAATCAACTTTACTTTGCCCTGAATCTCACAACAGTTTTTGCTTTTTGTATCTGTCCTCTACTTGTTCTATGAACCTTTTCTCTGTCTCTGATAGCAAACATGTCAAATTGTGTCGGTGAGCATATGAGGTGTCTAACTCCTGTGTTGGAATGAAAAAATGTCCAAGTCGGTCCTCTGACTTATAATAATCATACTTATTCAGGTGCTTATAAGCAGGGACTTCTGGAAGCACAGCGTCATAATTCGAAAAGAAATACTCAAAATGATTGCGCCCATAAAATATGCTAAGCAGCAAACTACATGAAATTCCATATGTCAATGGAAGGTGATGGTATTTAATACCCTCATCTACTGAAGCCGGCAATTGCATACACACATAACAGTCCTTCGCATCCATCGCATCAATGTACTCATACAACAACTTTGCATACGCATTCTGCTTAAAATTGCCTTTGGACAGATCTGCATGTAACCTACGACTCTCTTCTAATAGCAAAGCTTTCTCAGCTCCTACTTTGACCTCTTTCTTGCTAGGAGTGGTAGGTGTCAGTGTTCCCTCAACCTCCACTGCCTGCTCGTGTGGCACTAAATATGAAACTATAACTACTAAAAAAATAAAAAGTATCACTCCTCCTACAAGTGTGCCTACAATGCACTTAGCTCTACGTGTCGGTTTTCCAGCCTCCATTGTCTCAGAACAGTGTAGTCCGTGCTCAGCAACAAAACAAAGTCTCTTTCTTGGCTTTTGAAAGCTCTCGAACCACACCTGAAAGCAGAAATCCCCTTGTAGATATATATATATATATATATATATATATATATATATATATATATATATATATATATATATATATATATATATATTTCTTTATTTACATCAACGTCAGACAACCCTAACCCTTCTCCGTCCTCTGAGGAAAGTCCCTAAATTTCTTCTTCTTCCACTCGGCTCTAGGTTAGTTCAGCAGCTATTTACAAAAGTCTTTAATAATCGATGATCACACTTGCTCCAACTGATCTTAGCACATATTCCAAAAGTTCCATGCGAAGCACAATTGATTCGTGAGTTGGTATTTCTGGACCAAATGTAGGAAAAATCAGTCTATTCAGGATTACATCACGTATCTTGCTTAGATAAGGTGGATTAGGAACGGTGAGTGTCAGTATACCTTCGATCTCAAGTCCTGGTACCAACAACACCACATCCAACTTAACATTTGGGCTCGTACTGGTCACTGTCACAGCCCTCACCCTCCTTGATCTCAATACACCGGGCATCTGTCACAGGGTAGGTCCACTCAGGAGTGGCGTATCTTCGACAAGGTACTCTTACTCTCCTTGATCTTCTTGGACCTCCTTGCTCTATTTCTTGTTCACCTTCTTCTTGGTCAGAATCTTCAGAAACAGGGGCAAGATCTCTTTCGGAAGCCAGTCTTATGTTCAGTCGCCTCCACCTCTCAGACCAACGTGTCTCTGCGCTTTTCACTCTTCTGCTTCTCGTTCCCACACCCTGCTCATCACTACTTTCAGCTTGCTCTGTGTTCGAATCACCTTCACAGCAGCTTCCCCATTCAGAGGTAGACCCAGAGTCGCTGTCGTCGTGATTCCCTTCAGCTCGATCAGATGAGCTACCAGCTTCTTCAGACACCCCCACAGCTTGACTTGTCCCCTCTAGTGGATCTTCCTCCACAGTTGGATTTTCATCTACGAGAGGAGCTGTTTCTTCCAGGGGTGCTGGAACTCGTCGGGTTTGAGAAGCATGGATCCAGTTCAGCAATCCTCCACACTTCACAGCAGTGTTTGTCACCAGGATAACCTGAAACGGTCCTCTCCAGCGCACATTCAGGCAGCTTTTCCTCACGTGTTTCCGCACCAGGACCCAGTCACCCGGACACAGGTCGTGACAAAGGTCTGTAGAAACTGGAATTTCAGCAGTCTGCACCTGAAGAGACACAGAATGGATGACATCAGAAAGACCCTTGCAATAGTCAAGAATCAGATTGTCTGTGATATTCAGCAAGGCAGTTGAAGGAACAGAGGGTAGTCTCATAGCCCTCCCCATCAGTACTTCGTGAGGTGAGAGACCTGTTCTCCTGTCTGGTGTACTGCGCATGCTCCTTAGCACCAACGGCAATGCATCTGGCCATTTCAGGGACGTAGATGAGCACACTTTCGCCATTCGGGCCTTGAGTGTTCCATTTATTTGCTCCATTATGCCAGAAGCCTCTGGTCGATAGCTACAATGCAGTCTCTGGTCAATGTTCAGTGCAGAGCAGAGCATTTTCACGATTTCGCTATTAAAATGCGTCCCTCTGTATGATTCCAAAGAGGTCGGAACCCCGAAACGTGGCACTAGCTCCCTCAACAATAACTTTGCTACTGTGAGTCTATCGCACCTATGTGTTGGGTATGCCTCAACCCACCTGGAAAACACACACACGATCACCAAGACATACCTGAGGCTATTACACCTCGGCATCTCAATGAAGTCCAATTGCATCCTATTGAAGGGTCCGTCGGACCTTCCAATGTGGCTCAGTGTGACTGGTGTTTTTTTCCCAACGTTCATTTGTTGACATGTAACACAAATCTGACATACCGCTTCCGCAGCCATTCGGAATTTCGGGTTATACCACGCTTGTCTGAACACACGCATCATTGCATCTCTTCCCAGATGTACAGGACCATGTATCTGTCGTGCCATCGGACTCACCAGTTCATTCGGCAACACAGCTCTCCCATCAGCTGAAAACCACAAATCCAACTCTCCCTTGACAAAACCAGCTGTCCCCTACACCTTTTTCTCATAGTCCGATGCCTGCTCTTGCATGCACCTCAACTCATTCCAGGTATCAGCCACTTCCAGTATCATGTTTAACTTGGTCTTCCCCTGCGTCCCTTCAACAGTTTATTCAGTAAATGAGTATCCCTGCTCGGCACAGTAACGTGCAACTTCATCAGCATAACGATTTCCCAGGGACACAAAGTCAGTACCCTAACTATGTGCAGTGCATTTCACAAGGGCTATCTCTGCTGGACCCTGCAAAGCCTCCAGCAGTTATCTGACAAATTCTCCATTCCTGATAGGGGAACCTGATGATGTCATGTAACCCCTTTGAGACCACAACTGCCCGAAGTCATGAACCACACCGAACCCATATTGGCTGTCAGTGTATATGGTGATCCGAATCTTGTTGGCTGCCAAACAGGCACGCGTCAATGCAATGATCTCAGCCACCTGAGCGGAGTGTACTCCTTCCAGGCAAGCCGACTCCACTATTCCAGAAATAGTGCAAACAACGAACGCTGCTCTCAACTGACCAGTATTGTCTCTTACACATGAACCATCATCAAAGAAAATTTCATTGGGGTCTACCAAAGGCTCATCAACAATATCCGGTCTGGGTTTGGTACACAGTTCAGTCACATCAAGGCAATCATGGTCTTCACAATCATCGTCTAAAGCATTTGGTAATGGCATCAAAGTAGCAGGATTCAAGACCGAGCACCTCTAAAGGGTCACATTCTCTGCAGCAAGTATAACCTGCTCGTAGCGTGTGAGCCTATTATTTGTCAAGTGCTGTGTCTTGGTCCTGGTCATCAACAATTCTACTAAATGAGGAACATGTACCGTCAGTGGATGACCCATCACAATGCTTTCACACTTTTCAATGCTGACACCTGTTGCGGCAAAGGATTTCAGACATCCGAGCAACGCTGCGGCTACTGGATCTAAGGTAGCCGAGAAGTAAGCAACTGGTCTACGGACACCTCCATGATCTTGTGCTAAAACTGCCAAAGCACATCCCTCTCGCTCACAACAGAACAGTGAAAATGATTTTGTGTCATCAGGCATTCCCAGAGCCGGAGCGCGACACAAGTCCTCTCCCAGCTCAAGGAAAGATATCAACAGTCCTTGTCCCATGGTACCGGATCACTTACATCCTTGTGCGTCAGTTTCTGCAATGGTTTCACTTTCAGGGAGAAGTTGGCAATCCACTGGCGACAGTAGCCAACCATCCCCAAGAACATCCTAACCTCTCTCTGAGTCGAAGGCACCATCATTTTCATGATCGCCTCAATCCTGTCAGGCGACACTTTCCTCTTTCCCTTCTCTATCCTGTGACCCAGATTCTGTACTTCAGGCAAACAGTACTGTAACTTGCTGGGGGATACCTTGTGTCCATTTTCTGCCAAATGGTTCAACAAGGCAATGGTGTCAATCCTACAAGCATCTTCTGTCTCTGACACAACAAGGAGATCGTCTATGTACTGTACGAGAATGGAGTTCTGCGGCAGTACTAGATTCTCAAGATTCTTTTTCAGCAGCTGATTGAAGATCGATGGGCTCTCTGTATACCCCTGAGGGATACGACACCACGTTAATACTCGATTTTCCAGCTTAAACGCAAAAAGACATTGGCTCTCCTCGTGCAATGGAATCGAGAAGAAAGCCTGACAAAGGTCAATCACAGTAAACCACTCAGCTAGGCATGGGCGGAAAATCCGTTCCGCTCGCGGATTTTGCGGATTTTCGGGAAATCCGCAATCCGCGAGATTTGCGAATTTCCTGCAAAATCCGCAAATCCGCGAGCAGCGGATTTTGCTCGCACTGCTCGCACTGTTCGCGTGAGTTCGCGCCCCGCGAATAAGTGCGAAATTGCAGAAATACGATCTAAGCAAAACTGAAAGTAACTACTTACCAGGTTCAAAAGTTCAGGCACATCATTAGTAGCCATTTCCTGTAGTGCTTCCTGAGGGGCCCCTCCAGAGTTCAGTTGCCAGTTGAAACTATTATGTGACCCTGCTCTGAACCTCAGAATAGTTACACATATGCCACAAAGGTCATGAATTACAGCTAAGGGAGACAAGCAGGAGCCAGGCTGGAAGTTAAAATCCATTAATCAGCCCCTAATTCATTATTGTCAGTTGGGGCAGGGCAGGTGTTGTAACTAATTTTGCAACAATGAAAGCACTTAGCAAGTGCAAAAGATCACTAATCAGGGCGCACTAAGGAAGCAGGTGCCAGCTAAAAAAATATTCTGTGACACATTAATCAGCCCCAAATTAATTCAGGTCACTTGAGGCAGGGAAGGTGTGCTTTGCTTTGCCGAAAATAATGTACACTGGACAACCAGAGGGTGTGGTGATGAAACAGAGGGTGGCATGGGTGGGCCAGAGGGTGGCATGAGTAGTCAGAGAGTGGCAGTGGTGACAGAGAGTGGCAGTGATGAAGAAGAGTGTCCCAAACAGGTTGGACACGTAGAAACAACAAGTTCGCAAAACTTGCGACCCGACAGGTAAGTTCGCAAATTGCGAAATTGTAAAAACCCTCGCGAACTGGCAGAAACACGGGCGAACACAAAAAAAAAAAAAAATCCGCAAATTCGCAAGAATTCGCGGATTTTGCGGATTGCGAGTTCGCAAATCCGCAAATTCGCGGATTGCCAATCCGCAAAATCCGCTCATGCCTACACTCAGCTTGGAACGGTATCTGAAACAGTATCACTGATGGATTCGGTAACACTGGACAGCATGGAACAACTATGTTGTTCACTTTTCGTAAATCCTGCACAATCCTAAACTTCCCGCTAGGCTTCTGCAAACCCATGATCGGAAAGTTACATGGACTGCCCATGACTTCCTTCAGAATTCCCTGTCTAATCATGGATTCGATCACAGGTTTAATCCCTGCAATCGTCTCCGGAGTCAAATTGTATGGGTGTTCTTGGGAACTCAGCATTCGGTTTTACTTGAATCTTAACTGGCTCTACTCCTTTAATCAAACCGATCTCTTCTTCTGTAAAGTCCCACACTTCCTGTGAGACTGTGTCCCGCAAATCCCAAGGGAGTTCCTCCACAGTTAAAGCAGGATACAATTCTATGCACACATGCGCATTTGCAACCATTGCAGCGTCATCATCGTTTGTCTGCAACTCCACTCCCTTGGGGGTACAATAGATGCTACAATTTAGTTTGCACAGGAGATCTCTCCCTAACAGACACACAGGACTGGAATCACACACTACAGATTGGTGTTTATCCCTGAAACTTCCTATCTTCACTGGAACTGGCTCAGTCAGTGGGTTCGTCATTCTTCTGTTTGCAACGCCTACAAATTGGATAGTCTGCCCTGAAAGGGGTAGGTTGGGGACTACTGCAGACCGTACAATAGAACGGGTAGCACCTGTATCAACCAGAAAAGTGGTGGGATGTCCATCCACATCAGCCTCTATGAATGGTCCTCTCTGGTCTACCTCCAGAACAGCCCTGAGGGTACAGTCCTCCCCCCCACTCAGGCATCTTCCTGTCACTGGGTCAAAGTAATAACACTCGTCCCCCTCAACCATGAAAGGCATCTGCTTGTAAACCTTGTTCCCTGCCGAAACCGGAGCCCTAGGAGATGAAGTCCCCCCTTTGACCGTCTTAACCTTCGCTATTGCTACTTTCTGCACCGGAGGGGCCTGAACCTCCTCCTCTTCCTCTTCTTGTCCTTGATTTTCTGGATTATGGGGACACTCGCGTCTCCAATGTCCGACCTTGTGACACTGATGACACTTGGTCGTTTTCTTCAGAGTTGCCAGATCTATCCTCGGTCTCGTACCGTCCTCATTGTCCCTTTTCTGACCACCTGATTTTCTCCCTAAGGTTCCACCTCCTGATTGACCCTGTCCTCCTGATTGTATTTGGACTAACATCAACTTATCTTTAAGCTTCTTTGACTTAGAGTCTATCTCGTCACTGCAGTACCTTGTGTACCTCAAGATCTCATCTAGGGGCTTGTTCTGCCAACAAATCAAATGTTGTTGTATCATGAGACAAATATCGTGTCTCAGCCCTAGGACAAACTTAGACACAAACTGTCCCATGTCCTTTGGATCATCACATCCAATCCGCTGTACTGCTTAAATATCTGTAATAATCGCTCATAGCACTCGTGAACTGTCTCCTTCGGTTCCTGCCTAGTCCGATCTATCTTCACCCAGTCGATGTCCTGTGGTGGTACCTTAGTCTTCAACCATGTGATCACCTGCTCATACTTTACCATCACCCTGGGTGAGGGTCCATTTGTGGCAGGATCTCGATCTGGCTCCACTGTGGGCCATTCAACACTGACCTTACATGCTATCCACAAATCTCCTGGAACCACAATGTCAAACAGAGTATTCAGATCAATCCTCAACACCTTCGAGATCTTAACAAACCTCTCTACCTGTTCGTACCATTCCACTGGACTCTCACGCAACTTTGGAAATGAGTTCGTAAAGGCAGCCAAATCTCCCCTACTCCAGGGTACATGTACATATGCCCCATGAGCCACCTCCCGCAAGGTGTACTCCTCCACGTGCATCAACCCTCCTCCCGGAGATGTCTCAAAAGCGCTTCACCTAACGCTCTTTTTCTTTGACCACCTTTCCTCACACTTGTCCAATTGGACCCATGTTCGGAGTCCCACAATCAATTCCCTGATGTGGGTTTTTAATCCGATCACCCTCTTCTCTTCTAGATCTTGGTCCGAGTACTGCAACCTATGGCCACCCTGTAGTGCTTTCGTCCTTGTCAAATCCACAACATACTTGTTCGCTAACTCAGACAATTTCTCTTGAGCCGTCCTAGCCCTTCGAGTAACATCTTTCGCCACGAACAACAGTTCATCTGGTTCATAGAGTTCCATTCTCTCTAGTCGCAACGTCCCTTCCACTATTTCCTCCACTTCTGACTTGAGTCTCAGCACATCAATCCTCCTTGCCTTTATTGCCGCACTCAATGTACCCTGACTCGATGTTCCATTAGAGTCCCCTCTGCCACAGTCCTGACTCACTTGTCTCTCTTCTTCAGGTGTGTTGTGGGGAACCCTTCGGTTCTCCCAACCTTCGCGATCCCACTCCGATCTGTTATCGCTAGGAGCGTGGTGGGACACCCCCCTACTTTCCACACTTCCGCGATCCCATTCCTGCCTGCTTCCACTAGGCGTGCAATGAGACACCCCCCTATTTTCCTGACTTCTATGATCAAAGTCATTCCTCGACCTGCTGCTCTGGGTATCCACAACCGTCTCCCACGTTCTCAAATCTGGCCTTAATTCCCTAAGCGACCTTGGCCGTGGTCCTCTCAGATCCATCAGTCCTCTCAAACCCCCCTGCTCTCCAGATGAGTCTGCCGATGCTGCCAAAGGGGTGCTCCTTTCCACAGGCCTTGGCAATTGGCTCCATCCGTCCGCCACATTACTCCTCCCTTCGCTGACACTTCTATCCCTGTCTGTTTGTGGCAGACCCTTGCTTTGTCTCTGTTCTGGATTGTACACTGATACTATGGGACCTATGGTAACCGGTACCGTAAGAGCGTCTGGCAGTCTCTGAGAATCGACACCCTCTTCGTTCTGCACATTTTGTACCGTAAATCTTCCTACTACTCTCGCCTCTGGAGAAATTTGAGGTGCCCTTTCTCCCTCCACCGAGCCGGACCTGTACCCTAAGGGGCCCAAACCGCTCGCCGGTGGGACGCCACTGTCCACTGTGGACGCTTCCCTGTCCATTGCTGCTGATGGTCTTCCCTCTATCTCAGGATTATATGGAGGTGGTCTCTCAGACAACAGTCTCTCTATCAGGCTGTCATCTGTCTCGCTGTCCTCATCCTCAGTACTCCTTCTCTGCGCATCCCCTGTATTGATCAACAACGGGTACAACCTGTCCCCTTCGATGGTCTGCACTCTCCACCTCTTAGCCAGTGCATCCCATCTCGCATCTTGGACTGCCCTAACTGATCTTTTCACTCTTTCTTGCCTCCTATCTCTGTTCTTTTCATGGGCTGCCTGATCCACGCATTCAATGCTTCAAACTGTGTTGGTCTGGGCAAAGGTCGCAAAGAAGCCATAGTCGCTTTCAACTGATACAGCACTTCCAATTTAAACATTCCGTATCTAGGAAAGGTCAATTTCTCACTTCCGTCAGTCATCTTACACCAGTTCTCAAGCCACAATTTGGTATGCAACCCAACATTCGTAGCCATGTAATGGGCCGGAGCATCCTCGGGTGGAGCGTCCTCCCCACCCCGAGGTTCTAACTTCTTCTCACCTTTGAAACAATTTCGCAACACTTTAAAACATTTCATGATGAAAACCACAACGTTTCTTTGTTTATAGCGCTCTTTTACTTCCTGATGACGATCCACCAAACCCAGCGCGGCTTCACACTAACCGCCTTATCCCAGCGTGGCTCCACACTAACCGTCCTATCCCAGCGCGGCTCTTTCTGACGTCACTCGCCTCCGCTTCGCAGCAGTTCCCATCCTCTCTCAGCTCGTCTCCCGGTCACGCATGCGTCCCAATCATACACTTGAAATGATCACTTCCGAGCAAGCAACCTCTTCCTCGACTGTACGTCCACAGTCTGACTGTAATTGTCACTGAACTGGCAAATGTCTGTCCACGAAATGACCGGACAATCGCCTCAACTGATAGGTTACAAACACACAGCAACTTCCGACCAGCGTCCGTTACCCACGCACTCACACATTCGTTCCCCCTATCTCGGTCCTGCGGGCGATCAATGGTACCTCATGACCCTCTTACAATGGTCGACAATTACGATAGGTGTTCGATACACCCGAACCACTTAAACTCTCCTTGAGCCTAAGATTTTCACCGGTTGCGCGCGCTCACAACCTGATCTCATTTCACACTACAGGCACTCAACTCCGCAAGACAATACAACACAACACAACACAACAACTCAACGTAACCGCAATCTAGCAACGCATGACCCTTTTCATACTCACTCTCTTACGACCTGCTGCTTCCCGCCGCACCGTCACTCTCCGTCAGTTTCCATGGAACGCCATCCTCCGTCCGCGGTTCTCTGGACACTCATCACTAAATCTCTATGGGCCTTGGGGAAATCTTAACCTAATCTAGATTACCCTCACTCTAGAAGGAAACCATCCTACTCTGCTACCAACTGTAAGGGTGGGATTTTACTTCTAGAGTCTGCTTACCATTCTCCAGAATCCCGGACACAGGTCGACTAGACCTTTTTACCTGTGATAGAGTGAATTAGGAAATCTAGGCAACGATGATTAGCCAATTTCAACACATTCCCCTTGTACCCCCAAAGTACCACTGACTATGAACTAAGTTCAAAAATTTATTATAAAGCCAAAAACAACTGGATGTATAAACATCTTAGCAACAGGTTCAAAAGATAAACAGGCACTAATACAAACATTATCCTAAGGAAGAATCTCAGACGACTCAGAAATAATACAAGAACCAATTCAAGAATCATCAGGCTAACAAGAATTGCTATAACCTGAGTTTTAGTAAGCATTTATAAAAAGGAATAAAATTCAGGTTAGTCTGTCCCTACACTACTCTAGATGACATCCCTACTTAACAATATCCCATTCAGAAAAAGGTGTCAGCAGTGGTGACTCTTAAGGAGTTCACTCACTTTCCTTCAATCTCAATCTTCAGGCTACTCAGTCATAGCTAGGCTCTCTGCCTGACCAACCGCTCTCTCTGACTGCTCAGCCCATCTGTTCTACTTCCACCCTAGGGGTGCTGTCCCTAATACAAAACCCCCACAATGCGAACAACACGCCTTCAGGTACGCCCCTCTAGAAGGTGTTGGTTTCCAGAATTTTCCATTATGGCACCTCTCCATCCTTGTCCGTTAAAACATCCTTGGGTCCCAGGCTCTTCTTCGCTTCAAGTTGCTTCGTTGAATTCCTCGGTTACTCTTCCACGTCTGAGCCTAGCATCCTAACTCTCATACACAATGGGCCCTTCTACGCCACTATCTACTTTGTCCTGCACCTGCAAAGGAACGCATGTGAATCGGCTCACGAATTCTAAATGTTGCAATTGACTTTAGCTGAAGCAGCTTTCTCCAAAAACATTTCCACGATTTAATGCTAAGTAAGGCATTTCAAATCAGGCCTACACGATTTCCATGAAATGGGCCTCTGCACGTTATGTGCACTAACATCCTAACACAAGCAATACGTTTACGTTCTTTAACCTCAATCTTTAATGCAACGTACAATTCCCTACCTAAGCCATTCAACCGCATTCAAAAGTTACAACTGTGAGTTTAATAAAGCGAATCTAAAGGCACAATGGTGATTTGTTAACCACATCTCTTATTAGTGAAATACTCCACAGCAAACGGTATCTCTATGTTAAAACAGCATTATTAATTTTTAAAACACATTACATTAGCTCTTAGTGTAATTCTAATACCAACTACATTAGTTCTCAGCCCTACATCACATTTTAACACAATTAGTAAGTCCTCTATATATGTGGGTGCTGACTACTCGTGAGTATGATGCACCCCTACGATTTCTAACTCGGTTTTGCGCTCTCTCAGGCACACACAGGCACCACAATGAAGGCAGAAAACCCCAACAAGAGATAGTCTTGGATTCTAGAGTACCCGGCATGCACAGGCACCACACTAAAGGAATGAAAGCCCAACTGAAGGTGGGATCTGGTTCTGGAGCATCGGGCACACACAGGCACCACAATGACGGCAGAAAACCCCAACAAGAGATAGGCTTGGATTCTAGAGCACCCGGCATGCACAGGCACCACACTAAAGGAATGAAAGCCCAACTGAAGGTGGGATCTGGTTCTGGAGCATCTGGCACACACAGGCACCACAATGAAGGCAGAAAACCCCAACAAGAGATAGACTTGGATTCTAGAGCACCCGGCATGCACAGGCACCACACTAAAGGAACGAAAGCCCAACTGAAGATGGGCTCGAGTTCTGGAGCATCGGGCACACACAGGCACCACAATGAAGGCAGAAAACCCCAACAAGAGATAGACTTGTGTTCTAGAACAGCAGACACAGAAGCAAAGCACAATGAAGGCAGTAAACCCCAACAAGAGATAGGCTTGGATTCGAGAGCATCAGGCATGCACAGACACCAGAATGAAGACATGAAACCCCTCAACCCCCACCAGGAGGAACGATCGGATCATGGAATATCAGACATGTTAATGCACCATGCAGAAGGCAGGAAACCCCACAGGGAGATCCGTTCAGCTTCTAGAGCATCAGGCATGCACACACACCATGCTGAAGGCAGGATATTCCAAAGTGCCATAGGCCCGGGTTCTAGAGCATCAGGCACCACGTTGAAGGCAGGAAACCCCACAGGGAGATCCGTTCAGCTTCTAGAGCATCAGGCAGGCACATGCTCCAGGCTGCAGGCAGAAACCCAAGCGAGAGATAGGCTTGTGTTCTGGAGTATTAGGCATGCACATGCACCATGCTGAAAGCAGGTAACCGGTACCAGAGATAGCCTCAGGTTCCAGAGTGTCAAGCATGCACAGCCACATGCTGAAGGCAGGAAACCACAAAAGGAGATACGCTTGGGTTCTAAAGCATGAGGCGCCCACAGGCACCAGAACAACAGAATGTAATAAATAGAACAATAGAATGTAACAGAGAAACATTCTAAAGGCTATTGTCTTTGGAATGTGACAACATAGGGAAGATATGTCCTCTTAAAAACCAATGCCTCAGCATCAGCTCATGTTTTCTGTGCATGCTCCTAGTGTCGGAGGAGCGAGAGAGGCTACAGACACTGATGCAGTTACTTATACTGTGCTGTTTTTACCTCGAACGCTGGTTCTATTAAATCAGAGGCAGGAAGAATGGAGATGAGTCCATTGTAGCCATCACAAGTATTTTTGACCAAAAGAAAGTGCACAGCTTTGTTGTAATCACTAAGGTCGGTAGAATTTGGCTAGAAAATTCGAAGCTTGGACTTGGGGCCTGTGCTTCGGGCAGTGTATTGTACCTTACTGTATTGCGCTTACTTCCCCTATGTGGGGTGCTGAAGCACTTACCCATTCAGGTAGCATTCTGCACCATGTGGGTGTGTGGTTGGAAAAGTGTTGTCTTTGCTTTAGCCTAAGTAGGAGGTGTTTCCATGTTGTGCGTAATGACCGCCGAAGTGTGTTAATTGTATTATGAGATGCAGCGCTTAGCGGTGTGGCGGATGATGAAGTGCGAGAGATGGATGTAAATGTAAATATTGTATTACTTGTATAGTGTCCAAATCACCCCACATGGGGTCTCTCCGGCGCTTGTACGAATACCGCTCTGGAACCCTTCCTGGCTTTTTCCCTGTGAGGCGCCCACTCCTGGGCACCCCCAAGGTGCAGCCAGGCATCCTAGCACTGTTGGGGCCGTTGTAGAGATTAAGCAAGCTATTGCCCAGAGATGCAGAGTGGGGCCCATGATTAGAATAGGCACTGAGGTGAGAATTATCAGGTCCGCGGAAATTGAGCCCAAGCCCCGCCGAGGCGGGAATTGAACCCTGGTCCCGGGCTAGACCTCTGCCTCAGTGTCTGCCACTCTAACCATTGAGCCACACTTCAATTGGATGCACATATTTATCCCATGCATTATGCTGACAGCTCTGATTGTCCCAGTGGTTAATTTGTAAAATAAAAAGTGCTGGGGCTCTCCTCAGGAGGCAGCGCTAACTGGAGAAATGTGGTGGTGCCACTGCCTCCTGACTGGAGCTCCGGCTCTTGTTATTCTGGAGAGGACTTGGCCTAATGGCTACAGTTGCTGATTTCGGAGCTGGGGAACTGGGTTCGAGTCTCGGCGTGGCTCAACATCATTAGATTCTAGGGAAAATCGTGTGCCTTCCAAATTAGCATGTCCTTAATTGGTGCTATAAGCACCGGTGCTGAGGATTAGGTGCGTGTGCTGAGCACCGAAGAGCACCTGCTCAAATTAAGCCCTGGATTGTCCCTTTTGTGTTGCTAGTTTATCTTCAAGGATCCGGATCCGATTTCCTGTGCTGGTTCTGGTGGAGGTCATTCAGTCTGTGATCTTACAGATCCACAAGAGGTAACAGGTGTTGAGATAAAAATTGAGAGGCGGAGGATCAGAGATTCATTTATTTATATAATTTTATTTATAAAGTTTTATATAGCGCAAACTTGACCCTTAAAGGTGTCAGAGCGCTTTAAAAATGTCCCGGATATAGCGGAATAAACAGCAACGTCAACAAGGACGGAATAGGGTGTAACAGAATCCCCAAAGCACCCCCCTCAGGGCCCACACTACAAAACCAAGAGAGAGATCTGCCTTGATAGACTGCATTAAAGGCCTCCTTCATAAGATCCAGAAAGCAAAGGGGCCCCTTGTCAATCAAAGGAATAGGGTTCTATTTACAAGTAAAACAAGCAAGGCATCCTTTGGACTTCCTTATAATGACGGACTGCTCAATACAGAACATGACATACAATTGGGAGTCTAATTGTTAACTCAAAACTAGCATACCAATAATATGTCAGTAGTAGTAGAAATTATACACATCTTTTTATTAAAATCATTAAAAACATTTAATTCCAGTCCTAGCGTTTGATACACACAGATGTGATTTTTTTATGACAAAGTGTATTGTCTTGTTATACTCTTATCTTTTTTGTGATAATTGTTTTATTTGTTGATATTGTATTTTGTGGCAAGTTTTCTTGCTACATGCTGCTAAAACATTGGCGTTTTATTATATATTCATGGAATATATGTGCACTTATTTCTTGTGTTTCCTGTTTTTAACCTTGATTAAATGTTTTTAGTGATTTTAACCCCTTGCATGCTGCCGCGATTCTGCGCCTGTGCGGCACAATCGCGAGTGGGGGGGTTTATGACGGCCTCCAGCCGTCATCAGCACACGAGCACCGTAGTGCATGACGGATGGGGGCCGTCATCAGCATGCAAGCGGTTAATAAAAAGATGTGTATAATTTCTACTACTACTGACATATTATTGGTGCGCTAGTTTTGAGTTAACAATTAGACTCCCTGTTCTGTATTTAGCAGTCTGTCGAATAATTGTGAAAGGTGTTCATTTTAAGGTAGACAAATAAGAAATATAAGTCTGTCAAAATTGTAGAATTAAACAAAGAGCTAGACTAATTAACAAGTAATACAAAAAAACACAATAATCAAAATAGTGATGAATTACATAATTTACATAATTATCAATTAATAATTGGATTAACATGCAATAATTACAAATAGAAGAAATTCATATTTTTAACAGCTTTTCATGCTAATCCCCTACAAACCCAACAAAACAACACTAAATAAAATAAATTACTAACTAACTTTTACAAATGTAAAATGTAACATTAATAATGAAAACTATAATAAAATAATTAAAATAACAAGAAGTCAATTAAACAATGTACATACTTGATTATTTAATTAACAGAAATTGTTAATAAAAAATATAGCAATTATATTTTAAATAACATCCTTCAATAGTCCCAGTATAAAGCCAATACCCTGCTACTAAATTTAAAATTACTAATAATGTTTAAATAAATCTACTTTCAAGAAACTAAGTTTGAGACTCAAGAATTTCTTTATTGGAGTATACTACAAAGACAAAGGAAGTGAATACTTTGACCCAGTTGGAGTTAGTCACAGGAAGTGAATACTTTGAGATGAATAGTACTAGGTAACCATTGCTGAGCGCCAGTTTAAGAAATACAGGGGCATATGTAAGAAGCCGTTTGAGATTCGCAAACACCGGAATTCGCAGAATTCTGGCGTTTGTGAATCGCAAACGGTGTTTTGGTATGTATGGGCCACATAGCAAAATAAGGAATCGCAAAAATTGTGATTCCTTATTTTGCTCAAGCATTTAAGGAATCGGAATTTTGCGATTCCTTAAATGCTATGTAGGGGTGCCTTGCAAATTGCGATTTTGGCTTAAGGAATCGCAAAATACCGCCTACTCCAAATAGATGGTATTTTGCGATTTCCTGTTAAAATGCTATTTTTTTAAAATTCTAAGTGCCATGTGGCGCACAGACATGCCCTTAGGGCATGTATGTGCGCCACATGTACTTACATGCACATTCCAGGGGTGCAACAGGTGTCATTTGGACACCCTGGCACCCTTGGAATTGCGATTCTCAAATTGCGATTTTCTCATAGAAAATCGCAATTTGAGAATGTATCCCCATTAATTCCTGTGGGCCTCTTGGCCCATAGGAATAAATGTGACACTCATTCCTTAATTGCGATTCGCAATTTACGAATCGCAATTAATGAATTTTATAGATTTGTAAAAAAATTGCGATTTATTACATACATTCCATTTTGCAATTCTCAAATAGCGATTCCTTAAAAATCGCTATTTGAGAATCGCAAAAATATAAATTACATACATATGCCCCACAGTGCTGTACACAAATCACATGCAGATTTAGGAGGTCTTAAGAAGACCTCCTAAACCTAAATATGAAAGTCTTTGGGATGTCAAACTAATCCTCAGTCTTTTCAATAACTGGCCTGTTAATACTCTCCTCGACAAAAAATAAAACCTTTCCATTAAGCTGGTGGCTACTCTACTATGCCTAATCTCATGCAGAAGGGTCTCCGATGTCAAAGCCCTGGAGATTATGAATAGATCTTTTAACAGATTTGAGATTTATAGAAGAACAAAGACTATGTCTTATTCAATCTCTTACCCATGTTTTGATTTATGTACAAAACTTTGCATTGTTGACTGCATGAGAGCGTATGATCGCAGAATGTTTGCTCTTCGCCCTCAGGATGTTAACCAATTACTTATATCCTTTGTTAAACCCCACAAAGGCATAACCTCGACCTCTATTGCTAGATGGGTTAAGACTGTTATGAGTTTAGCAGGTACTGACTAAAAGAAATTTCAAGCTCACTCCCTTAGAGGGGTGCTATGGCCAGTAAATCTCTCTGGTCTGGAGGTAAGTTGGACGACATTCTCAAAGCGGCTGACTGGTCAAATGCTAGCACCTTTGCACGTCATTATTGCAAGCCTATTGAACATATGTCTGATGTTGTTTTACAAAGCTACTAACATGCATAATGCAGCCTCCTTTCTCATATTGGCGTGACTGGAGAGTCTGGATTTCATTGAGGACGCGGAGGCTGGCATTATCCCTCCCATCCCACCCCTTGGTGGTCTTACAATGATTTTATGCTGTTTTTGGTACAGTTTATTACTGTACTTTTTATTAACAGTACTTGCTTCACCTCATGTCCTTTTAGCTTGATAAGCTTGACACTATTTTTACATTCAAGAGATATTTACTTCTTTCTCTTTTCAGATAACCTCCTTAACTGTGTGTCGTCTGGCCTTTGGTTTTACCTCCATTCTTCCTTCTTCTTCTTCCTGCTCATCAGAAGATCGTTATGAGCGGAATACCTTCCGGGGAAATCGAACATCTCTACAGACTGGAACTCAAGATTCCTGTTAGATCACAGCAATTGGAAGCTGCATGTTTCCGTGTTCAGTACCCTAAACAAGATCTGGGGGCCTCTAGAGATAGACTTATTTACAAGCAGACTAACCTTTCAACTGGAGAACAACTTCAGCTGGATGCCCGACCCTGGTGCTCTAGCAGTCAACGCCTTACTACAATCTTGGAAAGGAGCCAAGATGTACGCATTCCCTCCCTTTACCATGATTCAGAGAGTTCTTTAGATAGTGAGACAGGATCAGTACTTCCTTGTCCTAATAACTCCCTTTTGGCCATTCCAAGCATGGTTCCCCTGGGGTAGGGGCCGATGCCCCATCAGAATCTGATTCGGACATAATAGGATAGAGAAAATGTAATGAAGGGGTTAGAAACGGGTAAGTAACCAAAAGCTTCCTGAAAATATCACAATAGCTAGAAAGTACACAAATTTGGGCAAACAGTAAATGCCAGAGTAAATATCTTTTAAAAATTCAATAACAGATAAGCAGTAAATAACCTTTAAATAAAGGGTTAATAATAATAAGAGCGCTAGGTCTCTTAATAGTGAGTTAAATGACAGAAAAATAGCTTAAAATAATAGTTAATGGAATAAACGGCCAAAAACGCAGAGAAAAGCAGCTGATCGTGTTGGCAAAACTGCTCGAGCACAAGCATGATCATCTGTTGCCATAGAGACGCCCATTGTGAGTTAAGGTATTGAGGAAAGGCTCTAATAACACCTGCGGAAGAGAGCCCGAAGGGAAGAGCCTAGAACTGATACAAGTTATCTTTCCAAAGGCATTGAAGAAAAGGTTGATGAACCTCGGCCATGAGGATAGTAAAGTAGGCATCTTTGAGGTCCAGTTTGACTAACCAATCTTTCTCTAAGAGAAGATCCCTGAGAAGATGGATGCCCTCCATCTTGAAGTGTCTGTAAGTCAAGAACTTGTTTAGGTCTCGCAAGTTGATGACAGGTCTCCAACCTTTTCCCTTTTTCTCTACCAAAAAAAGGTTGCTTATAAAACCCAACTGATCGATAGGGACTTCTAAGATTGCACCTTTTTGGATCATGGAGGAGATCTCCTCCTCTACAATTTTTTCTTGCTCCAAAGACATGTGAATCTTCCTGGGAAAGGAAGTCTGTATGGGAGGATGAGTGAAGTATATCATAAATCCTTTTACAGTATTTAAAACCCAAGAGTCCTGAGTAATCAATTTCCAATTCGTTAAAAAATGTCTGAGTCTTCCACCCACTTTTAGTGGAAAAGAAGGAGAAGGAAGAAAAACACTCACCTGAGGGTGTGTTAGAATTGCTCGGTCCGCGGGATCTATAACCTCTGCCTCTGCCTTGGCCTCTACCCCTTTGTGGGTAGACCTGTGGGGTATTGAACTGCTGTTGATATCCCCTGCTGAAGCCACGACCTCTTGAGAAGGGCCTTTGGTTGTAACGGCCGGAAGATTGGCCTCGTCTTCCGGCCCGTCCAAAAAGGTTGTCGTTATTAAAAACCTTGTGCATGTTCTGTTGCGCCTTATCAAGAGAGGTAAAGGTGGAAACATATTTTCCAAGAGATTTAATTAGGTCCTCTCCGAATAGAAGGCCCTTAGGATTTTTGGAGGGTTCTTTATCGACCAGATCTCCTAATTTTGGATTTATCCTAGTAAGGACAACCCTACGTCTCTCAGAATTAATGGAAGCGTTAGCATTCCTCAGGAGGATAATGGCTCTCTGGCTCCAACCTCTGATCATTTGGGTATCCAATGGAGTACCGTTGATGTGGGACTCCTCTGCCGAGTCCAGGATTCTGGCTAGAGGC
This sequence comes from Lissotriton vulgaris, assembly GCF_964263255.1. NCBI lineage: Eukaryota > Metazoa > Chordata > Amphibia > Caudata > Salamandridae > Lissotriton > Lissotriton vulgaris. The sequence goes on from NC_141697.1 coordinate 78,679,465, forward strand.
CCCAGAGCATCCAGGAGACGGTCCTGGCATCCTTTAAAGGGTTTTTCTACTCCTTTCCTTGGGTCCCGCCCAAGTTTGAATAAAAACTTTATAAGTTCTGGGTCTAAATTAGGTGTATAAAAAACTTTGTCCTTCAAGGAAGGCCTTGAGCACTCAGCTCTGAGAACGTTTCGAGTCCCTCTGTCAAGGAGGTTTCTGAGCCACTTTTTGATAAATTTTGAGACATGAACTTGAGGTACCCAGTCTGAACTCCTGGGATGTTTAAGATTTTGTGGCGAAAGCACCCCCTAATTCTGAACGAGAGTTTATCCCTTCTTGCCTGGAAAGTGTCAGGAGATCTAATGAAATCTCAGGACTTTCGGAGTCGGCTTCAACCCTCCTCAGAGAATCTTGGGCACCTGGCACACACTACAGATACAATGGTATTTGGAGAATATGGGTACCTTGGTGCCTGGAAAGGGACCTGGATTCCTTGGAGGCCCCTATTGTTGACATAGTCAACTTCCTGGTTGAGCAGTTTGATAGAGGGCTGAGTTATAGATCTATTAATTGTTATAGATCTGCTATATCTGCTGGTCATATTCTCATCAATGGGAAAACTATTGGTAAAAATGTTATTATCTGTAGAGTTATGAAAATTATCCATTTAAGGAGACCCCCTAAAGCCAGGTATGAGACCCTTTGTGACGTCAATTTGGTTCTTGATCTCTTCAACAATTGGCCTCCTAACTCACTTCTGAACAGAAAAAATCTTTCTATTAAATTAGCCACTTTTTTGTGTCTAATTTCTTGCAGAAGAGCTTCTGACGTCAAAGCTCTAGAAATTTCAAGACGTTCTTACAATGTCTTTGGCGTTAAATTTGATATTTTTAGGAGGACTAAGACTATGTCTGACTCTATCTTTTATCCTCGTTTTGACCTTTGCCCTAAACTCTGCGTTGTGGAGTGCATGAAAGAATATGATTGATGGATGATTCTTCTCCGTCCTCAAGGTGTCACTCAATTGCTTATTTCTTTTGTTAAACCCCATAAAGGGATTTTCTATGCTTCTATCGCTAGGTGGATCAAATCTGCTATGAGTCTCGCTGGTGCTGACTTAAACAAATTTCAAGCTCATTCTTTTAAGAGGTGCTATGGCCAGTAAGTCTCTCTGGTCTGGAGGTAAGTTAGATGACATCCTTAAGGCTGCTGATTGGTCTAATGCAAGTACCTTTGCTCGTCGTTATTGTAAACCTATTGAGCACATGTCTAATGTTGTTTTGGAAAGCTACCAACATGCATAATGTAGCCTCCGGTCTTGTTATGAAATTGCGATTCTCATATTAACATGTCTAGAGAATCTGGATTTCATTATCCCTCCCTCAAAACCTCTGGTGGTGGTGGTGGTGTTTTATTAATATTGTTATTTATAATAATTTACAGTATTGCATTTATTTGCTACTGCATTATTGTTTATTACATTTGATTATAATGCATTCAATTGTTGCATTGTAGAAAATTATTTGCCTTTCTGCAATTTATTTTTTCGGAACTTATTTTTATTTTCTCTTTTCAGAAAATCCTTGATTTCTGCTTCTCATCATTATCATCGTTGGATTTCCTTTCTTCATCCATTTACTCATCGTTGTCACTCTTCATTTTTCTTCATTCGTTCTACATTTGAAGTTTAACCTGGATTTGAGGCGTTTTTGAAATTCTTCCTTTCTTGGACTGTTCATTTCAAAGAGGCAGATTATTGCTGTCTCATGGGCTTTATGTGTTGCCATTGTTCTGTTTTAGAGCTTACTCTATTGTGATGTATGCGGCTGCTTGGGTCTGCAATAAAAGACTTTGCATAATTTCAGCCTCCATGTCTTTAATGAAATCCAGATTCTCTAGACATGTTAATATGAGAATCGCAATTTCCTGTTAAAATGCATTTTTTTTTTAATTCAAAGTGCCATGTGGCGCACATACATGCCCTTAGGGCATGTATGTGCTCCACATGTACTTATAGGCACATTCCAGGGGTGCAACAGGTGTCATTTGGACACCCTGGCACCCTTGGAATTGCGATTCTCAAATTGCGATTTTCTCATAGAAAATCGCAATTTGAGAATGTATCCCCATTCATTCCAAAGGGTCTCTTCGCCCATAGGAATGAATGGGACACTCATTCCTTAATTGCGATTCGCAATTTGCGAATCGCAATTAAGGAATTTTATAGATTTGTAAAAAAAATGTGATTTATTACATACATTCCATTTTGCAATTCCCAAATAGCGATTTCTTAAAAATCGCTATTTGAGAATCGCAAAATATAAATTACCTACATATGCCCTGCGGTGCTGTACACAAATCACATGCATGTTTTATCCTAATAATACATGAAGCCTAACAATCCTGCATTCTCTTTTGCATATGGACACTTATAAATGCAATAGAGTGTGTCAAAAATGTCAAAAAATTACTTTATTTGGTATTTCACAACCATAAAGTATACATATCCAAAAATAATTTAAAATAACAAACACTTAAATAAATGCAATAAATTATCTCTCCCGGACGGTCATGGAATGGAGTGTTCGTGCCTGGGGTGTCACTGGTGGGACATACAAAGAAAATGAAGGTATTCTTGGAAACCAACCAGTGGAAAAACCTCTGAGGCTGATTCACTAAACCATTTATTAGTACCAGAGGTTGTCCTACAGAAACACTCTTTTGGGTACTTTTACATGCCTTTGTGAATCAGCCCCGAAGTTCCAACCCACTATTGGCAAAAGTGCAAAGAGGCCTCAGTCCTTGCTATCTAAATAATTTATATGGATAGTCCTTGAATATTATCATTTTATCCAATTTTAGAATTTTAGAATTCACAAAAGCATGTAAGAGTATGTAAAAGAGTGCTGCATGAATACTACTATATGTAGTCGAAAGTGCATTTGTGAGCAGGCCCCCCATCTTATCCGCAAGGAGGTACCTGAAACAGCGTGGAGGGCTAACAGCTTGTCTGTGCAAGTCCCCAGATGACAACAGATCTAGGCGGGAAGCTCTGAGGGACCCCACTGACCACTCTTGACGTCTCTCTGGCATCAAATTCTCTATAAAGCCACAAATCGGCACCCACAGGGTTTTACACCCCCTTGTGTGTGTGTAATTACGACTCCGGTTTTGCAGTTCACCAAACAAACAGAAGTACGACTTTCTGGTCGTTTTTCAGGAAAACTTTTGTGAATTCTTTGGTGTGCCAGTGCTTTGGTGTGCCTGCTGGCGTATGTGCACCAGGCACCATTTTTTTCTCCATGGCAGAAATATTTGAGGGCATATCATCAAGGCTCTGCGATAATATTATCACTGCTTTAGCGTCCGTTTTCGGGCGAAAAGCGGCGATAATTTTATCGCACTATCAGCAAGGACCTATGCCTCTGCACCGGTTTCCCTAACGCCCATCTTTGCAACGCCACTGATATGCAAAGTGGCCGTATCCTGCTAAACTAACGTGGGAAATGTCGCTAACAGACATATCTCCAATTATCAAGCTAATCGCTAACCTGTGTAGCGACGAGAAACGTAGCGCTAACTGCGCTTATCGCAGGTATGTTTACTCCTGCTTGTAGACTGACTAAGCCATTATGGTCTATGGGCGGTGGATCATAATGATGAGTCCCCCCTGTCCTATCTTCAACGTATCGCCTATTGCGGTGCGATTATCGCTGGATTTCCAGCAATAATCGCACATTGTGCAGCTATCGCTGGATTTATTATTGCATTGGAGATAAGCGTTGCTGAGAGCACGCTATCTCTGCAATAAAATCCAGCGATAATTATCCTCACGCTAAACGCGCTTAGCGATAATTATCGCCGGCTGTTGCTGATATGCCCCTTGGTACTTTAAAGAAACTCCTTCCACGACACCCCTATTTGGGGGGTCCCCTTCTGAACCAGCAGAGACTTCAAATCCTGCCTAAAACATCTGAGACTTACTCCCAAGTAGGAAGGGTGGGAGAGGAGTGAGAGATGCCAGGAACCCCCCACGAAGGCCCACTCCACACCACTTAAGTGGCAGGCACTCAGTTGTAGTTTTGCACCATTGTGCGTTAGTACGAGTTTAAACGTATTTAAAAGTGAAAAGTATATTTCTGTGAATACCTCGCACTTGTAAATCCAGTCATTGGTGCGCTTCACCCAGATTTACTCGAGCCATTGGCTTTGTGAAAGTGGCAGTGCGTGTACCTTGGCAAGGCCTCCTGGTCTGCCATTGCCAGGCAGGAGTGTGCCTGTCCCCTGATGTTAGTTGCGTAGCCAGGGTGTTCATGGGCACTGGCTCAGGGTAGGAAATGGGTCCCCTGGCTGTTTTTTGAACTGTGAAAAAATAACAATAGTCAGGGTTCAGTGGGCCCCTCAGGCCTCCGGTGTCACTGAACCTGCTGCACCAGTGGAAGCTACGCCCCTGCCCCAGCGCGCTCGCTGGCCTTTCGGTGTCTGTCCCAGGCTGACAGACAGGCCGCTGCGTTCCTCTTTTTCACAGTTCCCATGTCCCCTGGGGGCTGCCAGAACCCAAGCCGAGAAGCCACACCCAGCAGTGACTTATTGCGCGCTTTAAAAAAGTGTGTGAAGAGAAAAAAAGAGCGCGGGTGGAGGAATCCGAGCCGAGTCCAGCTGCGCGGCGGCTGGGGTTTGAGGAGAAGTGCTCGGTGCCTCTCTGCTCTCGGGGCCCGCAGTGCCAACTCTGCCAGCGGGAGGGAGCCTCACGCATCCTGCGTGACAGCACTAGGACCTGAGGGGGCGCAGCGGAGACCGGAGGGCACCGGGGGTCTGCACCCCGGAGGCGGCGGGTCCACCCCACACCTGGTTACCACGCATCCACACGCCTGAGGTAAGACGCATCCGTGAAACGAGGGCGGAAGCCACCTCCTCCCCTGATTCACCCCCTCCCTCCCACCACTGCCGCCTTTCTGCTCCCCTACCTGGGGATAGCTTCTTCATCCGCACTGGAGGGCAGTGCCAGGTGTGTGCAGCCTGCAGTGTGATATATACAAGCACCTCATTTAACAATAACTCGCTTCTTCAAATAATGGTACTTGTGTCCTCAGTCCTCCATAAGGATGGAGGACGGAGGCAGCCCTGCTGGGATTCAAACGTGTGAACTGCCTTTGCTCACTAATTTCAGCAACGCGCGCATTAACCCAACGAGTTGGACTGAGTCTAACACCATTAGATAGTGAGGGAATGCAGTTTCTAAGCTGAACAGAATGTCCCCGTGTTTATAGCGCTCGTCTTTGGAGTTACCTGTTTCTAAACGCTCCTGGGGCCTTATTTATGAAGGTGTTGCGCGACTTTTAAGTGACTTTTAAAATGGGAAAAAGACACGCACCGGTGGCGCAAGGCCTTCATAAATAAGGCCCTAGTTTTCAGCAACTGCGCCACAATAAGATCGACATTTTCCTTGGATCACACATTTTGGTCTACAGCGGAGCCAGGATTGGAACCTACGTCCCCTTGTTCTTTAATGGTATCTCGCACTTAGACGTCGCCATTCTTGTAGAAGTGGAACAAAAACACCTCAATTTACAGATCCGCGTGTTTCTACCCTCAGTTTTGCTTTCGTGCGTAGAACTTTGTCCGAGTTTGTGAACTGCGATTGATGTTAAACTGGCGCTTTTAAGAACATCCCCGCGGTCCCTGGGGAAGCTGGGATTGGAAGTTATGTCAACATTTTAACAATTAGGATTAGGGGAAGGACTGGCAGCAATTACTCCCCAGAGCAGGAAGTGTTTGTGTACAGTTGGCAGTAAATATCGAGTTACAAGCCGCGCGAGGTTCACTGCCTCGCGGGCGGAGACGGCGGGTTCTGTGCCTCGACCCAGGCAGCTTCTGTCTTTCTTTCTGAACGTACTGTAGACATGCTTAGAAGTGCTGGTACCTTCCACTGAGAGCGCCATAGAGCTGCTGTGAAGTGCTGGGACTGTCCTACCAAAAGTGCTGCAGAGAAGTGCTGACACTGTCCCTCTGCAGAGCTGCAGAGAAGCGTCAATTGAAAGCTCCGTAGAGCTGCTGAAAAGTGCTGGCACTTTCCATTGAGAGTGCCATAGAGCTGCTGTGAAGTGCTGGGACTGTCCTAACAATAGTGCTGCAGAGCTGCAGAGAAGTGCTGACACTGTCTCAATGAAGGTGCAGTAGAGCTGCAGAGAAGTGTCCATTGAAAGCTCCGTAGAGCTGCTGAAAAGTGCTGCTACTTTCCATTGAGAGTGCCATAGAGCTGCTGTGAAGTGCTGACACTGTCTCAATGAAGGTGCAGTAGAGCTGCAGAGAAGTGTCAATTGAAAGCTCCATAGAGCTGCTGAGAAGTGTTGGCCATGCCCCCAATAAAAGTGCAGTAGAGCAGAACAGTGCATTATTCCCCATTGAAATCTCTGTGCAGTTGATGAGAAGTGCCAGGACTTTCTCATTTAAAGTGGTATAGACTGGTAAGAAGAACTGGGCTTTCCTAATGAAAGTGCTGGAGTGCTGCGAAGAAGTGCTGATACTGTTCCACTGATACTGCTCTAGAGCAGATCAGAAGTTTTGGTATTGTCCGATTGATGCACTGTAGAGCTGCAGAGAAGTGCTAGGACATACACATTTAAAGTGGTGTTGAGGTGCTGAGAAGTGCAGGTACTGTCCTTTTGAAAGTGCTCTACAGTTTATGACAAGTGCTGGTACTACTCTCTTCAAAAGTGTTTTAGAGCATATGACAAGAACTGGTATTGCATCATTGAAAATGATGTGCAGCTGGTGAGAAGTGCTGGTAATGTCCCATTGAAAGTGCTGTACAGATGATCAGATGGTTTGGTAGTGTCCCATTGAGTGAGCTGTAAATCTGCAGAGAAGTGCTGATACTGTCCAATTGAAAGTGGTATTGAGGTAAAGAGAAGTGCTGGCACTGCCACACTAAAAGTGTTGTAGAACTATCTACAAGTGCTGTGACTGTCCCTTTGAAAGTGTTGGGAAGCTGGTGACAAGCGCTGGCACTGTCCCTTTGAAAGTGTTGGGGAGCTGGTGACAAGTACTGGTACTGTTGCATTGAAAGTGTTGGGGAGCTGTTGACAAGTGCTGGCACTGTCCCTTTGAAAGTGTTGGGGAGCTGGTGACAATTACTGGTACTGTCACATTGAAAGTGTTGGGGAGCTGTTGACAAGTACTGGTACTGTCGCATTGAAAGTGTTGGGGAGCTGTTGACAAGTGCTGGCACTGTCCCTTTGAAAGTGTTGGGGAGCTGTTGACAAGTGCTGGCACTGTCACATTGAAAGTGTTGGGGAGCTGTTGACAAGTACTGGTACTGTCGCTTTGAAAGTGTTGGGGAGCTGGTGACAAGTGCTGGCACTGTCCCTTTGAAAGTGTTGGGGAGCTGGTGACAAGTGCTGGCACTGCCCCTTTGAAAGTGTTGGGGAGCTGGTGACAAGTACTGGTACTGTCGCTTTGAAAGTGTTGGGGAGCTGGTGACAAGTGCTGGTACTGTTGCTTTGAAAGTGCTGTTGAGCTGGCGAGAAGTGCTGACACCTTGTTATTAAGTGTATTGCAGACCAACATAGAAGTACATCTACTGTCTTAGTAAATGTGTAGCAGTGCCCTATCAAATGTCTTGCATGTCTTTATAAAACTGGTGGAAATTGTTGCATTAAATGTCACAGACATGCAGAGAAATATTGGAACTGTTGTATGAAATGTACTGTACTATATGTAGACTTGCTAAGGAGTGCAGGGACGGTCCCAGTAAATATTTTGCAGAAATGCTGAGAAGTGCAGGTACTATCGTACTATCTTAGTAAATACATTCCAGAGCTGCTGAGAAGTGCAGGTACTATCCTAGTAAATAAATTACCGAGCTGCTGAGCAGTGCAGGTACTGTTTTAGTATATATATATATATATATATATATATATATATATATATATATATATATATATATATATATATATATATATATATATATATATATATATATATATATATATATATATTCAAAGTGCTTGAAACGCGTTGGGCTGCTGATCAATTTGGTGGGAGACTGAAACTCTGTAAGCTGAAGTCTGCAATTAAAGGTGTTTAAACTCCCTGGCTAGTGGCGTCTTCACAAGGGCAACTTGTTTGAATGGATATATATATATATATATTCCACACACTCCAGGTATGAATTTCTTTTTGGAAAAAACCAGAGTCGGAGCCCAAATTCAGAACGGTGTTGTCAGAGTTTAATTGACAAGAAACACCCAACGCGTTTCGAGATCAACGCGTTTCGAGATCTCGAAACGCGTTGGGTGTTTCTTGTCAATTAAACTCTGACAACACTGTTCTGAATTTGGGCTCCGTCTCTGGTTTTTTCCAAAAAGAAATTCATACCTGGAGTGTGTGGAATAATAGGGGGCTGGCGAACCCCGTCGTGAGCCCGCAGTGGAAGTGGCTCGAGCACGCCAATCCTTTGTGTGTTCAATATATATATATATATATATATATATATATATATATATATATATATATATATATATCACCGAGCTGCTGAGCAGTGCAGCTACTGCCTTGGTAAATATATCACTGAGCAGCTGAGCAGTGCAGGTACTGCCTTGGTAAATATATCACCCTGCTGAGAAGCGCAGGTACTGCCTTGGTAAATATATCACCCTGCTGAGAAGCGCAGGTACTGCCTTGGTAAATATATCACCGAGCTGCTGAGAAGCGCAGGTACTGCCTTGGTAAATATATCACCGAGCTGCTGAGAAGCGCAGATACTGCCTTGGTAAATATATCACCGAGCTGCTGAGAAGCGCAGGTACTGCCTTGGTAAATATATCACCGAGCTGCTGAGAAGCGCAGGTACTGCCTTGGTAAATATATCACCGAGCTGCTGAGCAGTGCAGGTACTGCCTTGGTAAATATATCACCCTGCTGAGAAGCGCAGGTACTGCCTTGGTAAATATATCACCGAGCTGCTGAGCAGTGCAGCTACTGCCTTGGTAAATATATCACCGAGCTGCTGAGCAGTGCAGGTACTGCCTTGGTAAATATATCAGCCTGCTGAGAAGCGCAGGTACTGCCTTGGTAAATATATCACCGAGCTGCTGAGCAGTGCAGCTACTGCCCTAGTAAATATATCATCGAGCTGCTGAGCAGTGCAGGTACTGCCTTGGTAAATATATCACCCTGCTGAGAAGCGCAGGTACTGCCTTTATCACCCTGCTGAGAAGCGCAGGTACTGCCTTGGTAAATATATCATCGAGCTGCTGAGCAGTGCAGGTACTGCCTTGGTAAATATATCACCCTGCTGAGAAGCGCAGGTACTGCCTTTATCACCCTGCTGAGAAGCGCAGGTACTGCCTCGGTAAATATATCACCGAGCTGCTGAGAAGCGCAGGTACTGCCTCGGTAAATATATCACCGAGCTGCTGAGCAGTGCAGGCACTGCCTTGGTAAATATATCACTGAGCAGCTGAGCAGTGCAGGTAATGCCTTGGTAAATATATCACCCTGCTGAGAAGCGCAGGTACTGCCTTGGTAAATATATCACCCTGCTGAGAAGCGCAGGTACTGCCTTGGTAAATATATCACCGAGCTGCTGAGAAGCGCAGGTACTGCCTTGGTAAATATATCACCGAGCTGCTGAGAAGCGCAGGTACTGCCTTGGTAAATATATCACCGAGCTGCTGAGAAGCGCAGGTACTGCCTTGGTAAATATATCACCGAGCTGCTGAGAAGCGCAGGTACTGCCTTGGTAAATATATCACCGAGCTGCTGAGCAGTGCAGGTACTGCCTTGGTAAATATATCACCCTGCTGAGAAGCGCAGGTACTGCCTTGGTAAATATATCACCGAGCTGCTGAGCAGTGCAGCTACTGCCTTGGTAAATATATCACCGAGCTGCTGAGCAGTGCAGGTACTGCCTTGGTAAATATATCAGCCTGCTGAGAAGCGCAGGTACTGCCTTGGTAAATATATCACCGAGCTGCTGAGCAGTGCAGCTACTGCCCTAGTAAATATATCATCGAGCTGCTGAGCAGTGCAGGTACTGCCTTGGTAAATATATCACCCTGCTGAGAAGCGCAGGTACTGCCTTTATCACCCTGCTGAGAAGCGCAGGTACTGCCTTGGTAAATATATCATCGAGCTGCTGAGCAGTGCAGGTACTGCCTTGGTAAATATATCACCCTGCTGAGAAGCGCAGGTACTGCCTCGGTAAATATATCACCGAGCTGCTGAGAAGCGCAGGTACTGCCTCGGTAAATATATCACCGAGCTGCTGAGCAGTGCAGGTACTGCCTTGATAAATATATCACCGAGCTGCTGAGAAGCGCAGGTACTGCCTTGGTAAATATATCACCGAGCTGCTGAGAAGCGCAGGTACTGCCTTGGTAAATATATCACCGAGCTGCTGAGAAGAGCAGGTACTGCCTCGGTAAATATATCACCGAGCTGCTGAGAAGCGCAGGTACTGCCTTGGTAAATATATCACCGAGCTGCTGAGAAGCGCAGGTACTGCCTCGGTAAATATATCACCGAGCTGCTGAGCAGTGCAGGTACTGCCTTGGTAAATATATCACCCTGCTGAGAAGCGCAGGTACTGCCTTGGTAAATATATCACCCTGATGAGAAGCGCAGGTACTGCCTTGGTAAATATATCACCCTGCTGAGAAGCGCAGGTACTGCCTTGGTAAATATATTCACCGAGCTGCTGAGAAGTGCTAGACTGTCCTAGCAAACATATTGCAGAGCTACCGAGAAGTGCTATTATTGCCCTAGCAAATATGCTGCAGAGCTGTGGAAAAGTGCTCGTTGCCCTGGTAAATGTAGTGCAGACCTGCTCAGAAATCCTGGAGTTGCCCTGGCTGGTAAATGTAGTGCAGACCTGCCGAGAAGAGCTGGGGCTGCCCTGGTAAATGTATTGCAGAGTTGCTCAGAAGTGCTGGGACTTCCCTAGTAAATGTATTGACAAGCTGCTGCGAACTGCAGATACTGTCCTAGCAATATATAGCAGAGTCGCTCATAAGTGCTGGGACTGCCCTAGTAAACTTGCTGCAGAGCTGCTGAGAAAAGGCAGGTACTGTCCATAGGTGAGGGGAGGTAATGGTGCCGCCCCAGTAAACTCATTGCAGAGCTGCTGAGAAATGCTGGCGCTGTCCTATTAAAAGTACTAGGATCCTCCTAGCAAGGACTGGCACTGTCCCTGTAGAAGTACTTCAGTCCTACAAACAAGAACTGACTCTGTTCTTTGAAATGTAACAAAGCCTTATTGAGAACGAGTTGCATGAACCTTGAACTTGTAATTGTAACTGTAACATTTATATAGGCACCTACTACTCTTGACTAGGCGTCAAAGCACTTTTCGGCGAGTAGCACGCTACTCCGGAACCCAAAAAGGATTAGTGGTGAATTAGTATTGGGAAATATCAAATTAATTTGAGCAGTGGGCATGTGAGTCTGTTAGCTGGATTGGAAATGTTTGTCGTCAGGATGCTTGTTTCCGGTTCAGGGAAGGCATGGCGTGGCAGTTCGGGATGGACTGTTCCCATGAGGCACAGGGTCAAGACCAGTGGTCGAAGTGGGGGAAAAAAAGTAGGGGAACTGTGGGTGGAGAATCAGGGGGCGGGATCAACCGAAGATTGAATCAGTGGGCGGAGTCAGGGGTGTGGCTAGAAATAGCAAAACATACCAATTTTTAGTACGTTTAGCATTTCACTGACCAGTTACAGCTTATAACGTTATTTTATTAAAAGAATGGATATGTTTATTTGAGGTTTAATTCAGGAAAAAGCAAACACTCATAGGGAATACAGGTTTATGTAAAGCGTGTGAAATATAAGCAGGAACAACATGTTACCTTAATGCTTTTACTCTCATTGTTCAGAAATCCATGATTATTTTTTGTCTCAAACATTGAGGTCATGAATGCAGGGCTCCTCCTGTACACATGTGTTAAGCAGGGCTCAGAAGAGAAAGGGACTCTTCAGGAGAATCTAGACTCACGGAAACCCACAAAGGCTCCTTCATATTCATGTCAGCCAACTAGCTGCTCAATCATAATATAGCAAAAAGAACACCTGGTGGACAGAATGCAGAGCAATATCATACATTCACCGCAGTGCAGAGAGCTGGGCCCAAATCCATTGTTTATTTGCTCACATGTGATTCCAGTTTGGACCCAGCCATATGCAAATCAGTCTTGATCCTGTGCCCAATGAGAACAGTGTAGCCCGAACTGCCAGGCCAGGTCCTACCTGGACTGGAAACAAGCATCCTAGGACCGGTTTCGGGCTTTCAGCCCTCATCAGCCAGGATAGCTTGATTCCATTGGCATGGAGAGCACAGGACTCATGTCTGAGCATACCTGTCCAACTCAGGGTGACAAATGCAAAAAGAACAATTGATGGACAGAATGCAGAACAAGGTCATACATTCACCCCAGTTCAGAGATCGGGGCTTAAATCCATCGTTTTTTGCTCACCATGCCATTCCAGTTTGGACCCAGCCATATGCAAATCAGTCTTGATCCTGCGCCCAATGTGAACAGTCCAGCCCGAACTGCCAGGCCATATGTATTCAAGTGTCCTTTCATTCGGGAAGTGAACACAAAGCAGTACCCACTGAACTATACACATAACATATTGCTCTTTGATATGCATGGTACATGTTCTTTGCAGCAGGCATATTACCCCTCTGCACTACCTTAGATGAGTAAAATAGCCACTAGACAAAACATGCTCCCATCTCCCTCCAGCAGGTACATTGATCACCAAAGTTATCTTGGCACTTGTATTGTTGACCGAAACCTGCTGAATATACAAATAACTTTGCAGTGTTTTTAAAACTCCTGCACTTGTACAAAACCGTTCCCCCCAAACTAAACTGGCCCCCTACCCTTCCAGTCGCCCTGGGAAACGCCTACTCCTGCCCTTTCACTGCTCCTGTCCAGTCAGTACTCCTGCTCATGCTCGATCAACACGCCTGCTTCGTCAATTCCCCCGACCCCTCCCTTCTCCTGGCCCGTCACTTCTACTGGCCCGTCACTGCTCCTGCCCTGTTCACCGCTCCTGCCCTGTTCACCGCTCCTGCCCTGTTCACCGCTCCTGCCCTGTTAACCGCTCCTGCCCCGCTCACCGCTCCTGCCCTGTTCACCGCTCCTGCCCCGCTCACCGCTCCTGCCCCGTTCACTGCTCCTGTCCTGTTCACTGCTCCTGTCCTGTTCACTGCTCCTGTCCTGTTCACTGCTCCTGCCCCGTCACCTCTCCTGCCCGTCACCTCTCCTGCCCCGTCACCTCTCCTGCCCCGTCACCTCTCCTGCCCCGTCACCTCTCCTGCCCGTCACCTCACCTGCCCGTCACATCACCTGCCTGTCATGTCACCTGCCTGTCACTGCTTGTGCCCGGTCACCTCTCCTGCCCTGTTGCCTCTCCTTCCATGTCTCCTCTCCTGCCCTGTCGCCTCTCCTGCCCCATCACTGCTCTTGCCCCATCACTGCTCCTGCCCTGTTCACTGCTCCTGCCCCGTTCACTGCTCCTGCCCCGTTCACTGCTCCTGCCCCGTTCACTGCTCCTGCCCAGTTCACCGCTCCTGTCCTTTCACCGCTCCTGTCCTTTCACCGCTCCTGTCTTTTCACCGCTCACACCCGGTTACTGCTCTAGCTCATGCCCCGTCACCTCTCCTGCCCCGTCACCTCTCCTGCCCCGTCACCTCTCCTGCCCCGTCACCTCTCCTGCCCGTCACCTCTCCTGCCCCGTCACCTCTCCTGCCCCGTCACCTCTCCTGCCCCGTCACCTCTCCTGCCCATCACCACACCTGCCCATCCCATCACCTGCCTGTCATGTCACCTGCCCGTCACTTCTTGTGCCCGGTCACCTCTCCTGCCCTGTTGCCTCTCCTTCCACGTCTCCTCTCCTGCCCTGTCACTTCTCCTGCCTTGTCGCTTCTCCTGCCCTATCACTGCTCCTGCCCCGTTCACTGCTCCTGCCCCGTTTACTGCTCCTGCCCCGTTCACTGCTCCTGGCCCGTTCATTTATGCTGCCCCGTTCATTTCTGCTGCCCCGTTCACTGCTCCTGCCCCGTTCACTGCTCCTGCCCCGTTCACTGCTCCTGTCCTTTCACCGCTGCTGTCCTTTCACCGCTCACACCCGGTTACTGCTCTAGCTCATGCCCCGTCACCTCTCCTGCCCTGTTCACCGCTCCTGCCCCGCTCACCGTTCCTGCTCTGTTCACCGCTCCTGCCCCGCTCACCGCTCCTGCCCCGTTCACTGCTCCTGTCCTGTTCACTGCTCCTATCCTGTTCACTGCTCCTGTCCTGTTCACTGCGCCTGCCCCGTCACCTCTCCTGCCCCGTCACCTCTCCTGCCCCGTCACCTCTCCTGCCCCATCACCTCACCTGCCCGTCACATCACCTGCCTGTCATGTCACCTGCCCATCACTTCTTGTGCCCGGTCACCTCTCCTGCCCTGTTGCCTCTCCTTCCACGTCTCCTCTCCTGCCCTGTCGCTTCTCCTGCCCTGTCGCTGCTCCTGCCCTATCACTGCTCCTGCCCCGTTCACTGCTCCTGCCCCGTTCATTTCTGCTGCCCCGTTCACTGCTCCTGCCCCGTTCACTTCTCCTGTCCTTTCACCGCTGCTGTCCTTTCACCGCTCACACCCGGTTACTGCTCTAACTCAAGCCCCGTCACCTCTCCTGCCCCGTCACCTCTCCTGCCCCGTCACCTCTCCTGCCCATCACCTCACCTGCCCGTCACATCACCTGCCTGTCATGTCACCTGCCCGTCACTTCTTGTGCCCGGTCACCTCTCCTGCCCTATTGCCTCTCCTTTCACGTCTCCTCTCCTGCCCTGTCGCCTCTCCTGCCCCATCACTGCTCCTGCCCCATCACTGCTCCTGTCCCATCACTGCTCCTGCCCTTCATCATCCCCATAAGGTCACCAATCATAGACTTCAGAACATTGGAATATTTTCTTATATCACTAACAGACTCCTAAATACTGGGGTCAAACGCCGGGGCTGTCATTGCTTGAGTTGGAAAAGATTTGTCTGCACAGATGGCGTCATTATCAATGGGGCTTTGCAGGGGGGCGAATCTGTTAGTACATGCAATTATTAAATCTGCCAAATCATGTGCACATGGGTCAGGAGGTGGTGTAAATACTGCTTCCAAATATGAGCTTACTCGTTTGGTTATGGGTGCAAAACCACTCTTGCCCTTGGGTTTCTCAAACATCTTTGGAATGGTGTGTGTTACACCGGGGCCTGTATGGGGAGGACAACTGTCAACAGAACTAGAAGTGGCGTGAGAACGGCCCCGGTGCACCTCCGGACCGAGATTGCCGGGAAACAGTCTTGTAGGCTTTGATGAATGTTGCTTCCGCAGGTAAACACTGTGAATATTACTGCCACAAAACCCTACTAATAGCAGCTTTAAATTGGCATGTAAATTTGCTGGCAGCGTCCTCACAAATGAGGTGTGATCACGGGCTCACAGCAGCCGCAGGGCCATCAGAGTAGCCGTTTTCACACTATGCTACACTGATGTCCCTTTCAGTCTCACTTTGCAGGCCCATTAGACCCAGCGGGGAAAGGGAGGAGGTCGGGCGCAGTGCAGAGGCCTTCTGAATATTCACGTTGCACCACTCATGCGTGGAAAAAAAAGGTGTACTTTTAAAGTATGGCAATTTTACACTCCCCGGTACGCTCTTTCAAAACTAAGAAGTAGGGGAACGGACTAACATAATTTTAAGAAGTAGGGGCACGCCGTGCCCTTCCGTCCCCGCCCACTTCTAACACTGGTCAAGACTGATTTGCATATGGCTGGGTCTGAACTGGGGTGTCAAAGTGAGCTAAAGAATGATGATGGATATAACCCAGATCTGTGATGGGGGTGAGTGTCTGAAAAGTTTCAGCACTCTGTCCATCATCTTGTGTTTGCTTTGGTCGCCCTAAGTAGGCAGGGTACGCCCAGACGTGGGTTCCTTGCTTACTTTGCTCCTGGATTCAAGCTAACCTGGCTGATGAAGGGTGTTACCTAGAAACCAGCCATGGTTGGTAGTGAGAGTACCTGCTGGCAGTGGGGAACGGGAGGGTGGGTTACAGGGAAAACCTGGCTTGACAGTTCGGGCTGGACTGTTCCCATGAGGCACAGGGTCAAGACTGATTTGCATATAGCTGGGTCTGAACTGAGGTGGCGAAGTGAGCTAAAGAATGATGATGGATTCAACCCAGATCTGTGACTGGGGTGAGAGCCTGAAAAGTTTTGATGCTCTGTCCATCTATTTTATTTAATTTTTATTTATTTTTTATTTTATAGTCATATAGAGCGCGAACCAGACCCGTGAGGGTATCAGAGCGCTTTACAGGATTAAGGGGTAGTGTACAAGCGTAGGGACGGGGGGGGGGATAAATTGGGAAGAGGAAAGCACGCTGCACGTTTAAAGTCCAAACTACATGCGATGTAAACATTGAAACAAGTAGATACATTATACATGAAGGCATGCAGTCTCAGCTCTTGGGGGGATGCCCAGGAGTGCAGAAAAGGTATCATCCGTATAAGCCATGTATATTGCCGAGGTAGAGAGTTGGGCAAGTCAATGCAGTGATTGTAAAGTATTCGTTAGGTAAGGTATTTTCCCATTAAGAAGGTTTTGGTTTCCTTCTTAAAGTGTGCGAAGGACGAAAGTCTTCTAATGGCGGGTGGGAGAGAGAGTTCCAAATTCTTGGCGCGGCCCCAGAAAAGGCCCTATTGTAGGTTTTGGTCTTCCGGAAGCGTGCTGGTTGCAGCAGCAGGTCTTTGGCAGATCGAGATTTTCTGGCTCCTCCGGAAAAAAATGAGTTTTTGTGCAAGAAATGAAGGGGAATTGGAGAAAAGGCTTTTGTGAGTAATGCAGGCCAGTTTAAATTGGATTCTGGCCTCTAGTGGAAGCCAGTGCAGAGCGTTGAGGTGCGGGAGATGTGGTCGAATTTCTTTGAGCCAGTTAGGAGTCTGGCAGCAGTGTTGAGGCAGGCTTTCAAAGGAGCCAGGGAGTTCTTGGGTAACCCTGCAAGAGTAGAGCATCCATATTCTAGTCTGGAGATGACTAGTGCCTGAGTTGCCGTTTTAAGGTCGGCCACATCGAGGAAGAGTTTTATGTTTCTTGGGGTAACTCAGGTGGAATCTGGCCGCTTTGGCCATCGAGTTTATATGGACTCGCATGGTCAGGCTGCCGTCAAGGGTTATTCCAAGAGATTTCGCCGCGTCAGCAATAGTAGGAGGGCAGCTTAGCGCTGTGATGGTCTTGATCCATTCCTGGATGTCTGGATTGGGTTTGGGTGAGGAGATCAAGAGAAATTCAGCTTTACTTGTGTGGAGTTTTAGCAGGTTGGCGGTAAGCCAGTTGACTGTCAGATTCAGGGCCTTGTTCAGGGAGAGAATGTCCTCAGGGGAAGAGATTGTAGATCTGAGTATCGACGGCGTACATAAGGTAGGAGATGTTGGCTGCACGTAGCACCTCGGTGAGAGGTTCAAGGTAAAGGTTGAAGAGGGTAGGGGAGAGGGTTGATCCTTGGGGGACTCCAACCGTAACCGAAGAGAGGGCGGATAGATTACCGTTGATGAGGATCTTCTGTGAGCGGTTCAGGAGGAAGGATCTAAACCATTCAAGGACTGTGCCATCCAACCCCATCCTAAGTTTGAGACGTTCTAGGAGAATTTCGTGGTTAACCGTATCAAAGGCAGAGGACAGGTCTAGGAGGATTAGGAGACAAATCTTGCCTAAGTCGGGGACTTGGAGGGCGTCATCCACTATGTGGAGGAGGGTGGTTTCCGTGCTGTGACCAGGTCTGAACCCTGATTGGAAGTCATCTAGCAGGTGAAAGTTGTTGATGTGTAGGCTTAGCTGCTGTTGCACACATTTTTCCAGAACTTTGGCAAGGAGAGGGATGTTGGATATGAGTGTATAGTTCTCGGCGGAGGCAGAGTCCATCGTTGTTTTTTTTAGGATGGGTATATCTTGGCCAGCTTTGAGCGAGCCAGGAATTGAGCCCTGTAGGAGAGAGGCGTTGATTATTGAGGTCCAGGAAGGGATGATAGCCTGAGAGGCGGCAGCTAGGCAGTTAGAGGGGAGAGGATCATTGAAGTGATTGTTCGGTTTTAAGGAGGCAAGAATTCTCGAGATAAAATGTTCGTCATAGGTTTTGAACTTGGACCAGTGCGCTAGGTTTTTGGGCAAAGTTTGGGAGGACAGTGCGGAGAGAGAAGGTGGAGCAGGGGGATTTTGATTTTGGTTGTGAGCAGCGGATTTAAGTTAATTTCCAAGGGCATTGATTTTGTCGCAGAAGAAGGAAGAGAATTCCTCGCTTGATATTAGGGGTTTAGGTGTTTCTTTGGTGGTTTTTGCTAGTTTGTTGGATTGGTGTTTGACCAAGTCGAACAGCTTGCAAGGTCGATTTTTGGTATTCTCTAGTTCAGATCTGAAGAATTCTTTTTTAGTGTTGAGGGTTTTCTTATTGTAGGCATTTCTGGCCTGCCGGAGAAGTTTTAGGTGTGCTGCTGAAGGGTGTTGTTTCCAGTTTCGTTCAGTCTATCGAAGCGATCTCCTCTCCTTGTTGAGGGATCCGCGGAACCATGGGTTTCGGTCTCTGACATGGGTTCTTTTTAATTTTAATGGTGCCAGGTCATCGAGAATATCGGATATGGTTGAGGAGTAAGGTTGTCAACCGAGGTGCACTGAGGGGGCGGGGGGATGTCGGACACACAACTTGATGCCAGTTTCTCATGATCAAGGTTCTTAGTGTCTTTAACCCATCGTTTGGGAATCACAGGTTGAGGTGTCCAAGTTTTGAGGGTGCTGGGCAGGATGAAGGTGATGGCTTGGTCGTCAGACCAATCGCATGGGTCAATAAAGAGAAGTTTGACCGCTGATTCCTTTGCAATGATCCAGTCTAGAGTGGTGCCTTTTGAATGAGTAGGGAGGTAGCAGGCTTGGGTAAGGGCTTGATCGGCCAAGAAGTCTCTGATGGCATTGACCTGAGGGTCCTTAGGATCGTTCCAATGCAGGTTAAAGTCCCCAAGGAAAATGTAATTGGAGTTTGGAGAAACCGTGGCTGTGATGATCTCCATGAGGAGGTCCGTAAAGGAGTCGTTCTTGCCTGGGGGGTGGTAAAAGATGTGAAGTTTGCGCAGCTGAGACTTGTTGTTGAAGATGGAGAGCGCCGGGTATTCGCAGGAGTCCGTGGGGTCCACTGGCAGTTCCATAACAATGAGGTTGGAGCAGTGGATACAGGCAATGCCAACCCCTTTTTTCTTTGGGTGCCTATCCATCCTTACAATGTTATAGTTGGGCGGGACTAAGAGGTATAGGTAGGACGATGAGGATTCCTTGAGCCAGGATTCAGTCAAGATCACTAGGTCTGACTTATGACTCAGAATGAGGTCGGCTACATCAGATGCTTGCTTTACAGCTGACCAGCAGTTTATTAGGAGGCCGGCTAGGGAGGGGTTAGGAGTGATTGTCAAGGGTAGCAGCGGCGGTGGGAATTTTCAGCTAGGTTACTGTTGACCACCCCTCTGGTGCGGATGGTAGCAGATCTGTTTGGGTTTGTTGCAAGCGTACAGATCAGGTGTTCTTCCCTCAGGTGTAAGGGGCGTGTCAAGGCAGAGTCGTAGCTACTGAGGAGGTCAGCCACTTCTTCCTCCATGAGTTCAGAGGGATTGATTGTGCCAGGGGTGGGTTTGTAGGTGTGGAGGAGAGGAAGAATTTCCTTCTCTGAGAGGTGGCAAGATTGTTTGCGTGGGCGCAAGTGTCTCAGGGATAGGGGTAGAGAGTGAAGGAGGGGCTTCATGAAGGGAATGTGGGTCGCATTCTGTGAGAGCCTGAGATTTGAGAAGGAAAGTTCTGTGATGCGAAGGAGGTGCTTTAGGTCCAGAATCGATTTGTGGATGCTCTGTGTTAATCCGTGAGTATCTGCGGTGCAGTTTATCAATATGTCTTAGAGAGGTATGTTCTGGCAAGCAGGGGGACAGATGCAAGGGGGCGGTTCTGATAGTATATGTTGGTAGCCTAGAGGTGCGTTTAGGCAGTCGGTCATCGCCCCTATGAGAGGGATGATCATGTGGACAGGGGTGGGGGTGAATACATATGTCTGATTTTGCAGCCTGGTGTTGGGGCTTAGTCGATCAGTGTACTGGGCCCTGTTAGGCTTTTCCATACTAGTGTTATAGGCCCTAGTGGGAGTGTCAGTAGCCCGGCGTGCAGAGTGATTACGTAGGCAGGAGGTTAAGGGTATAAGGACGTCTCTGGTGGTATGTGCTGGATGTGTGATATCGGGATGTGTGATATCGCGGCTGGGTTGAACTGAGAGGTGGGCCCTGGGTGGGGGGTTTCGGAGGCTGACGGAGCAGGGTTTGCTAGGAGGTCTAGGATCGGTGGTATGGGCGCACAGTGATTGGCATGCGTAAGTGATAGGGTGACGGGGCCGGGTGACCCACTGACGTGGTCACTGGCAAGATTGGAAGGTGAGAGGCAAGGAGCACTTGGCGGGGTGGGCAAGAGGTGGACCGGCGGAAACAAGGACTGAGACGGGTTTTGATACATGATTTTTAAGGGGGGTGAAGAGGTCTGCAAATTCGATGAGGTTTTTGGGGGGCCCTTGAATTAGGATAATGACGCTGTTGTATAATGTGATGGTTAGGTCAGCACGTAGGTTTGCTATCTCCTTGTGTTTGCTTTGTAGTCAGTGTTGACCTACTGAGAAGTGTTGACATTTCTAGTAAGTGTATTTTAGACTTGTTGAGTAGTTTTTTTGGTGACCTGTTGTATATATTGTAAACTTGAGTTCAAGTGCTAGTACGGTCCTATTGAATGAATCAGAGCCCTCCTTAGAAGGGCTGTCACTGTCCCACTGAACGCATCACAGAACTGCTGAGCGGTGCTGCCACTGTCCTATTGCATATATCCACGACCTGCTTAGAAGGGCTGGCACTGTCCCACTGAAAGCATAACAGAGCTGCTGAGAGGTGCTGGCAATGTCCTATTGAACGAATCAGAGCCCTCCTTAGAAGGGCTGTCACTGTCCCACTGAAAGCATCACAGAGCTGCTGAGATCTGCAGACAATGGCCTATTGAGCAAACCAGTGCCCTCCTTAGAAGGGCTGACACTGTCCCACTGAAACCTTCTCAGAACTGCTGAGTAGTGCTGACACCGTCCTATTGCATATATCCAAGACCTCCTTAGAAGATCTGGCACTGTCCCATTGAAAGCAACACAGAGCTGCTGAGAGGTGCTGACACTGTCCTTTTGAATGTATCACAGATTGCTGAGAAGGCCTGGCACTGTCCTTTTGAATGTATCACAGACCTGCTGAGAAGGTTTGGCACTGTCCTATTAAATGTAGCACAGACCCGTGGGGAAGGTTTATCACTGTCCTATTAAATGTATCACAAACCTGCTGCGAAGCCCTGGCACTGTCCTTTTGAATGTATCACATGCCTGCTGAGAAGGCCTGACTCTGTCCTTTTAAATGAATCACAGACCTGTTGGGAAGACCTGGCACTGTCCTATTGCATACAACATGGACCTGCTGAGAAAGCCTGGCACTGCCCTACTGTATGTATCACAGAAATGCTGAGAAGAGCTATGACTGTCCCATGAAATACATCGTATTGTTTTTAGACCTCTTGAGCAGTGCCAGAAAAATCCTATAAACTGCAGCGTAACCCCGACACGTGCCGGTACGTCTACGGTAAAATAAAACAAGCATTTGCATTGCAACATGTCTCACATTTGCGAGAGTTTAAGCAATTTGAATTGTAAATGACAATGGCTTTTACTTATGTTTTAAAATCCAACACATAAGTAAAAGCCAATTTCATTTACAATAGCAATTACAGAATCGCTCGCGAATGCGAGACCTATTGCATTGCAAATGCCACACACACAAGCAGACAAAGGCACAAACACAAACACGCAAACACACACACAGGCAGACACGCACACAGACTCATTAAAGAGTTAATAAACAAGCCCACGTTAAATGAAAAGGCAAGAAAGCAGTCACACGCAGGAAAATGAGTTTGTAAAAGAGTTTTAATGAGCGCGGGTACTCATATCAGCCATATAACAAAGTTAGGTTGAGCGTACAGCCCACCAGCTGCTTACCGTTGATTGTGGCCCCCATGTTAAAACACAAAGCATGCCGGGTACTGTGTTGACAAACAACACATGTACCCGGCCACCATGTTCAAAAGGTGTCGGGTACTGTGTTGATAAAAAATACAATAGGGCAGAGCGCCGGCTTCTTAAAATATGAAGCATGTACAGCGCCTTGTTTGAAAAAAAATCTACACAAGTAATTTATTATAAAAAAAGGCGGCCAGCCGCCGCATTTTTCTTCTGTATTTATTTGCTTTAGTAGTATTTGCATCACGCCCCGCTTTAGATGTTTAAAGCTAAAGCGTGGCGTGCCGAGATTGCTACAAAAGTAACTAGATGGAAAAGAAATGCTCCGTCTGCCCGTTCTTTTTTCTATTTATTTGCTTTTGTAGCAATTGTGGTACACCTCACTTTAGCTTTAAACATTTAAAGTGGGGCGTGACACCAATACTACTAAAGCAAATAAATACAAAATAAGGCGGGCGGCCCACGTTACTGCTACTAATAAAGTAAATAAATACTGGGGGAAAAAATACTTTACTTTGTACATGCTGGTTGTGGGAAAGCACGTCGTGGATGGAATAGGGGAAAATCGTTAAGGAAGATAGTGCTTCCGGACTAAACAAGACATACCGTGTAACAACACACGTAAAAAGTTCAGTCCTCATGGGAGGTTAGAAATACAGGCAAGGCATTACTAAGGAGGGACTAAGAATCCTATTAACGAATCAGAAGCAACCATTTAGAAAAGGACAGTAACAGGAGCCAATTGAAAAGATGGGTGGAGAGTGGGCTGAGCTTCAAGTCCATACCCGAATACAGCATGCCTTGCTGAGCAGCGCTTGCGCTGACCAGGCTCGACCTAAACACTGGCACTGTCCTGTGAAATGCATTACATAACTCTTGTGAAGTGCTGAATCTGTCTCTTTAATTACATTGTAGACTTGCTGAGAAGTGCTGTTGCTGCCCCAATAAATGCATTGCATTGCATAGGGACCTGATGAGATGTCTTAGCGCTATTGTGCTTTAAAAACATATTGGGCACCTCTGGGCAAGTATTGTCTTTTGTCTGCATAGAGAAATGTAGCCACTACTGAGCACACGGAATCAGTGTGGTGCATAGGTGCTGGTGCAAGCCAATCAGAGGCTTCTCTACAGGGAGGCAGATGAGGCCCCTGTCCCAGCTGCTTTTGTCCTGCCCCCACCCTCCTTTGTGCCCCACCACCATAACTTATGACGGTACCAGGAGGCAACACAAACAGACACTGCATACTACCACACATTAATTTGTCCAAACACCTTTCACTGAAAACAGTGCTCTTTGCCTAAAATGTTTACATTTGACTTTGTATGCATGTATGGGTGTATATTTCTATATCTAAATATATTTCTATAGATATATATGCACACATACAAAGTCATATTTAAACATTTTAAGAAACACTTTTATCTATCTATCTGTTCTGTATATATGTATGCATATATTTATTTTGCAGTGAAAAGACAAAGGTTAAAATAAAGCTGTAGTCACAATTTGAAATAAGATGATACAAAACCACTGAAATTCGCAAGTTCTAGTTTAGGGAGCTAACTACAACTTATGTCAGAAAGTGTGCACTTGTAATTTGCAACGGGATACCCTTGCACAGAACATAACACGGCGTGTCAGTGTAGACACTTTTACATTTAAAACAAAGTCTAAGGAAAAAAACAAGAAATTCATCATATGGTTCGTGAGTAATTCGGTGTTTTAATGTTCTCTTAAGCAATCCACCCTTCTGCACCACACTCCTACCTTGAAATTCTAAACCTATTGCGTCCACATTTAGCAGTGCGCCCTTTCTTTTCCCTGACTAAAAACCCCTTTGCGAGTTCACTGCATTTGTAATTTGGTCTGAACCCTTTCAGTTTTTTGGGAAAAACTAAGGTTCAAAATGTATAGATATTAGGGCAGTTTGGTTTGCCGGACTCTCAAGTTAGGCCAACAGGTATGCAAGTTAAAATAATAGAACAATCTGATTTGCTGAAAGACAGAGCTTAATTTGTGAAAGAAAGAGTGCCGGTCCCCAAAACTCTGCTCAGAAGCCTGCAGCCAGCGCTATGACATGTCAGCGCACAGAATACCGGGGCTGGCGGACTGGAATCCACACCATGCCTCTTTAATTGACTACTGGATACCCTGCTGCACCTTTATCTCACTCTTGCAGGTCCCTGCTTTCTCCCTTTGAGATGGGTTTTCTATCTTTCGCTTTCTCCCTCTACCCTGTTTGGTTCCTTTTCCGTCTCTTGCTCCTGCAAAATTCCCAGTGAGGAAAAATAAGTGCCGGTCCCCAAAAATGAGTGCCAGTGGGCTCTATCAGGAACCTCCGGCTCAAATTAAGCACTGCCAAAGGGGCATTTTTCCCCATCGGCCATCTAGCTCCCGTAAGTCCTCTGTAAGCTTGCACTCTGATTGACAGGCCACAGCATGAAAACAAAATGTTGCAGCTCCAGGACATGGGGCGGCCTGAAAATAAAAAAAAAGTAACATGCACGGGGACAGGGTAGGGGTACCCTGACTGACTGGACCTTGTGAAGGGGATCGCAATCCAGCGGGACAGTCGCGGGAGCCAGCGTAGCTCCCCGTGCTCCCGAGAGAGTCTTGCGGGAAGACAGCTTGAGATCTGGCTCCCCTGAGAGTCCCATGGGGTCGGGAATTTTTTTTCAAAGAAAGAGGGTGTGGGCAGGGCTTTAAGTGGCCCGGGTCTCTCCGGGTCTGAGCACCGGCAGTTTTTTTTAAGGAGGCCTCGAAACGGGTCTCTATCGAGCTCTGTCTTCTGCCCTGGCACAGGTGGTCCATTTTGTTTCGAGCGTTATAGGGGAAGGGAAATCCTTTAAAGAGAGTCATTTTCTCTCTGGACTTCTCTTTTTTCGGAAATCAGCAGCAGCAACATTGTGGTGTCACCAGGGCTATAAGTGGAAGTGTTTTCAATATTATATACAAGCGATAGCTGGTGCTTATTTATCTTATACAACTAACAACCATTGACAAAGCCAATGGTCCTGACTGTTGTAGGTATGATGTTACTTGTGGTATTATATATCTGGATGCAGTGATAGAAACAGCAAAATACAAGTCGGGTGGCACACTATGCTAGGTACAGATTTTTAGGTTGAGTGTTTTTAAGCCACACCCTTAATTACTTTGGCCACACCCCTTGAGAGACCTCCTAGTTTTTTTCAGCCCACTTAAAGCCCTGGGCGTGGGTATATGTGGTGGGTGGGTCACATACAGGCGGTTGGTGCAGGGCCTGCCAAGCTGTGTGGGGTAGAGTGTTGGCTGCCTGCGGGGTGGGGACGGGGGTTGGCATAGATACGCATGCTAATGAAATCCTAATTTACATTAAAAAAAACTAGAAATACTGAAGTAACTACAACTAGAGCCCTCACCAAGCACTGTTTATTACCTCACATATTACATCGCTCATGACATGTTGTGTGGCATCATTGATAACATCACTCATGACATCTGAAATTACATCATTGATGACATCACTGTGCATTGGGAAGGTCCTAGTTACTTCAGTCAACAAGTTAACTATAACTGGTGAATTCCAGTGTTTTTTTTGGTTTAAAATATTATATTTAAACTGACATTTTCACCTAACTATAACTTTAATCTTTGTTTTTTCAGTGAATATATATATATATATATATTTTGGGCCATATGTATAAAGCCTTTTTCCCATTAGCAAATGGGCAGATTCTCAGAATTGGCCGGTTTGCGAATTGGAAAAAGCCTTTTGGGATGTATCATCCCAAAAGGCCATCGCAAAATAGAGATTTGCAAAATTTGTGATTCTCTATTTTGCGAATGCAATTAAGGAATTGCAAATTGCAATTCCTTAAATGCAATTCTGGAAGCTCCAGAAATTTTCTCTTTGGCCTTAACGAATTACAAATTACCACCAATTAGAAGTTGGTGGTAATTTGCGATTTTCTTTAAAAAAGCACTTTTTGCTTTTTAAAAGTGCCATATGTCACACATCCATGCCCTTAGGGCATGTATGTGCGCAAAATGTGCACATATGCATATTTCAGAGGTGCAACAGGGTGTCCTTTTGGCACCTTTGCACCCTTGAAATTGCATTCTCAATTTGCGATTCTCTAATTGGTAATCACAAATTGAGAATCTCTTCCCATTCATTCCTATGGGCCTCCTAGCCCATAGAAATGAATGGGAATGTATGCCTTAAATGCAAATCTTAATTTGTGATTCCCAAATAAGGGATATGTAGGATTAGCACATTTTTTAGCAAATCCTATATACATTGCATTTTGTGATTCTCTAATTGCGATTCGCTAAAAATCGCAATTTGAGAATTGCAAAACTCTTTTTTGATGCATATGGCCCATAGTCATTTAAAAGAAGGCTAAAGTTGAATGGCATCAAAGTTAGTTGAAAATATAACTTTGTAGGTGGCCCCAGACGTATATAAATATAACTAAATAACTTTGTAGTTGGTCCCACCAGTTTTATCTGTTGCCCAATGTGTGCCCTCCTAAAATTCACTGGCCTCCCGTTTGAGACATCTCTCTAAATGACAAAAGAAAAATGCATTATAAACTTTGAATTGGGACTGATTTACTCTCCGATTATGCATTACATACCTGATTGGTATTAACTGAAATATTATGAAACTTTGCAAATTGATTAAGAGCTATTTTCTATGATTGTTTTTTATATTTTAATATGATTATCATTTTAGGTGGTTAAATCAAATTATGCATGATTGTGATATTTTTGTATGTAATCTGATCGTGCTTTTATAGTCATCTTGTGGAGAAGTGTGGCTCACTGGTTAGAGCAGGCAGACCCTGAAGCAGAGGTCAGACCCGGGACCAGGGTTCAATTCCCGACGCGGCACGGTCTTGAGCTCAAATGTCCATGGACTTGATAATTCTCGCTTCGGTGCCTGACCTAATCATGGGTTCACACTATGCAACTCTGGGCATTAAGCTTGCTTAATCTCCACAACGGCCCCCCGCGGCGGGATGCCTGGCTTTCACCTTGGGGATGCCCTGTAGGGGCTATCTCACAGGGAAAAACCAGGACGGGTTCCCAAGGCAAGCGCGGAGATACACCTTCGGGGGTCGATTCTGGCGCTATATAAGAAATGCAATAATAATAAGAAATGCAATCTACATGACCGAATAAAGATGATGGTAATGATGATGGGTGTGCATAGTAGTGAGTGGGGAGGGACTGCCAACTCCTCTCATATGATAAATATATGCACAATGGGAAGCAAGGAACTCTGGGTAGTTCCGAAATTTAGGTGGAGAGCAGTGCCCGTATAGAGCACCCTGCAACATCAATGACACTCCACGTTGAGCTAGAAAGAGACAAAATTTGGAAACTACCCAGAGTTTCTTGTTTCCTATTTTGCATAATTTATTGGGCCCTCTCATCCTAAAAGGGTGTTATAGATTTTCATTAGTTTACCAACATACAGCAGCAGGGGCACCCCTTGAATATACCACCAGCAGGGGAACCCACCTTAATATACCATCAGCAGTGATACCCACCAACATATATAATCAACAGTGGAACCCAACTAAATATACCATCAACAGGGACATACCCTAAATATGCCATCAACAGAGAACACTCACATAAATGTACCATCAACAGGGGCAGCCACCTAAACATACCATCAACAGGGGCATCCCCTAAGTATACCATCAACAGAGAACACTCACATAAATGTACCATCAACAGGGGCAGCCACCTAAATATACCATCAACAGGGACATCCCCTAAATATACCTTCAACAGGGGCAACCACCTAAATATACCACCACCAGTGGCACCTCCTAAATGTACCACCAACAGTGGCACCTCCTAAATGTACCACCAACAGTGGCACCTCCTAAATGTACCATCAACAGTGGCACCTCCTAAATATACCATCAACAGGGGCAACCACCTAAAAATACCATCAACAGGGAATACTCACATAAATGTACCATCAACAGGGGCAGCCACCTAAACATACCAACAACAGGGACATCCCCTAAATATACCATCAACAGCGACATCCCCTAAATATACCATCAACAGGGAACACTCACATAAACGTACCACCAACAGGGGCAGCCACCTAAACATACCAACAACAGGGACATCCCCTAAATATACCATCAACAGGGACATCCCCTAAATATACCATCAACAGGGCACACTCACATAAATGTACCACCAACAGGGGCAGCCACCTAAACATACCAACAACAGGGACTTCCCCTAAATATACCATCAACAGGGGCAACTACCTAAATATACCACCAACAGTGGCACCTCCTAAATGTACCATCAACAGTGGCACCTCCTAAATATACCATCAACAGTAGCGCCCCCTAAATATACCATCAACAGGGGCACCCACCTAAATATACTGTCAATAGGGGCGCCCACATAAATATATACCATCAACAGGGGGACCCACCTATAAATATACCGTCAATAGGGGCACCCACTTAAAATTACCGTCAACAGGGGCACCCACCTAAACATACCATCAGCAGTGGAACCAACCTAAATATACCGTCAAGAGGGGCACCCACCTACATATATACCATCAACTGTGGCACCCACCTAAAAATACCATCAGCAGTGGCACCAACCTAAATTTACCGTCAAAAGGGGCACCCACCTAAATATATACCATCAACTGTGGCACCCACCTAAATATACCATCAGCAGGGTCACCCACCTAAATATACCACCAACAGGGGCACCCACCTAAATATACAATCAGCAGTGGCACCCACCTAAATATACAATCAATGGGGGCACCCACCTAAATATACCGCAATATGGGCGCCCACATAAATCTACCATCAACAGGGGCGCCCACCTAAATATACCATCAACAGGCGCACCCACCTAAATATACCGTCAAGAGGGGTGCACACCCAAATATGCCACCAACCGTGGCACCCACCTAAATATACCATCAGCAGGGGCACCCAGCTGAATATACCATCAGCAGTGGCACCTACCTAAATATACCATCAAGAGGGGCACCCACCTAAATATATACCATCAACTGTGGCACTCACCTAAATATACCATCAGCAGGGTCACCCACCTAAATATACTGCCAACAGGGGCACCCATCTAAATATACCATCAGCAGGATCACTACCTAAATATATTGCCAACAGGGGCACCTGCCTAAATATATCATCAGCAGGGTCACCCACCTAAATATACCGCCAACAGGGGCACCCATCTAAATATACCATCATTAGTGGCACCCACCTAAATATACCATCAATAGAGGCACCCACCTAAATATACTGCAATATGGGCTCCCACATAAATATATACCATCAACAGGGGCATCCACCTAAATATTTCATCAACAGGGGCACCCACCTAAATATACCTTCAAGAGGGGTGCCCACCCAAATATACCATCAACAGTGGCCCCCATCTAAATATACCATCAGCAGGGGCACCCACCTAAATATACCACCAGCAGGGGCCCCATCTAAATATTTACCATCAACTGTGGCACCAACCTAAATATAACGCCAACAGGGGCACTCATCTAAATATATACCATCAACTGTGGCACCTACCTAAATATACCAACAGCATGGGCACCCACATAAATATATACGATCAACAGGGGCACCCACCTAAATATACCATCAACAGGGGCACCCACCAAAATATACCATCAATAGGGGCACCCACCTAAATATACCACCAACAGGGGCACCCATCTAAATATACCATCAATAGGGGCACCCACCTAAATATACCATCAATAGGGGCACCCACCTAAATATACCACCAACAGGGGCACCCATCTAAATATATCATCAGCAGTGGCACCCATTTTAATACACCATCAGCAGTGGCACCCACCTAAATATACCATCAATAGGGGCACCCACCTAAATATACCATCATTAGTGGCACCCACCTAAATATAGCATCAATAGAGGCACCCACCTAAATATACTGCAATATGGGCTCCCACATAAATATATACCATCAACAGGGGCATCCACCTAAATATTTCATCAACAGGGGCACCCACCTAAATATACCTTCAAGAGGGGTGCACACCCAAATATGCCACCAACCGTGGCACCCACCTAAATATACCATCAGCAGGGGCACCCAGCTGAATATACCATCAGCAGTAACACCTACCTAAATATACCATCAACAGGCGCACCCCCCTAACTATACCGTCAAGAGGGGTGCCCACCCAAAAATACCATCAACCGTGGCACCCACCTGAATATACCACCAACAGGGGCCCCCATCTAAATATACCATCAGCAGTGGCACCTACCTAAATATACCATCAAGAGGGGCACCCACCTAAATATATACCATCAACTGTGGCACTCACCTAAATATACCATCAGCAGGGTCACCCACCTAAATATACTGCCAACAGGGGCATCCATCTAAATATACCATCAGCAGGATCACTACCTAAATATATTGCCAACAGGGGCACCTACCTAAATATATCATCAGCAGGGTCACCCACCTAAATATACCGCCAACAGGGGCACCCATCTAAATATACCATCATTAGTGGCACCCACCTAAATATACCATCAATAGAGGCACCCACCTAAATATACTGCAATATGGGCCCCCACATAAATATATACCATCAACAGGGGCATCCACCTAAATATTTCATCAACAGGGGCACCCACCTAAATATACCTTCAAGAGGGGTGCCCACCCAAATATACCATCAACAGTGGCACCCATCTAAATATACCATCAGCAGGGGCACCCACCTAAATATACCACCAGCAGGGGCCCCATCTAAATATATACCATCAACTGTGGCACCAACCTAAATATAACGCCAACAGGGGCACTCATCTAAATATATACCATCAACTGTGGCACCTACCTAAATATACCATCAGCATGGGCACCCACATAAATATATACGATCAACAGGGGCACCCACCTAAATATACCATCAACAGGGGCACCCACCAAAATATACCATCAATGGGGGCACCAACCTAAATATACCACCAACAGGGGCACCCATCTAAATATACCATCAATAGGGGCACCCACCTAAATATACCATCAACAGGGGCACCCACCAAAATATACCATCAATAGGGGCACCCACCAAAATATACCACCAACAGGGGCACCCATCTAAATATATCATCAGCAGTGGCACCCATTTTAATACACCATCAGCAGTGGCACCCACCTAAATATACCATCAATAGGGGCACCCACCTAAATATACCGCAATATGGGCTCCAACATAAATATAGACCATCAACAGGGGCATCCACCTAAATATACCTTCAAGAGGGGTGCCCACCCAAATATTCCATCAACGGTGGCACCCTCCTAAATATACCACTAACAGGGGCACCCATCTAAATATATACCATCAACTGTGGCACCCACCTAAATATAACGCCAACAGGGGCACTCATCTAAATATATACCATCAACTGTGGCACCTACCTAAATATACCATCAGCAAGGGCACCTACCTAAAGATACCACCAATATGGGCGCCCACATAAATATATACAATCAATAGGGATACCCACCTAAATATACCGCCAACAGGAGCACCGATCTAAATATACCATCGGCAGTGGCACATACCTAAAAATACCATCAGCCACGCCACCCACCTAAATATACTGTTAAAATGGGCGCCCACATAAATATACCGTCAATATGGGCGCCCACATAATTATATACCATCAACAGGGCCACCCACCTAAATATACCATCAATAGGGGCACCTACCTGAATATACCGTCAATATGGGCGCCCACCTAAAGATACCGTCAATATGGGCGCCCACATAAATATATACCATCAACAGGGGCACCCACCTAAATATACCATCAACAGGGGCACCCTCCTAAATATACCGTCAAGAGGGGTGCTCACCAAAATATACCATCAACCGTGGCACCCACTTAAATGTACCATCAGCAGGGGAACCCACCTAAATATACTGCCAACAGGGGCACCCATCTAAATATACCATCAATAGGGGCACCCACCTAAATATACCGCAATATGGGCGCCCACATAAATATATACCATCAACAGGGGCACCCAACTAAATATACCTTCAAGAGGGGTGCCCACCCAAATATACCCTCAACGGGGACTCCCACCTTAATATACTGTCAAGAGGGGTGCCCAACCAAATATGCCATCAACCGTGGCACCCACCTAAATATACCATCCGCAGGGGCACCTACCTAAATATACCGCCAACAGGGGCACCCATCTAAATATACCAACAGCAGTGGCACCCACCTAAACATACCATCAGCAAGGGTACCTACCTAAATATACCGTCAAAATGGGCGCCCACATAAATATATACCATCAACAGGGGCACCCACCTAAATATACCATCAATAGTTGCACCCACCTAAATATACCACCAACAGGGGCACCCACCTAAATATACCACAATATGGGCGCCCACATAAATATATACCATCAACAGGGGCACCCACCTAAATATACCATCAACAGGGGCACCCACCTAAATATACCATCAAGAGGGGTGCCCACCCAAGTATACCATCAACCGTGGCACCCACCTAAATATACCAACAGCAGAGGCACCCACCTAAATATACCGCCAACAGTGGCACCCATCTAAATATACCATCAACAGGGGCACACATTTAAATATACCATCAATAGGGGCACCCACCTTAATATACCGCCAACAGGGGCACCCATCTAAATATACCATCAGCAGTGGCACCCACCTAAATATACCATCAGCAGTGGTACCCATCTTAATACACCATCAGCAGTGGCACCCACCAAAATATACCATCAATAGGGGCAACCACCTAAATATACCGCAATAAGGACGCCCACATAAATATATACCATCAACAGGGGCATCCGCCTAAATATACCATCAACAGGGGCACCCACCTAAATATACCATTAAGAGGGGTGCCCACCCAAATATACCATCAACGGTGGCACCCACCTAAAAATGCCATCAGCAGGGAGTCCGACCTAAATATACCACCAACAGGGGCACCCATCTAAATATATACCATCAACTATGGCACCTACCTAAATATACCATCAGCAAGGGTACCTACCTAAATATACCGTCAATATGGGCGCCCACATAAATACATTCCATCAACAGGGGCACCCACCTAAATATACCATCAATAATGGCACCCACCTAAATATACCGCCAACAGGGGCACCCACCTAAATATACCGCAATATGGGTGCCCACATAAATATATACCATCAACAGGGGCACCCACCCAAATATACCATTAACCGTGGCACCCACCTAAATATACCATCAGCAGAGGCACCCACCTAAATACACCGCCAACAGGGGCATCCATCTAAATATACCATCAACAGTGGCACCCACCTAAATATACCATCAATAGGGGCACCCACCTAAATATGCCACACTATGGGCGCCCACGTAAATATATACCATCAACAGGGACACCCACCTAAATATACCATCGACAGGGGCACCCACCTATATATACCATGAAGAGGGGTGCCCACCCAAATATACCATCAACCGTGGCACCCACCTAAATATACAATCAGCAGAGACACCCACCTAAACATACCGCCAACAGGGGCACCCGTCTAAATATACCATCAGCAGTGGCACCCGCCTAAATATACCATCAATAGGGGCCACCATCTAAATATACCCCAATATGGGTGCCCACATAAATACATACCATCAACAGGGGCACCCACGTAAATATACCATCAATAGGGGCACCCACCTGAATATACCGTCAAGAGGGGTGCCCACCCAAATATACCATCAACCGTGGCACCCACCTAAATATACCATCAGCAGGGGCACCCACCTAAATATACTGCCAACAGGGTCACCCACCTAAATATACCGCAATATGGGCGCCCAAATAAATATATACCATCAACAGGGACACCCACCTAAATATACCATCAACAGGGGCACCCACCTAAATATACCATCAAGAGGGGTGCCCACCCAAATATACCATCAACCGTGGCACCCACCTAAATATACCATCAGCAGAGGCACCCACCTAAATATACCGCCAACAGGGGCACCCATCTAAATATACCATCAGCAGTGGCACCCAACTAAATATACCATCAATAGGGGCAACCACCTAAATATACCGCAATATGGGCGCCCACATAAATATATACCATCAACAGGGGGCACCCACCTAAATATACCGTCAAGAGGGGTGCCCACCCAAATATACCATCAACCGTGGCACCCACCTAAATGTACCATCAGCAGGGCCACCCACCTATATATACTGCCAACAGGGGCACCCATCTAAATATACCATCAGCAGTGGCACCCACCTAAATATACAGTTAATAGGGGCACCCACCTAAATATACCGCACTATGGGCGCCCACGTAAATATATACCATCAACAGGGGCACCCACCTAAATATACCATCAACAGGGGCACCCACCTAAATATACCATCAAGAGGGGTGCCCAACCAAATATACCATCAAGCCTGGCACCCACCTAAATATACCATCAGCAGAGACACCCACCTAAATATACCGCCAACAGGGGCACCCATCTAAATATACCATCAGCATTTGCACCCGCCTAAATATACCATCAATAGGGGCACCCACCTAAATATACCGCAATATGGGCGCCCACATAAATACATACCATCAACAGGGGCACCCACCTAAATTTACCATCAACAGGGGCCCCCACCTGAATATACCGTCAAGAGGGGTGCCCACCCAAATATACCATCAACCGTGGCACCCACCTAAATATCTATACAAAGGTTGTCGTGCTGTTCCTCAAGGAAGGAAGAAATTAATACAGTCTGTGATTCAGGTGGATTAGAACAGGGTAGCCTGATGGTGACCCTGGGAATCCATTTTGTTGGATTTAATGCCCTCACACACCCTTTCAGGTGTCATGCTTCATCATTTGGGCCTGCTCCTCGTTGGGTCGGCGGTGCAATACCCAACGGGAAACACCTCATAGAGGGGCTCTTTAGCGGAGATCTTTTTCCAACTGCCGTGTGGATGAAGTGCGGGTATGGGGCCAGAACTAAGGGTAGACGTGATTTAGTGGGTTAAAATAAATCTAGTGGTACCGGGAATGCTTTATTCAGAAGGGCCACTGCTTTAGTTAAAAACGATTTCCTAGAGGAGAGTAGTGGAAAATGATGTTTCCCGCTCTCATCTGGAATTTATTGCAGTCCGGTCAACATGTTTCTCGCTACTGTGAAGTTTGTTGAGCGATTCTTCAGGACCAAGGGGACTATTTAGCAACTATCTAAGAATGTAAGCAACTGTCTACACTGTTACCCTGGACTCTGGTGTATGTAAGCTCGTATGGCTACCACACTAGTGGGTGAAGGGAAAACCAATATTATATTACCCTTCTTCAGGTTGTGATTGTCAATACCTGTTAAAGGAAGAGGGAGAGCATATCACAAAAAATTTAAAGAACGTTGCATCAGTGACTGTAATACTTTTGCGTTTTGCATGCCAGTGTGAGTCAGGCGTGTCACAACACCATTGCACAAGTGTAGCAGGCACTCTCACAAGTGGAAGTTCAGTGAGAGTGACATGTGAAGGTAAAAACATTATACTAAAATCCGAATACCCAATTGGTATTCATCACTCGCAGTTATTCACAACTCACCTAAAGTTAAAAACAATCAGACGACAGTGTCCAGCGGGTAAAGCTTCAGGGAGATCTTCCACCACAATGCTATATAGAGGGAGACATCTTAATCACCTGTATAGACATACATAGACTGGATGGTGGTTACAATCTAGAGTCAGTGTGGTATTATGCCAAGATGCTATACATATGAGCCCTATTGAATAAGTCTAGTAAGGTTTTACTAAACGTAAGGGTTGGATAGTAGATGTTCGACTCACTTTTTGTGCCCCTTATTTTCAGTTGTGTCATCGTGTGAGATTATATTAGTAGGGTGCTAGAGCAGTTGGTATATTTTAGTACCAGAGGACTATGGGGTTTACGGGCGTCTAACTCCCACCCTGTTGCCTCTATGTCAGAGGGTGTTTGGCTATTAAAATAGAGTCTTGTGCGGCCCTGTGTACTATAGCAGTGGTGGTTTAATGCGATTTGTACACATTTACTCTTGACACCTTTGTGGGATAAGGTATATTGTGCAAATCAATTATGTCTTATTTGTGGCTTGAAATCCTAGTAGGCAGGGCTAGTATCGAATCTACGTGGTGCGATTAGGTTATTTTCGCTTCCTGATTCAAGCGCGGTCAAATGCCGACTATTTAATCGTGTGCTGTCCGTCTTGTAGGTGAAAGTTAGTTAGCGCCCGCTCGTATAGTTTACAACGGCGCTGTTAACAAAATGATGTTTGGGTACGCTAAACCTCCGTATATCCGATGTGGAGTGCGGTGAATGTTTAGCTCGGCCCTACTTAACATTAAAGACCCGTAGGTTCTAAACTCAATTTAACATCGTTTCGGGGCTCAGCATAGCGTTAACAATTGCAACGCCAATGGGGCTGCTAAATGAGGGCGTGCTCGGTAAACCCCTGTCTCGCATGGCATTTAAACGCGCATGATTAGCTGCATTTCACTTACTTGGTGAGTCCTGAGCTGCGCTGCATGCACCTACCCTTCGCCGCTGGAACCGGGTGGAGGAAGTGGGAGGTGTAAGTTCCGTTTTTAAGGATCGGCTACCGTGAACCTGATTGGTTCTCTATAATGGCGGCCATCTTGTAGTGTCTAGAGTGGTGGACAATACGTAATGGATAACTACCTTTGTCTTATTCGTCTCGGTGTACTGAAAAGAGAGGCTCGAAAGTGGATATTTCAATTAAAACTAAGTTCGGGAGTGGGATCTCTGTATTTTTGTCCTCGAATATTAAACCAACTGAACTGGGACATTGCAATTGTGTTGAGTCAATATCGGGCGCCTGTGTTTCATTATATTGATTCGAAAAATGGAACGCTTATTAATTATTAACAGAGGTACTGACATACAGAAGTTAGTCTGTGCCCAGTGTTATGTTTTGTAGACGGAAAAGTTTCGGCCATCTTAGAATGGAAGTCGGGATCCTATGCCAGTATGGTTACTCTGGGTGTCCTTTAACCGAGGATAGGGCTCCCACAATGATAGGGGGAATGTTAAGTTGCACTTTATAGATGATATCAAGTCTGCGGATCTCTAAAGTAGTGGGGGTTACTCAATAGGTACTTTCAAGGTGGTGCTAGCTTCTATGGTTGTTTGTCAGTGTGCACAATTTAGCAGGTATCGTTTCAGTGAATATGTTAGAGGCTTGCCCAAGGTATATCTTCGTTCAGACCATTACTGTCGGAGGACAATCTGTGGATCCAACGTTGTTCTTTATAGAACAGCCCTTCCTTGGATATCTGTTGACTTGCTTCTAGGATGAGCCATTGGAGAGAATCTGGGGTATGTTGCATTTCTAAGAAATGCCTGCACATCTCGGTGTTGCTTTTTTACACCTGAAATTGCTACGGTGTTCAGATATTCTGGTTTTTATGTTGCGTGTCGTCATGCCTATATAGTATAGGTTGCACGGGCATATGATCAAGTAAATGCAATTCGTGCTGTTACAGTTTGTATGGCCTCTCATTTCCCATTTGAATGAATCAGATAGGGTGATAGTTTTGTATTTCTTAGTGAGTGGGCATGCCGCACAACCACCGCATGGGTAATGTCCAGTAACTGGTGGAAGGTTCCATAATCTCACTTGTCGGTTGGGTTCATGTTTGGTCTTGGGTCTGGTATGAATCAAGATATCTTTTATATTTTTTCACCTTTTGAAGGCAAACCTTGGTTGGTCTATGTTCAGGGTGCCTCTATTGAGAATAGACCAATGACGTTGAACAATTTTTCTTATCTGATTGGACACTGGTGTGAAGCTCGTCACGCATGTCATTGGTTGGGCAGTCATGGGATTCATTTCTCTTTGTTCTATGAGGCCCTCCCTGTTATTGTTCTGCGCTCTTTTCAAGCTTCTTTTTATATCTCTGGTGGGATATCCTCTTTCTCTTAGATTCCTTGATAGGATAGCAGATTCAGTTTTGTAATTGGCCATAGTGCTGCAATTGCGTCGTATCCTGAGGAATTGCCCAAACGGTAGGTTGGATCGCAGGGCTTTTGGGTGATGGCTAGCATAATGAAGCAGGCTATTGCGGTCTGTACTTTTCTTAAATAAAGTAGTACTGAGGGATCCCCCTTCGATACTTATTTTTAAGTCAAGGAATGCTATCTGATTTTTAGACCGTTATGGTGAAAGACAGGTATGGATTGATACTATTAATCCACCCAAAAAACTCAGAGTATGAGTCTTTGTTTCCTGACCAAAAGATCAGGATATTGTCTATGTAACGTTTCCATAGCTTAATATTCCCGTGATAGGGATTGTCAATGACGATATGTGGTTCTCTTCAAAACTGGCCATGTACAAGCATGCTATACTAGGGGCTACCGTGCTCCCCATGCAAGTTCCCTGTATCTGATGGTAGTAGGTTCCCTTGAATTCGAAATAGTTCTGTGAGAACTTTTTCTGCACATTCCATTACAAAACTGATAGGCGTGGCAGACATCCATTCAGTTTTCTCAAGTACCGTCTCTATCACACCTAGGGAGGCCCTCTGGGGGATGTTAGTGTAGAGGGCCTCAACGTCTAGGGTTATGAGGAAATCGATGGATTCTGCCTCACCATAGTCTTGCAGTATACGTAGTAGGTCTGTTGTATCCTGGATGTAGGAGGGGATTTGTTTCACTAGGGGCTGTAGAAAATGGTCGCAAAACTTTGAAAGCGGCCCCAGCACCGAGTCTATACCTGAAACAATAGGTCGACCCGCGACTGGAATTACTCCTTTGTGTATTTTGGGCAACGTATAAAAATACGGAACCCTAGGGTTCTTTTTCACTAGAAACTCCGCCTCCTTTTTACTCAACCAGCCGTGACATTCTGCTGACTCTACCATGCTCACAATGGATAATGTGAGACGTTCTGTTGGATTTTGTGTGATAGCCTTGTAGTATTCTGTGTCATCGAGTTGTCTTTGACATTCTATCTCATAATCCATAGTGTCCATTATTACAGTAGCTCCCCCCTTGTCAGCTTGTTTGATTGTTAACGAGGGGTTGTTGGCTAATGTATCAAGAATGTTTCTTTCTTCCTTCGACATATTGCTGTGTGTAGAGAAATTAGATACGTTGTTAATGTCTCTCAAGACAGCTTGCTCAAAAGTAAGCACTTCACTCGGTACCAAGCCGCTGTGGAGGGTAAAGGTAGAGGCGTTATGCAACCCAGAGTCATCGATGGGTTCGTGTGGTTTCCCATCGAAGAAGGCGTGCAGTCTTATTTTTCTGAAGAATTTTTGTAATTCAACAGTTTGGAGAAAGTTGTTAATTCAAGGCGTTGGGACAAAGCCGAGCCCTTTTTGGAGAACCTTCTCTTGATCTTCAGTTAACTGGTGTGAAGAGAGGTTGACTACGAGACTTATTTCTTGCTAGTTTTGCTCCGGGTGTCCATCCCTTGAGATGTCGTGTCCTCCCATTGTACCCGTTTGTCGGTTGCGTTTCCTCTCTTTCGCCCTCGCCCTCTGCCCCAACCTCTGTCTAAAAAAGGCCGGTTACCATGGGGGGCAAATTGAGGGGGGTACTGCGGTCCAAATTGTGGTATGGCATGTGGGAATTGAGGATACTGCCACAGTGGATGTCCAGGAAAAGGTAACTGCGGAGGGGGGTGTGAGTATTGTCCCCGTCTCCCACCTCTTCCGCCCCGTAGTGGGCGAGGTTGCCGTTCGTCCCCACTGGAATTGCTGTCACTATATGACCCTCTTCTTGAGGAGTTGTTGCTAGAGTCGGAGAGGTACCCTGTACCCGAAGGGGTATAGTCTTTTTTGAGGTATGGGTATACTTTCTCCTTGTCA
Organism: Lissotriton vulgaris; assembly: GCF_964263255.1. Classification (NCBI taxonomy): domain Eukaryota; kingdom Metazoa; phylum Chordata; class Amphibia; order Caudata; family Salamandridae; genus Lissotriton; species Lissotriton vulgaris. Next base: position 78,719,578 of record NC_141697.1, read on the forward strand.
AAGCGGTCAATATCCTTTTGCAATTTGTTGACTTTTTGTTTCATCAGGTAGTCCTTGTGTTCACTGATCTCTTTATTAATTTCTGCCAGTTTTGTTTTAAAACCTGGGTTGTTTCCCGCGTTCTTAAGCGTCGCTTCTAGTGCCTGAATTTTTTCTAACAGGGCATCAGCCAAGCGTTTAGATGTATTGACAATCAGGATCAATAAATCATGTGTGCACTTCCAGGAAATCTGGGACCACTCAACCTTGAATTGACCGTCTTCCCAGAATATCCTGGGGAAGTTCTTGACAATCAATCCGTTTGGGGCAATTTTAGCCTTGAAATATTCTGCCATTAGAGCGCCAAGCAGACTGACTCTTATCCACTCTCTCTTGAGATCAGAGAGTGTTTTCCAGTCAGCTGTATTGCTCCCTGTTGCTGTGTTGTTATCCATGTTTAAAATAGAGGGAGTTCTGAGGATAGCTGCGGCATCATCCTCACCAAAGCTCAGTCCCTGTCCTTCCATGTTGAGAGGTAGGGGACTAAGGCGGGATGTGGTTTGGAAGTCCACGCCTGGCTAAATTTGGCTAGGCAAACGGAGAAAAGTGGGGGACAAAACAAATCTTACCCACCAATAGAAAAACTCCTACGGGTGTTAGCCGTGCAGAGGAATTGGTATCAAAGGGGAGGAGTGACAGGCTATTACTGCTCTTAACGGAGCAGAAGGTCCAAACACGACGTGCTCAAAAACCCACCTAAATATACCATCAACAGGGTCACCCATCTAAATATACCATCAGCAGTGGCACCCACCTCAATATACCATCAATAGGGGCACCCACCTAAATATACCCCAATATGGGCGCCCACATAAATATATACCATCAACAGGGGCACCCACCTAAATATACCATCAACAGGGGCACCCACCAAAATATACCATCCAGAAGGGTGCCCAACCAAATATACCATCAACTGTGGCACCCACCTAAATATACCATCAGCAGGGGCACACACCTAAATATACCGCCAACAGGGTGCCCAACCAAATATACCATCAACAGGAGCACCCATCTAAATATACCATAAACAGGGGCACCCACCTAAATATACCATCAGAAGGGGCACCCACCAAAATATACCTCCAACAGAGTACCCACCTAAATATACCATCAATAGGGGCACCCACCCAAATATACCATCAGCAAAGGCACCCACCTAAATATACCATCAGCAGGGGCACCCATCTAAATATACCATCAATAGGGGCACCCACCTGAATATACCGTCAAGAGGGGTGCCCACCCAAATATACCATAAACAGGGGCACCCACCTAAATATACCATCAGCAGGGGCACCCACCAAAATATACCTCCAACAGGGTACCCACCTAAATATACCATCAATAGGGGCACCCACCCAAATATACCATCAGCAAAGGCACCCACCTAACTATACCATCAGCAGGGGCACCCATCTAAATATACCATCAATAGGGGCACCCACCCAAATATACCATCAGCAAAGGCACCCACCCAAATATACCATCAGCAAGGGCACCCACCTAAATATATACCGTCAACAGGGGCACCCACCAAAATATACCATCAGCAGGGGCACCCATCTAAATATACCATCAATAGGGGCACCCACCCAAATATACCATCAGCAAGGGCACCCACCTAAATATATACCGTCAACAGGGGCACCCACCAAAATATACCTCCAACAGGGTACCCACCTAAATATACCATCAATAGGGGCACCCACCCAAATATACCATCAGCAAAGGCACCCACCTAAATATACCATCAGTAGGGGCACCCAACTAAATAGTTACCGTCAACAGGGGACCCACCCAAATATAGCATCAACTGTGGCACCCACCTAAATATACCATCAACAGGGACACCCACCTAAATACCCCATCAATAGGGGCGTCCACCTAATTATACCGTCAACAAGGGCACCCACCTAAATATACCGCCAACAGGGGCGCCCACCTAAATATATACCGTCCATCTAAATGTACCATCAGCAGGGGCAGCCGACATCAACTAAAGGATGAGCGAACTCAGCACTTTCTTAGTGCATAACCACCTTTTATTACAAGACTTCAGGAGACCATTTTCAAACGTTTATCAAAGTTGTGACTATCACAGAGCTGGGTAAATGTCAAAAGAAAGATGAAACAACCTGCAAAGTGAGCTTATGAGGCAAAGGAACCCGCAAAAAATGTTTTATAGGGAAAATTGTCTTTTAAAAAAACAAGTTTCAGCGTGAGAGTGCTCTTTAAAAAAAAGTGTCAGCAAGATTTGTTTTCCAAAAAGAACAGCATTTCCCCTCAGGGAAATTTATGCTGCGAAGAAAACGAAGTCTATATTTCCCACAGCACCTATTTCCAATGCCGCTGCCAAACTTTGATTAATACTTAAACCTTACGATTTCCACTTGATTTCTGCTCAAACAGTTAAGCTGTCTCCAAGGACCCTCTTACCAGCTCTGAGTCAATTCATAACTGAATTATTTCAGCAGACTCAGTGCTTAATTTGTACCGGTAGCTGCGGCACCAGCACTCATTTTTGTGAATGGGAACTTAATTTTCATTATCAGACTTTGCCCGAGAGCAAGAGAGAGAAAGGCAGAAAAGGGAGAACAAGCATTGGCATAGCCAATAGGTCTCGCCTTTGGGACCTTTTATGTGTTTTGTCACATCTGCTGCTTAATCGGTCACACACAATTTTAGCAGAGGCAGCTTCCACTTAGACATGGGACGTGGGTGGGACACTTCCAGAAACAGGAGTAAAAACAGTGATTCTAAAGACGGTAAAGGAAGAGATTGCTTGTGACGGGACAAATAGAACTGGCTTCTCGGAATTGGGTAAAGAGGGACTGCTGCTAGAAATGGGATGGATAATCTTTTTGTTCCTTGGCACATCAGTGCTAGAGCGAGACTGCTCAAGAAAGAAGGGAGGGAGACTGTCCTGGAGAAAGGTAGACAGACAGAGCTTTCCTATGCATGCATTAGAGGCCGCTCCTATAGACGGGAGAACTGAGAGAGAACTTTTAAACACAGTGATGGAAACTGCCAATAGACAAAAGGGGAGGAAGAGACTGTTCGCAACCTAAGCAGAGTGGGACACAGCCCTGCATGTGTGGTAGATGGACTGTCCTAAGATGGCCCCAAAGGGAGTATACTGTCTCAGGTGTTCCACGCACTCGGGTTGTCGCAGCGAGCTTCTCCAGCAGGGGGTTTCTACTGTTTCCTTAACATCAGGAGACTGCTCCTCAATCCTTAGAGCAGGTGGGGTGCACGAAACCAGAGATACCTTGGTCCTGCCGTTTAAACCACACAGCCAGGTTTCCTGCAATGGAAAGAGACTTATCCATAGGGGAAAAATACCTGAAGCGCCTGTGCGCAGGCGCAGAACTGTCCCGATTCAGCGCTTGTGCGCAGGCGCAGAACTGTACCGATTCTTCTGGATAGCTGTCTCTTCAGCACTGCAGATGAATCAACGACATCTCCTCAGGGAGTTGAGACAGGCTGCTGTCTTGGGAGAAAATGGCAAACGAAAAGTAAATGCCTGTTGCCAGCATTTTATGAACCCTGAATTCGATTTTTTTACGTTGTGCAACAGTTAGTAAATGTATACATTTAGTAAGTTGACGAGAACAAGAAAACATAAAGGACCAAAAAGATATAAATATAATGAAATTCACCGCTGAAAGTTAAGCAATCATATGTAAGTGTTGTTAGATTTCTTTTCGAATGGTGGAGAGTAGTAATATTTTAAGCACTATAAAACGCAAATTTCAAAAGTATATCCGCTGGTTGTTCCTCTTGAAGGGAAAAGGAGGCAATTGTGCAAGTGTTACAATGTGGCTGCATGTTTTCCATGAAGAGATGTTATTGTGTGTTTTTCGGCAAAAGTGAAAGCAGCTGCAGTGTCCAGCGAGTGGTGCGTGTGCGCTCGTGTGAAATCTGACACACAACAGATGGCACACTTGGTGCCGCAGCTTGTAACCGCAAGCCGTAGGCCTTTTCACATGCACGAGCGTGTGAAAAGTCCAGAGCGATTTCCTAGTGCAGCGCATGAGCGCTGCGCTAGGCTCGACCTAAAAATGGTGTGTGCCGCTTCATGCACGCAAAGGCAGGGGGGAACCATAGGCACCCCCCACCCACCCTTCAGCCCTGGGGGCCCGCAATGGGCCCCCAAAGACAGCACCGTATGCCTTTCCACGGCGGAAATGCCGCTGTGGAAAGGCATATGTCCGCAGCCATCGTAATATAGCTGGCGGTGTCTGATAGACACCGCCAGCCATGTTAGAGCTTTTCCGCCGCGGTCAGAAGGCGACTGTGGCGGAAAAGCGGTGGACGGGAAATAGATCCCCCAGCCATCCTAATCTGGCGGGGGGTCTTTTTTCTAGTCCGCAGAGGATAATCCGCATACTCAGGGCCGGCGGTGGCTTCCGCCGGCCCGGAGGATGCGGATTATCCGCAATCCTAATGAGCCCCAATGTTTCTATTGAAAAAGGTAGAATTGTTCCAACATATTTTGAAGGTGTATTGTTAAAAAGATTGTGTGTCACTGCACTGGTCCAAAGGGATTCTGTTTGTTGGGGGGTCTGTGATCGGTGTGGCTCTGAAAGTTAGTGTAATCCACTACCTGTTGTTAAAAGTAAAACGACAATCGTGAACATTGCCTGCGCCATCTTTTTTCTATGTGCACATAAATTGCAGTCATTTTAATCTATCACAGTCATTTTGTACTCTGTTGGTCACCTTTGTTTCACCCTGCCCTTACTAACATCCCTCTGACCCTCTGACTGACCTGGTATGTGTGCTGGGGGTTATAAACTATATTGCCACGACAAACCTCAGCGCCACTTGCTGCCACAAGCTTGTTTTTCCTCTCATCTCTGTTTACAGGCAAACCCTTGGACACTCTACCTCTCACTGCACCTAGTTACACAAGCAGGTTCTAAATACCAAAAGGACTCTTGCAAACATGATTTGCTGCACTGCAAATAGCAAGACTTGTTTTTACCAACATTGGGACCTGTTTTTATCAACAGAACAGACTCTTAGATCTGGCCGGTCCCACATGTTTTAGACCCTGAAGCAAGGTCCAGCTGCAAGATAAGATTGTCTGTTTGACCTGGGTGGGAAGAGAATTACTGTTGGGCTTGTGTGGCAACCTGCCCGGGGCGGGGACTCCAAGCTTGTGAAACCATGTTGATTAAACAAATGCATTGTGTAAAACCTGTATAAAAGGAAGAGCCAAAGGAGTTATCAGCAGAGCACCTCCCTTAGACATCCCGGTGTCTGCAGTTGACATGATCTCCTCATGAGAAATAAACCTTTTTCTTGTCTTCAAGTTTCCAGCACCTGCCTCATTATTTTGATAGTGAACCCTAAGTGAATTAGAGGTGGAACCCTGCACCGGGCAGCATTGAGGGTCTTAGAAGACTCGCTGCCTTTCACACTGTGAGCTTCCTTTGTTAGGGCAACAAATGCCACAGCACCACCCTACTATACACAAAATGCACCTTGAGTTGTGGAGTGCGGGGGAGGCAGACACAGCTGGTCGCAGTTTAGTAAGTCAAAGTGGGACTTATGACAGGTGCTGGCGATGAGAAGCGGAAGAATCTGTTGACCTGGGGAGGGGATAAAGCACCGATATCCCTCCGCAGTGGATTCCGTGGAACTTTACAAGTGCTTTAGGCATTAAGGCTTGAAACATTACCTTGCTAGAGCCAGGTTTACTGTTATTCAGCAGTAGTGTTCGCGCTGGGCTAAGCAGCACTATGTGATGCAAACAGTTGCTCCAATGAACTTTCTGGAAATATACTTTTATGTGAAAAGTTGAAGGAGTGCAATGCAAAATGTCTGTTAGTGGCTGTTAGAAATGGGGGTCTCTAGCTGGCAATGGTGTGCACCTTTGTCCACTTAGGGACCCTTCTTCCTAGTCAGGGTAAGGGAGTTACACTCTTAAAATAACCCTTGGTCACCCCCTTGGTAGCATGGCATGAGCAGTCAGGTTTATCTCAGGCAGTGTGTAAAACATTTGCACATAACCAACAGTAATACAGTGAAAACACTACAAAAGGACACCACACTAGTTTAGAAATGCTTCCAATATTTTTATATAACCAAAACAAGACGAAAAGGATAAGAATCCAACATACAGTACTTAAAAATATATACTTTGCAAGATATCCTTTAAAATTGCAGAATCTGTTCTGCTGAGTCAGTAGCTCCATCCGGGGCTACAGCGAAAACAACAGAGTCTCACAGTTCCTGCCGACTGTGTCAGAACGGGCCAGCTAAAGCTTGGACAGACTCGAGAACAGTACCTTTCTCGTTGCGGCTGTCACTCTGGTGCGAGCCGGTCATGGCAACTGTCGCAGCTGTGTTGCAAAATAGAAGCGAGGCAGGGTGCGGTGCCCTCACGATGTGTTGCAGGCAGCGGCTCGGTGACGATCGTCCAAGTGGCGTCGGTGAGACCATGGCTTACGGTGCAGTACGAGGGGGTGCTCAATACGGTGCTGGCAGGTTGCAGTGCAAGCAACAGCTGGCGTCGGTCGGTCCAGACTGCTGTATGGGACGAGGCCGTGTGTCGTGAACGTACGAGCGGTGCCGCAGCCATGATGCGGTCACGGGTGGCAAAGTCAGCAGCAGCCACAACGTAGGTGAGACCAGGATGGTGAAGCGAGGCATAGTGCAGTGTTCACAGGTCACGGAGCAAGCAGCGGCTCATTGGCAGCAGTGGTGGTCGTCGTTGTGACCAGGATTGCAGGGCGAGATGCAGATGGTGCCCTCTGCGGTGCCGTCAGGACACAGAGCCGGCGACGGATTCGGTGACAAAGTCGGTTGCTTTTTCTTCACAGTGGCAATTGAAACAACGGTTCCAGAAGAGGTACCAGAGGTTGGGGAAGTCTTTGCAGTCCCTGAGACTTCAGAACAGGAGACTTCAGAACAGGAGAAAAGCTCTACTTTAAGCCCTTTGAGATACTCAGCACAAATAAAGAAAGTTCAGTGCAGTCCTTTCACTGCCCAAGGAAGGCCAACCCAGCAAAGCAACAGCACATCAAAGGGTCAGTGCTCTTCCTGGCAGTTCTTCCAACTCTTCTTCTTGACAGCTTCCTTGATTCCAGCGAGTTCCAAAGTTCTGGCGTCTGGGCCTTTTTATACTCAAAATTCCTTTGTTCTCTCAGGTAGAGAGTGCCTGTGCTTAGTTCAAATCAGTTCTGTCTTCTCTGGCCCAGCTTCCTGATGGCTAAGCAAACAAAATACCTACTTTCTAAAAGTATTTTCAAACACTGAACATAAAAATCATCTTTACTAAAAAATGCATTGTTACATTCTGACTTCAGGCATACTGAACTCAATTTCCCTATCTTGTCCCAATGGGAAGTTATGTTTATGAGATGTTATAAGTAAAACTCCTATTCTACCCTATGGGACAGATAACCTTTCCATAGTGAAAAACAAAATGCACTGTAATTCACTACCAGGACATGCCACACACATTAGTACATGTCCTACCTTTAACATACACAGTGCCCTGCCCACAGGGGTACCTTGGGCCTACCTTAAGGATGACAACTTTTATGTAAGAAAAGGTAAGATTAGGGCCTGGCAAGTGGGTGCACTTGCCAAGACAACATGGCAGTTACAAACTGCGCGCAGATCCTGCAGTGGCAATTCTGAGATACATTTTCAGGGCTACTCATGTGAGTGGCACAGTCAGTGCCACAGACCCACCAATGGCATTTAATTGACAGGACCTGGCACACTCAGTGCACTTTACTAGGGGCTTACCAGTAACTCAAATATGCTAATTATAGAAACACCAATCCATAATAAAATTTAGAACAGGAGCACTTGCACTTTAACACTGGACAGCAGTGAAAAAGTGCGCAGAGACACTAAGCCAGCAAAAACAGAGTTAAAACGGGAGGTCTGGAAGCAAAAAGACTGGTGAAACACACCAAAATATGCCAGGTGTAACAGTGGCCAACTTTCCATTATCTATGGAAGGCAGCATGAAAAGAAAAACAAACAAAAATCAGACCATTTTGAATTATAATTGTACATAATGTATTATTTTCCAATCAAAAACATCCTGGACAGTGGTTAAAATAACGACTACACTATCGTTGTTAATGGGCACCACCCTCTTAGAGGAAGAGGAAGTGTCCTTCCTGTGGTGGAAGTAAACAACATATAAGGATGGGTTGGGTTAAAAGAGAGGATTGGCTAAAGAGTGCCGGGCGAGTGTCCTTGGTCATGTCGATGTGGAGTGTTAAACCCTCTCAGAGATGGGAGTAGTATCATCTTGTGCACAAACCGAACAACATACAGAATAAAATTTGCATTCAATGTTTGAAGTGGCGATTTGCGGGCAAGGGACATCTTTCAGCCAACAATCTGTATTTGGTCAGCTTACGCCTTTTGTACCTTCCTTTAACTTTGCACCTGAGAACAATATTTTCTTCATTTAATTTACAAACTGAAATACATATTTTTTGAAATATGTTTGTTTTGGTTTCCCCTCTGTTGGTCGATATGTTTCGGCCTATAGTTTCTTGCCAGTCCTCCCCAGGACAAAATATCAAGGACTTTTTTCTTTTGTATATACATTTATGGAACACTTTAAATTGCTCTCCCCTATAACATTCTGGTTCTAGAGCTCTGAGATTCCTATCATGCATTCACTCTTGCATGAGCTATCCTGGGCACATGATAGTATGATGTACATGATACTGGATGAGTTAATTGAGGTCATTTGAAGTCGCAGTGCCCTTTAGTGAGTGCATTAACTATTCATATATTTATCTCCTAAAGAAGTTCTCTGTATGATTTAATTCAGTTCTTTTCTCTGCATGTGGGTAGATAGGCCTTCGGCGCAACAACAGTGTTCTGTCTTAACTTGAGCGCTATAAAGATTAGGACTTCCTGCATTCGTGTCGCCCAGAAATTATGTAAACATCCTTATGAGGTTTGTAACCATGCATCCTTCGCTCATATTCCTGATGCTCATAGAGTAGTGGCACTGGTACAAAGCAGGTGGGTGTAGTAATAGGCTACTACATCCAAAATCAGGTTAGTTTAGCTGGTAGATGAACATGCTGCACTGAGTAAAGATCACTGCAACTTCAACTGACTTCAAATGAGCTTATTTGGATATAAGGATTTTACACAATTTCCTATTTCCAAGACCTTCCATAATCTCGAAATAGGAACAAATAGCTGGTAATATTCTCTGAGAAAGTCAGCAACCCCATGGACGCTGATTCATCAAAATGCCCGGGGTAGTGGAAGTGACATTACATACCCGGTGACCCTAATAACATCAAAGGAAGTGACATCAAAGGAGCCTTGACTCTGCTTTTTTTTCCAAGAAGGTGTGTTCCATGACCCTAACATCACAACGATTGACATTTCTGAAGTGCCATAATAACTGCATGATTAATACAACAGCATAACACAGACACATGTCTGTTTTAGATACCACCCATATTATGGTGCTAACTTGATCTTTGAAGGTTTTGTGGCCTCATACTTAGCCTGAATTGTAGTGAGCAAGCAAACAAGACCTAGGGGGTTTCTCCCCCAAGTAAAATTTGAAAAGCATGGGCTTCCCATGCAAACACCCATGAGTTTAGAAGCAAATCCCTATCTATAAGCAGTAGTAGACAGGAATTTGAACCAAACTCCTCCGCTTCCGTGAGACAGGTTTAGCGAGGAGAAATGTTTTAATTTCTCTTCTTATTTTATACTTTGCATGTGTGCTGCATTGTGCAGAAAACTAACAAAGTGGGAATAGCCTTGAAGCATAGTATTTGTACTTGGAAGGAACGCCTTCCAGTACAAAACCTAAGCTTAAGTGAACCTATACACTTTGGCATAAGTGTATTTATGTTGGCACATGCCCGCCAAAAGTGCTCCAGCACAAAGGGAGAGAAAAAAGTGGCACATCTTAGCAGAGAAGGCACATTTTTAGGTCGAGCCTGGGAAATGCATGCACTGCTCTGCGAGCCATGCTGTGTTGAAATATGGAATAGAAGCCCCACCCACTCTCTGCCCATATTTGTCATTGGCTTGTGTCATTGTCCTTCGTAAATGCTGGCTTCTGATTCGTTAATAGGCTTGTTAGTCCCTCCTCAGTACTGCCTTGTCTTTATTTATAACCTTCGGTTGTTTCTCAGTACGTCTTATTTAGTCAGTAAGCACAATTTTTTGTAATGAGTTTCTCCTACTGCAGGCTTGACATGCTTTCCTGTAACATTTAGTGTACATGCATGCTTTCACTTTCGGGGCAGCCTGGTACAATGGTGGGTGCTTCTTTTAACATGTCTTGCATTTACAAGAGCTTGAGCTATTGGCATTCTAAATGACAATGCCTTTTATTTGTGTGTTAATTAGCAAAACAGATAAATAAAAGGCATTGTTAATTACAATGCCAATAGCTTAAAGTCTCGAGAACGCGAGCCCTATTGCATTGCAAATGCTTGTTTTTTTCTCCCGGCAACTTTGGTGCAGCACTGCCTTAACATCAGAGGATAGTTAATCTGGGCATCAATCTTATAAATATCTCACTCACTACCTGTCACTGATGCTCCCTCACTTTCGTGACATTGAAGAAGAAACAAAAGCCCATCTTTTTATTCTCTTGTTTTTTTACATTCTTGTATTGAATGCTGTGTACATACAAGGGCTCCAAAGATGGTGAATAATCCATAGGGATAGACGATTTGCACAATGGTAATAATTTATATTAAAGACTTTAATAGTAGAGATAAATATTGTTAGGCCACTGTATTTTGTTTTTGTGTTTTTACTGCGGTATACCTGATTGTTTCCTTGTGGGAAGGCTTCTGACCAACACATAAAGTCTGAGTTGCTCCTGGAAGCAATCCACTGTTAAAAGGTATAGGCCTGATTGTTTATAACAAAAAGGTACAATAAGGGCAAAAGGCCTGACATATTGATTGTGAAAAGCATATGTCAAAATCAATAGGCATTTCAGTGTAAATTGTAGTCTGTATTTAAGCCCATAGAGAGGTATTTTCTTAGATGGAATCTCACAGATTATTGTAGTAGGCAAGGGGTTTCATGCTGGTTACTCCCTCTGGCAAACTGTGGTTATAGAAGTTTTGCACTGCCAGAATCCTTGTTCCGCCCTCTTAGAAGAGAATGTATTTTACTTTCCCACCTGACACACAGACCATCACAGTACAACCAAATGCCTGTGTACTGCACAATCCAAAACCTTTCCTTGTATGTTGATGTTGCGCCCACCTCCACAACCTGGTTGTCCTCAGCTTCAAGTTTCAAATCGACTAAGAATGGAAGAGGCACTAACTAAGGATTCTAATGTTCATTTAGAATTGCTCAATCTCGCACAAAAAAATCCCATTGAGATACTCAGTATGAGACAGTATTCTTTATTAGTGAATTGTAATAAAAAACATTTAGAAAACTTCAAGTCAAGAAGAGCTTTTTTAGGGCTAGTCATAGGTTTTAACAGTTTAAAAACAAAATCTCAGATTTCTGTCCAAATGTGCATCTTTTATTAAAGAGCCAAGAGCCCAATTGATAATTCAATATGCTTGTGTATCCGCAAAGTTAAATTAAGTTATCTGCCTGTGCCAGCATATTCTACTTTGCTAACTGCAATTTTGTATACTATGTAATCTTATGACTGTGTGGCTGATGGTTCACTTGTGGTGAAGCTTACACTCAGTGCAGGATGCTTCATTAGTTTATGGCAAAAAGCCACTGATAACAGCTAGCGACCTGATTGGTTTGCTAGGAAAAATATTTCTGATGCCATAGGTCTGAGGTTTATTGTGAAAGGTTATGATAAACACATTAGGCCTGACATATTGGTTGGGTACAGCATATGTTAAACCAATAAGGCATTTAACAATAAATGTTATTTCAATTTATTAAAACATTCAGGTAAGCATTTTGCTACATGATTTGTGACAGATTGCCTTTGTAGGGAAGGATTTTGGTGTTGGTTATCACCTCTCTCAAACACTAAGGGCAGATTTGCACCGTAATATATCTTGTGAAAATGTCTCTCATATGTCTGTCAGGGTTGTTTAATCAAACAAAATCATTAAATAATACATACATCTACATGTATAACAATATATCCACAAATAGATGCACAGAGGGCCTTTGGGTAATCTCTGTGTTTCCATTGGTCAGTCTGACTGTCATTTATACTCTGCTTCCATCCATGTCATCGAGCTGCATGGGAGAAAGGGTTAGTGATTGTATGTACATCCACTTGCAAGTGAGTGCCATGGAGTGTCATGGCTGATTACCCAGTCCTTTAGCTTTAAATGTTCTTCTTTTATAGCTCCCTTTTTGCTCTCCAGGCAGTGCTAAAGGGGTCATTTGCTTGCCCTGTCATTTCACCTGCAGTTTGCAGCATTCTAGGGCCACTTCCTCTAAACCAGGAGACCATTATGGAACCCTGTTGTCCAAAGTGTACCATTGTTTTACCATTCTAAGATGGCCAACCTGCTGGTTTTAAATGTGCCAGCCTGTCACTATTTACACTATATCTGCAAGATCGAAACTTGCTGCAATATTTAGTTTAGTTATTACAAGAATATGGCCATTGTCTTTAAACAGCAACATGTTTTCCTTTTTTCTACTTGTTTTCCTTTAATTTAGCTTGCAAATGTTGTTGAGTTTGCATGTGGTTTAATGTGGATCTGTCAGAGGATGAATGCAGGAATTAGGCAGGAATGAGGCAATGGATCGATTCGGAGCTGCACCACCCCTCCAGCGCCTTGAGACCCTCACGGGTGAGTAGCCCGCTTTATAAAACCCTGATTGATTGATTGATCAATCGATTAATGGATGCATGAGTGCCAAGATGAGCGACAGATGAGTTATTGAGTACCTAAACGCATCAGTGATACAAAGACACTTTCATTCATAAGCCATTGACAGTGATTGTTAGATCTCAGGGTAAGCAGGTATTCAGTCCACACTGTTGACTCATTCAATTTCCAGGCTTGTTTTGTGATTTGTCAACAATGCGTTGCTTTCTGCCTCAATCCCATTTATACAACTCCATTGCCCACAGCTCATGTGAAGGTGCATGTGAGGACTTCCATGCCAAAGCCACTTGACGTTGGCTACCAAAAGGGCTAGACAATTGAACCTAGCCTCGACCTTTCTCTTAATAGTTCTGTTACTCCAGTAGGCTCTGATAAGACATGAGTGACCTCTTTCAAATATCCTCTGGGTGACGGGCAGCCCCAAAATTTGCCCATTAAGTCTGCTTTTGTTTGGAAGCCCATCTGATATATGTCAATGGATTGAGGGTAAATTCTGTGTAGTCTGTGATGAGTGAGAAGTTATACTTGAGTAGTCTAAATCACCTATTCCTGGAGGATGTCAAGGAGAGTTCAAACATCTGTGCCCATTACTGGTTGGTGAGTTAATTGTCTGGACAAATCTAATTCTCATCTTTTCCGCAGTGTGTCGAGAGTCGTCTTAGTCTGTTCAGCTGCACCAACATTACAGTATTGCAGAGGCCATCCAGCATTTCCCATGCATCAGTGAGACCTGCCATGTTTTCAGCGCATCCGATCGGCAGTGCTGCATTTCCAGGCGTAGCTCAGGAAACAGCTCCCTAGATCGCAAATGGATGTAGAGGTTGGCGGTAGGTCTGCCCAGGGTTGGACTGGGACAGAAAATAAACCCAGGCACCAAAATAAAAAGTGGCCCACTTTAGCAAACCAGATAGCTAAAAAATTGCCCACGTTTACTAATAGGACAGTTTTGAACTTTGCAAAGACATGTTGTACAGTTGTTGCAAGGTATAATGGATGACTGTATGTATTTCTACCTGCTATAGGCAATGCTTGTGTTAATATCGGGGAAATCAAGAGTAAAATGGTTCTGCCAGACCAGAAAACAGACCCAAAAATGTGTACAAAAACTTGCCCACATAGTCACCTCTCAGACCAGCCCTTTGGGCACTGTCTGATTGCCCTATAGATCTGTCAGACACTGGGTCTGGCATAGTTTTCGAAAGGGCAGTTAAGTGCGCTCAATATACCTGTTTTCGAGGTCTGTTCTACCAGCCCTTCTCCAGGTTATGCTATGTGTATTTGCAAAGCGCACTATCGCCCACAAGGGTACCTTACGTTTTTGACAGCTGTAAAATTTGCAGAGGGAATGCATTTTTTAAGGTAGGAAGCCATGCTGTCACAGATACACTGCTGGGCTCCAAAAAACACTTGTGTTAAGATCCTCTTATACACACTATACACACTAAAATCTACAACCTCTCAAGCATTTTGCAAGTCTCTTCATTCGTTTTTTATTGATAAAATTACAACAATAAAAGCTAGTATTCCTTTCTGCCCTTCCCTTGAGGTATCGTCCTTAATGCTGGAAAACCCCTGTTTCTTGAGCAGTTCTCTGCAATAGACAATCAGACTTTTTTAGATCTCCTGTCTAAAGTAAAGTCGGGCTCACCTACTGACAGCTGCCCTCCCCATATCTTAAAAGAAATTTTTACTATCTTCCCCAGACCCGTCTTGGCACTTCTAAACGATTCACTGTCGCAGGGCTGTGTCCCGAGAGCTTTCAAAGAAGCAACTGTCGCTCCTCTATTAAAAAAGCCAGGTGCAGACCCGAGTATTCTGACCAATTACCGGCCCTTCTCCCTGCTCCGCTATTTGGCCAAAATAGTGGAATCTCATGTGGCCAAATGCCTCTGTGCTTTCATTGAGCAGTCTGACTATCTTGATCCCAACCAAGCAGGGTTTCGCCCAGCCCATTCAATCGATGCAGTATTACTTACTGTACTGGACACACTTCGAGAGGAAGCTGATAAGGGCTCCCCCAGGCATTGGTGCTGCTGGTCCTGTCTGCAGCATTTGACATGGTCGATCATGGTATCCTGATCGACCGTGTCAGGGCTGCTGGCCTTAAGGGAGCAGTACAAAAGTGGGTGGTGATGGACGGAGCATCTGAATCAATCAAAAACTCACACCCAGTCAAAAGATCTGGGTTTATTCCATCACCGTTCTTTAGCCCACTCTGCCACCCCAGTTCAGACATGGCTATATGCAAATCAGTCTGACCCTGTGCCTCATGGGAACAGTCCAGCCTGAATTGCCCAGCCATGTCTTCCCTGGACCGGAAACAAGCTTCCGAGGACCGGTTTCTGGCATTTCAGCCGTCTTCAGCCCGGCTTGCTTGAATCCAGTGGCAAAGTGAGCAAGGTACTCACGTCTGAGCATACCCTGCCACACTTATGGCGGCCAAAAGCGATACAAAAGGGGGTGGTGATGGACGGAGCATCTGAATCAAGCAAACACTCACACCCAGTCAAAAGATCTGGGTTTAATCTATCACCGTTCTTTAGCCCACTCTGCCACCCCAGTTCAGACATGGCTATATGCAAATCAGTCTGACCCTGTGCCTCATGGGAACAGTCCAGCCCGAACTGCCAAGCCATGTCTTCCCTGGACCAGAAACAAGCTTCCGAGAACCGGTTTCTGGCATTCCAGCCGTCTTCAGCCCGGCTTGCTTGAATCCAGTGGCAAAGTGAGCAAGGGACTCACGTCTGAGCATACCCTGCCACACTTATGGCGGCCAAAAGTGGTACAAAAGGGGGTGGTGATGGACGGAGCATCTGAATCAATCAAACACTCACACCCAGTCAAAAGATCTGGGTTCAATCCATCACCGTTCTTTAGCCCACTCTGCCACCCCAGTTCAGACATGGCTATAAGCAAATCAGTCTGACCCTGTGCCTCATGGGAACAGTCCAGACCGAACTGCCAAGCCATGTCTTCCCTGGACCGGAAACAAGCTTCCGAGGACCGGTTTCTGGCATTCCTGCTTAAGGGAGCAGCATCCATCTGGATTGAGTCAATTCTTGAGGATCGCACCCAGTCAGTGCGTCTCTCCCAGTTTTCTGCACCAAAAATGGAAACGACATGTGGAGAACCTCAGGGCTCCTCCTTGTCCCCTCATTTGTTTAACATCTACCTTGTTCCCCTACTTCAGTCCTGGAAAGACAGGAAGTTGTGCACGTATAATTATGCAGATGATTTGCAACTGGTGTTCACTATCGATAATTCACCTGACTCGGTATCCGAGTTCCAGGCAACAATGCTGCACATCCATGACTAGATGAATAGTAATCAGTTAAAACTGAATCCAGTCAAAACTGAAGTGATTCTGATAGGAGGTCCCCTGAACCCTTGGAATGCACATTCTTAGCCAAGTGAGTTGGGCCCTTCCCCCACTCCTTCCCGGTCAGCCAAGAGTCATGGGGTGATCATCAATAGTGACCTCACTATGAAATCCCAGATAGGAGCAGTAACCTCCACCTGCTTCTCTCAGCTTAGAAAGATAAGTAAGATCAGGAGATTACTTACTCTGGAAGCTCTGATCCAGGTTTTCCTAGCCATGGGGATTTCACATCTGGACTATGCCAACTCTTTTAATTTCGGCTTCTCTCTATATCTCACTAAAAGATTGCAGTTGGTGCAGACAGGGCCGGACTGGGAACTGAAAGCAGCCCTGGCAAATTTTGCCAGACCAGCCCCCGTCCGGCGCGTATCGAACCAGCCCCCGTCCAGCGTGTAGCGAGCGAGCGCAGCGAGCGAGCCCGACGGCCACTAGGGGGGTTTGGGGGGTTCTCCCCCCACGAAATTTTTGAAAAACGACAGACAAAAATGGTGAATTTTACAGCACATTTTTATTACATATTCAAATTGTATCAACTTTCAAAGCACAGTAAACAGTAGATGATGACCTTAAAGAACATCAGGTTACCCACCCAGTCATATGTATTCATAGACATTCTTTCAGAGAGCACCAAAAATAGTCTTGGGCCGAGAGGTTATAACTAGGGCTCCCGGTTTTATGGTATTTTTTTTTTTTTACATTTCCGTCTGTATTTATCCATATTTATTTTTTTGTATTTTGTTCTGTATATATCTGTATTTATTTTTGTCGCAAACAAAAAAAGACTTTGCAGCTAGTGTTTTTCCACATTTATTTAAATAGACAGTGCACACAGTTGTTATAGGTTTACCTAGATGTATATATGCGCCAAATTAAGTAAAAACAATAGTCATCTGAAAACTTTGTCACAGAGATTACTTGCAGTATTAGTGAGCTGCTGCTGTTTTAAAATATTGAAAACACTGTCATTAGCCATGATTATTGTAAACACATTTAGAATTTAGACAAGTGCACCTATGCATTTACAGTGACCTGAAATTAGCCCCCGCCCCCTAAAATCTGGCTCTAGTTGCGCGTCTGCCAACTACAGTGGCCTGCAGTGGACATGAAATGACTGCAGTTTCACCTCTGAATTCCTTTGCTACTTGCACACGAGTGTGGAAAACACCTGCCCTCTGTGGCAGGGAGCACTCACACAACATGTGTTCCCACTTTGGCCTGGATAAGATGTGCTGAAAGGCGCTTTCAATTCATCGCCTTCACGTTTGACACAGTTGGTTTTCTGCATTCAGAAAACAAACGCGGAACATTCACCAAGCGAGGGGGCTGTCACTAGTTCTAGGGCCCCTTGAGCCAAGCAGGGGGGGCCCCTCATATCAGCAGCTTTGACCTCTGCACCCATGAAACCAAGAGGGGACATTCAGGTAACTTTAATGTCATTTAAAACTGAATTAGGAGAGACCACGTAATTGTGTGCCCCACTGCTCACTACTGGCATCAGTGAAAGTGTGCAATGCTGGCAGCAAACACAAGTGCCTGTCAGCACTGAGCTTCCAGAGCAATGCTGCTGTAAGGCGCTACAAGGCAGCTACCCAGGGAGATACTAGGTGGGAAGCAGCAGGATACCCCTGGAGCCACCAGCCTTGATCGTAGGGCGCACAGGCTTTGCCTCCAGGTGCACAAATGAATGCCCTGGTGAAATAGGGATTCCTCTTCAAGGCTGCTGGTCACAGACCTGGGCACCTCATTTTTGGGTGAGGTGCTGCAAAACGTGCACCTACCGGTGGGAGCACATTTGAGTACTCTTAGTAAAATACATGGCAGCAACGCTGTGTGTGCAAGTTTAGGTGTGAATCACTCGCTCTTACAGTGTGCACACGCCTGGCTGCCTCTCTTTTGGGTGAGACTGGCGCGCAATGCCCTTTGAGCTCAAAGGGCTTCAGCTCCCCACCCCTCCCCACCGCCCTCCGACCTCCCCAGCCCCCCTTGTGTGTCAGCCCGGGCTGAGACAGCTTCGGGCACACACAAACATGATCTTATCCCAGCCGCACCAGAGTACTTCGAAGGTCTTTAAAAGACCATTTAAGTGTTAACTAGGCCCCTGCCAGAGATTAATGGGCCAGCAGGTGTTAATGTAGGCAGGCATTCTCCGCAGTCAGGAAGAGGGGCATGTCAGCCAACCCTGGGCTCAGGGCTGGAGCATGGATTGCTGAACAATTCTCAGAATCTGATTTGGTGGTATTTTTCCGCTTCTATTTATAAATACAGACGGAAGGAAAATATTTTTCCGTCTGTATTTATATGTAAAAATCTGTTTAAACGGAAAACCGGGAGCCTTAGTTATAAGGGCGGTCGGGCTAGGCGCTAGCCACTGCCAGTAGAAAATTATGGTTGTGGTCGCTTACACAGGCAGCTTCAAGCAGCTTGTGTGGGATTTTTTTTTCTGCTGCTAGTGCGACTATGATCCGCGACGACTAGAGGCGATTTCTAATTAAAAGAACAAAGAAGCAAGCAACAAGCAAGCATAGGATCGGGAGAAATTAAGTCCTATAGACCAATAAATGTTTACGCAAAAGAGCAGACACAGAAGCAATAGGCAAACTTCTTGACTGAGTATAAGAAGGCTAGTAAAATGCTTGTAAAACATCTTAAAACGTAAAGCAAGATGCTCTGAAATATCCTTACATCAATCTCTGTGGGCATTCTCAAAATAGTCCCTCTAAAGGTAAGACAAGAGTTTTACAGTACTGCTAGATTCTTTTTTCAAAAGCTACCTAAATTCTCAGTAAAAAAAAAGATGTATCTTTTAAAAGCTAAACATTTTTAACATGCCTATTGCTCATAAAATCATAATTATCGGGCACATACATCAACCGAAGGAATTGCAATTCCTTAATAGTGATTATTAAGGAATCGCTATTAAGGACTCACAATTCCTTTTGCATGTAGGAATTGCAAAATAATTTGAGATTCCTACACATTCCCAAATAGCGAATTTCAAATTGCGATTCGCTATTAGGGAATGCCTAGAGGCCCCTAGGAATGATTGGGAGAGCATTCGCAAATTGCGATTACCATTTAGGTAATCGCAAATTGCAAATGCAATTTCAAGGGTGCTAGGGTGGCAAAAGGCCACCCTGATGCACCCCCAAAAATGGTATGTGTGCACATGTGGTGTACACACATGCCCTTCTAAGGATTTGTAAATTAACATCAACTTGAAGTTGATGTTAATTTGCGATTCCTTAATGCAAAGTCACATTCTGAGAATGCTTCTTGCATTGCATTTTGGGAATCGCAAATTGCGATTCGCTAACTGCATTCGCAGAATAGGTGATCGCAAAAATTGCGATTACCTGTTTTGCGAATGCATTTTGGGTTGATGCATATGAAATGCCTGTTTTCCGGTCGCAAGCGGGACGATTCTGCGAATCAGCCCATTTGCAACCGGTAAATAGCATGATGCATGTGCCCCTGAATTCCCACTACATAGTATTGATTTCTACACAAAATTCAAATTTCAAACTGTGGAGAGCAACTGACCTCATATGTTTCGTTTTCTAAACCTATAAAAAAAAACATTGGTCATGTATTTGCACCATTATTGTGAAATCGGTGTAATGAATTTGTGCACAAGGCTCTGACAGATGCCATTTTTCCATCTAAATACATATTATTGATCACAAGACAAAATAAAGAACATTAAATATAAACTGTTATTTTACAAAAAAATAAGGACTGTAAATCATATGCAAACTTTCTCTTAAAGGGACTATTAGAAGTTGATACTTTAATCACAAAGCCCCAATGAAGTCGGATTTCTACTGAGCTAACTACCTCAGTATCCCGAGTAGAAAGACCCCAGATCTGCTGTTGGGTCCTTTACCATAGAAGTCGGAAACGTGTAGGGCAGTATCTTCTTGCGTTTTATGCTCCAAACCTTATATGCATTTGGATGAGGCTCAAAACAACCATATATTCAAGACATCCCTGGTCCTTCGCCCCAGTTCTCAAAAAACATCATACTAATCTCAGGGCCAAACCTCATATTAACAAGCATTTGCAATGCAACAGATCTCACATTTGCTAAGGTGTAAGCTATTGACTTTGTAAATGAGAATGCTTTTTATTTATGTTTTAAAAACCAAAACATAAATAAAAGGCATTATCATTTACAATGCCAGTAGCTTAAAGTCACGTAAATGCGAGACCTATTGCATTGCAAATGCTTGTTAATAACACTGAGTGGTAGTTATTGTGAATGTCAACGGCAATTAAACCAATTTGCAATATGTTTGAAATGTACAAACGTGAGGGAGGGGGTATTGGGGGGGAGAGGTCGAGGAACAAGGATGTGAGGGGGCCTGCTCCTGCGTCACTCCCACTCTCTGCGCTGTAGGCTACACACATCCCATGGTAAATGAGACACGTCCGGACCGTAGTAGAAACCTCTGCTGTGAGACAGGCAGGCCAGGCCAGGCCAGACCACTTGCAGTAGAAGGTGAAAGTGAAACTGGGCATACATTGGCAAGGCATTGGCACAACGAATGAGGAATGGTGAGCAGGCGTGACTGTACCACCACACTACCTGATAAGTTAGAACCTCAGTGAGTCTCTCGGGCCGAGAGTTTAGAACTTAGTTATCAGGTGGTACTGGTACATAGTTGGCAGCGAGATGCCGGGGGACAACGCTACCTACAGACACGAGCACTAATGAGAGCAGCAGCGCTGCGTGAAGAGTGGGCCGCACCACCGTCCATCTCCAACCACCCATTGCCATCCGCATCCATCCAACACCCATTCGCATCCACCATCGTCCATCTCCAACCACCCAATACCGATCCGCATCCATCCAGCATTCACTTCCATCTGTCTAAAGTCACTTCCATACAACGAAAGCCATCTGAAAGCACCCAGCACCGCCCTGCATTCATCCAACACCAATTTTCATCTGTCCAAAGATCACTTCTATCCAACCACAGCTATCTCCAACCACCCATCTGCATCCATCCAACACCCACTTCCATCACACCAAACTCCATCTCTCCAGAGGTCCCTTTCATCTAACCACAGCACTCTCCAACCAGCCAACGCCCATCTGCATGCATCCAACACCCATCATGATCGAACACACACCCGCCTCTATCAAATGCGCACTTCATCCAACCAAATCATCGCCATCAAACCAACTCCACCTACATCCACCTATGTCCATCCAACACCCATCTCTAGCTGGCAAATGCCCATTTCAAGCCACCAAGCGCCCATATTCAGGTGCCCTCTCCAGCCGGTCAAGGCCAAACTTGATCTATCAAACCCCCTCCCCCATCCTTTCCTGCAACAGAAAAATCTCGACGTGGCAACAACGGAGATGTGACCAGATTACAAC
This sequence comes from Lissotriton vulgaris, assembly GCF_964263255.1. Lineage (NCBI taxonomy): Eukaryota > Metazoa > Chordata > Amphibia > Caudata > Salamandridae > Lissotriton > Lissotriton vulgaris. The sequence continues at coordinate 78,741,197 of NC_141697.1, forward strand.
GTTCATCTTTCAGATTTGAAATACAGCGCCTCCTCCAATGCCGGTCCATTCAAAACACTGCTTCCCAGTGCCTTAGGCCAGGGCGTCTGTGTCGTGCTGTAAGGGCACAACCAGAGTTTGCACAGCACGGTGCTGTGGTCAGCAGGTCACAATGACAGCACCAGAAGACATTCGATGCATAGATAGGGTGCTAATATGCCAACTCTACATCTTGTACTCTGCCCCCTGCTGCTCATCTGCACCATCTGCTCCGTATTGATGTGGTAAAAAATAATGCGGATAAACCCCAAGGGAGGTGTACCTGCGCCTGAGTAGTAACCCCGATTAGGGTGCGGACTGGAGTTTGCGCCTGAATCTAGATTGGCGCTACACTTGGGGGGAGCTGCGCCGGAAGTCAGGGAAAGCACTTGTCGGAAAACTGGAAATATGGATGCCGCGGCCAGTTGAACCAGAGACTTCCCAACAACCATCATCACGTCCCCAATGTTACCGCAAACACTGCCTCGAGCAAACAAAAATGTGTGTGTTCCCACTTACCTTGCAAAACACATATGTAGAGTGTCTTTGAATGTTCAAAACAGCCCCAATTCTCAAATGTGGGTCACTTTTTTAGCTATCTAATTTGCTAAGTGGGGCCTCTTTTATTTTGGTGCCCGGGACAATTTTGTTTACCAGTCCGACACTAATACAACGCTCAAGATGTTCATGTAATAATAATAATGCTAATAACAATATTAACAAGAAGAAGAAAAAAAAGTAGAAGAATAGTTGTTATTATTACTCTGTTCATTTTTGTTTATGATGATGATGAAGAACAACACGTCCTTCTTAGGCCCTTAACGGTTTGTGTTAGGCACGTAATGGTATGTGTTACTTTATGATGTGCTATTGTAATTTGTATAGCACACTGTTTACAGAAATCATGGTCTTGTAAAGCTCCCAAAAGTCCAATGGTGACCTTTCCAAATGGTTCTCAGACCCATCACAAACACCAGCCTGATTCTTGTGATAATATCTTATGTGTATAGAATTTTAGAATGATTCACCTTTGAGGTTCTACTAATGCAGCAAAGTACTTCGACTCCAAGTGAACCTGCAGTTCATAAAAAGAAGCCGACTTGAGTATTCCTGGTATTTATTCTCTGGCCATATATCATTCTCGTCGTTTTTGTCTATAAGGCTGTAAGCCCTCTGTGGTAGACTTGCATTCCTCAAGCCTAAACAAAACGTAAGCAAATTGTGTTTGCCGGTGCCTGGGGAACACATAATTGCGCCATTAGGTGGTTGCTGATGGTTTTCGTTCAGCAGAGTCCTTATAACTGTCAGGGATACGTCATTATTAAGCGCAATTAGAACTAAACTAGGGTCTCGTGCGCAGTGACCCCAGACAAAACTGACCCAGGACCACCCACAGGTGGTGCACAGACAAAATATCGACTCCAAAATATCGAATGGACAAAATATCGAGTTAAAAATATCGACTACAATAAAATATCGATAACAAAAATATCGTTGGTCAAAATATCGATTAAATTATTGATAAAAAAATATCGAGTACAAAAATATCGACTCAAAAAAATGGACAAGACAAAATATTGATAAATAGTCAAAGTAAAAAATATAGATAATATGTAGAAAATAGGTTAAATTTTTTTTTTTAATTAATAGTAATATAAATTGTAGTTAATGTTTAGGAGCGGGATGTTGGGTTAATAGGGCATAAGGGTGGGGAGTAATTTAATAATAATTAATTAATTAATATATGTTTGTAAATATTTTTAATTAATAATTAATTGGTAATTAATTAATATTAATTAGTTAATTAATTAATATAATGTTGTATATATTTTTAATTTGTAATTAATTGGTAATTAAATAATATTAATTAGTTAATTACATTAATTAGAGTAATTTATTTATATATATAATTTTTAGTTATTGTTAATTAATTAATTGGGAAAAAATAATATTAATTATTAAATTAAATTAATTACAGCTAATGTGCTAATATATTTACTTTATTGTTATTGTTAATTAATAATTAATTGGTAATGAAATAATATTAATTATTTGGGGTAAATGAGTATTTTTAGGGTTCAGGGTCAGTTTTGGTTTTTTGGGTAAAGGGGTATTTTTAGGGTTCAGGGTCAGTTTTTGTTTTTTGGGTAAAGGGGTATTTTTAGGGTTCTGGGTCAGTTTTCATTTTTTGGGTAAAGAGGTATTTTTAGGGTACAGGGTCAGTTTTCAGTTTTTGGGTAAAGGGGTATTTTTAGGGTTCAGGGTCAGTTTTCAGTTTTTGGGTAAAGGGGTATTTTTAGGGTTCAGGGTCAGTTTTCAGTTTTTGGGTAAAGGGGTATTTTTAGGGTTCAGGGTCAGTTTTCAGTTTTTGGGTAAAGGAGTATTTTTAGGGTTCAGGGTCAGTTTTCAGTTTTTTGGTAAAGGGGTATTTTTAGGGTTCAGGGTCAGTTTTCAGTTCTTGGGTAAAGGGGTATTTTTTGGGTTTAGGGTCAGTTTTCAGTTTTTGGGTAAAGGGGTATTTTTAGGGTTCAGGGTCAGTTTTGGGTTTTTGGGTAAAGGGGTATTTTTAGGGTTAAGGGTCAGTTTTCAGTTCTTGGGTAAAGGGGTATTCTTTGGGTTCAGGGTCAGTTTTCCCTACTGTTGCACCCACTGGAGTGGGAATAGTAATTTTAACCCCTACGCTATCCAACGCTTTCCCTACGCTTGCACTCTTTGGAGTGGGAATAGTATTTTTTACACTTCTGGTATCGTACGGTAATATAATAGTATCTTATTTAATTATAGTATGTTACTATATATATATGTTTTAACAAATAAGATTGTAAATTTTTTTTAAATTATTTTTATTTATTATTTAATTATTATAAGATAATTTAAGTATTTTTAAGTATATTTTAGTAATTAAATTTGAATATTAATTTAATTTAACACTGTTTTTAATAAAGTCGATATTTTTTACAACTATATTATTGTCAACGATATTTTGTACTCGATATTTTTGTACTTACCTGTTTGTAGATACAAACTCGATATTTTGACTGTCGATATTTTGTCCACGATATTTTTGCAAGTCGATATTTTGTCCCTCGATATTATTTCAGTGATCCCCACAGGTGCTTTATTGCTCTGGTCAGAATGACGCAGCAAGCTTCCAAAGGACTTTATGGTGACTCGTATTTAGAACACGTCCTTGAGCAGTAGCTGCAGAGAGGGGACCCTTGACCATATGACCTTTGGCTTAAAGGGGCCAGAAAATAAAGCACGTGGCAGACAAAAGCCTCAGAAGATGACGCCTAATGCCGAGGGGGCTCATAAATCCACCATCTTGTTTAAATGGTACAGATACTGTGAGATGCAAGTTCTCGGGACAAAGATGCCAATGCATCAGGAATTCCATTGGATTTCAGTTGCGTGTAAGAAACAGATTAGTCATTAAAGGACGTGAATATTTTTCACCGTAATTGCAATGGCAATGCGATAGCTCTGTGGGCTAATGCGCGTGTCTGCATATGTGTGACCTCGCAGTTGCATTCATTCACCAAGAGGTGTTTAAAAGTGTGAACCCAACTCGGCAAAGCTGTAGTCAGAGCACTGCAGAAAGGATATCTGTAAGTTAAGCACTCGTCCAGACCAGGCCCAGGGCCAGCCAGGCCTCAGGCCTGGTCACGTTTGCCCTGTTCTTGTCTCGCCGGACTCACCTCACTCACAGGCCTGTGACTGCTGTTGGTGGCGGGGCGGCACTCACGTGGCAGACAGTGGCAGTCTGGCAGACACTACACAGGGGGGGGGTCGGGCTTAGCTAGGGGCGCTACTAGCCACTGCCTTCTGCCTCAGCCTGGCTATGAAAATGTATTTATGACCGCTGCCGCTAAAAGTGCGCACCTCTCTGCTCCACTCGTCGTCGTCAGTTAGATTTAATGCGCATGCGGGTAAAAATTGCACCAGCAGCCGCACCCTGCGCAGACGCGGCAGAGGAGGAGACAGGGGGGGGCATTCTGCGCGCTGCGCACAGGCACCTCCTCCTCCGTTTGGTTGAACCGTGGAAGCGCAACTTGCATTGCTGTAGTGCTGGCTAAGTCAATCAAGCTTGCTGCGCTACTACTCTACAGTATTCGGGGGCCGGCCGGGGCAGCAACTTATTTTGGAAATCTGAGAGAGTGACTGTGAGACTCAGACTCTCTCTCAGACTCTCAATACGGGGGACGATTTTCAGTCCGACCGTCACAGGCTGTGAGTGGGACTGATGGGCGGACTGAAAATCGGCCCCCAGCCACAAAACCGGCCCCCGTTTAGAAAACCGGCCCCCACCACCCTCCAGCCTACCGGGGGATTGCCCGGTGGGCAGACTCACCAGTCCGGGCCTGGGTGCAGAATCAGGCACCAGGCTGATATTTCAGCAAAACTCTAAAAATAATTTAAGAGGAGCAGTTAGAATTTTTAACCAGGAGACAACTAAACCAACGCATGCATGCCTCCACATTAGTGCAGTATTATTGTGCCAAAAGAATCCCAAGAGGGTTGAGGATGTCTATTAAACCTATGCTATTTAGGTTTCATCTGAAAGACTTCAAGGATCGCTGGTACGTGGTACTTAATAAATGTTCGTTGGACCTCATTCTATTATTAATTTAACAATTGGCAGTTGTTATCAAGGAAATCACCGAAGAAATTTCAGTCATACAAACAGATTTAGAAACACGTATGGATACAGAGGAAGGGAATAAAGTGCTGGAAGATATGAATACTAAGTTAGAAGCATATTCAAAAGAACTGCAGGAGGGGAAGATAAGGAAATATAAAAGAGATACCTTGGATTACAAGTTAAATGACGTTTACACATGGGCAGAAGTATACGACCAAAGAAGAGCCTACTTTAAAAAGAGCACTAATAATTCATCAGTAGAAAGTGTAGCTATTGAAGGCGACGCAACGATCAGTAGAGCTCCGCCCAGGGTAGAAAAAGGAATGGATAAAACCAGTGAAATTACTAGTGCAACAAGAACAGAGCATGCTACGACTTCTAAGTCTTTTTTATCTCAGGACACCAACATCAGTCAACCGCCAGGCAAAACTATAGGAAAACCAGGAGAAGTCAAAGAAAAAGTAAGGCAAAACCTGAGGAGTCAGAAACAACCACAGTAGTGAAAATTGAATTTAAGCGTAAATCCACATTTCAGGCTCCAACCTCGCATAAAATCTTGGATGCTTTTGAGAATTTGGTGAAAAATGACTTGATTAAAATCAATACAAACAAATCTAGAACATCAAATGTATCTAAGCATGAGAGACAAATTCTAAAATCACTAGCAGATGATACTCGTATTATCAAACAAAAAGCAGACAAAGGAAGTGCCATTGTCATCATGGACAAAGAATTCTACATGTCTAAAGTAACAGAACATCTTTCAGACGTAGGTACCTATTTAAAACTAGATCAAGACCCCACGAAGGATCTGATATTTACCATTGAGAACATTTTGAAAAAAGCTTTGGATATGGAATGGATTACATCTAATACTAGATTGTATTTTACAGTTACTAATCCAAAAAGACCAGGATTGTAGATGCTACCAAAGATCCGTAAGGATTTAAAAAATCCCCCTTGTCGACCAATAGTTACAGGATGCAATACTATCTTTGAGCCCATAGGCCAATACATAGATTATGTTTTACAACCTTTCGTCCAGGCCTGGACTTCATATGTTAAGGACACTACCCATTTTTTTTTACAAAAATTGAATTCAATACAACCAAACGCAGACACCATTTTGTGTACTTTGGACATTAAGGCATTATATACCACCATTCCCCATCAAGGAGGTATGGAAGCTGTTGAATGGGCCTTATTGACACAAGATGCTATAAGAGCAGATATGGTTTTTATTTTGGAGATCTTACACTTCTGCCTTCATCACCGCTATTTTGAGTGGGAAAACAATTTCTATTTACGATTAAAAGGCACTTCAATGGGCTTCGCCGGGGCTCCGGCGTATGCAAATACATACATGGCCAGATTTGAGGAGTCTTTTTTGTTTAATGACAAAGAGTGGTCTGAGAATACACTGCTGTACTGTCGATACATAAACAACATCTTTTTGATGTGGAATAACAGCAAGGAATCACTGGACTCTAAAATGGATCAGATGAATCTTTATGATGAAAACCTTCCATTTACAAAGACAATTGATAAGAAATCAATACCATTTTTGGATGTTTTGGTCAGCATTGAGAATGGACAGATTCAGACAGAAGTCTATCATATACCCACGGATAAAAACACTGCCTTATTGTATTTCAGCTTTCATTCTCAGAGTCTGATGAACAATCTTCCTTATTCACAAATGTTGCGAGCAAAGAGGATATGCTCTGATGAGACTTCATTACAAAAAAACCTGAGCATTTTTAAGCAAAGATATTCATCTAAAGGTTATTCAGATACACTTTTGAATCAAGCCAGTGAAAATGTGAACACCAGAACAAGAAGCAGGTTATTAGAGACAAAAATTGAAGCCAAAGACAACCAACAAGTTTTTGTCTCTACATTTTCTACTAGTTCAAGACAAGTTAAGAAGATCATCAACCAACGTTGGGAAATTCTGGTTAATGAAAGTGACTTTCAAGATTTTTTTAAAGATAAACGCATATTTGCCTATAGGAACTCTCGGAATCTTAAGGAATTTCTTAAACCGAAACCAGTGGAAATCATGTAGAACTATAGAGGCACACGTAGATGCCAGAATTGCATTCACTGCAACAATGTTATCTGCAGTAGTATCATTCAGCATCCCCAAACAGGGGAGACAATTATGACCAAACTCAATGCAGACTGCAATTAAGTGTCCTTGTGGCCTATTATACATAGGCAAAACCGAACGAAAAATAAAAACTCGGATTTCAGAACATAAAAGTACAATTCGAAACTGTAATACACATAGCAGTTTAGCAGTTCACTGAACAAAGAACCGCCACTCAATAGCTCAGCTAAAATTTCAGGTGATTGAGATAGTGAAATCCGCACCTGGGAGAGACCTAACTAAAACTCTGCTTCAGAGAGAGATATATTGGATTAGGCGGCTCAACACCCAAGATCCCAAAGGGATTAATGATAAAATTGAGTTAGGAAGTTTTTTATAAACTCCACTAAATAGGGAGGCGGAACAGGGTTTTGGGGTTTTTATAACCATTAATAACATGACAAGACAGAGGGTTGATAGTATAATGAGTATTCATGTTTATTTAGATCACACTTATGTTTAATTTTGGTTTTTCATAATAATAGCATGAATGAGTTGGTTTATAGTATAATGCCTATCTATGTACACATTCATTGTTAAGTTTCATAATTTTGAGATGTGTAAGTGGTTTACACCACATTATGGTTTCTCACTAACATCACTTTTTGATTGTTTTTCCAGCTTCATGTTTTTGACATCATCGAGGTCATTGTTGGACTTGTTTGAGAGCCTTTTCTATATTTTACAGAAGTGTATTATTTCTGGGAGAAGTTTGTCGATTTTGGTTGGGTAAACTACGGTGTAGCATTAGTATCATGGCATTCCATCATGGCGTCTTGATCTTTGTTTCCTTAACCCCTTCGACGCTTATGACCGAACGGTTCCGTCACGAGCGCCGGTTGGGCTGTGCTTATGACGGAACCATTCTGCCAAGGCCACGCCCATTTCTTAGAACCGTCAGCACAGCGCGAAAGTTCGCGCCACGCTGAAGGTGTTAAGAGGTCCATTGTTTACTTTGTATTCTCCAGCCTAAAAGGTAGTACGTTTGTGAGTCCATCGTTGATTATTATGCCACGGGGATTTAGAAGCATTGCGCATGCATCGCGTTTATTGGCATCATCGGTATGGAGGAGTCTGACGGGAGTTGAGTTGTACATCGGTCTTCTGATTTCTAAATAGTCAGTAGTACTTGCGGAAGGTTTTAGATTTCCACTGGGCAGTTGTACAGCAGCATTGCTACATTGCACCTTTCTTCTTACAGACTGGTGTAACCGGAGTTAAGTTTTTGGACAAGCTTTGAAGGAAGCGGGCCTGACCTCGAGGCAGCACATCCAGGTCAGTGATAAGTCAGTTCTCTCTAGTAAGCACTATTGAGACCTCATTTAAAGATTGACATGTAACTAGGTATTACTTAGCTTTTTTAGATTTTGTTATTATAATGAGAATACTTTTGTGGAAGCAGCAGAACAGTAAGCCAGTGCTTTATTTTTTGTGTACTGTTTCATTTATAATCACGGGTTCAAGCTTGTCGCACTGAAGATATATTGCAGCCATGTGGTGTTCCTTTGTTTTTAGCGTCGCTATGGTGGTTCTTGTGTTTACTGTGTTCACTCCTTTTACTAACCTAACGTGGATCCCCCTCTGTACTAGATTAAAAAACTTTGGGCATCACCCACGGATTGTTTTTGATGTTGAAACGAGCATATAAACAATGACTGCTTTACTCAAACATGGGTTCTATGGAAATGACAGTATGTTTTATTCATTTTGTTTACAGATCAAGCCCCTGAAGAAGGGCCGACGCGGCCTGAAATGCATTGGGCAGCTCTACTCATAATGATTGGATTGTAATGCATATGTCATTAATGTACAGAAATTATGATTTCCCCCCATTATGGGAACATTACATTGGCTTCCTATCCCACAAAGATGTGGATTTAAAGTTGGTTGCCTCATTTTTAAGCCCCTGCATGTTGCTAGCCCAAAATTCATATCCAGGCTTGTTCAAAAATACATACCTTCCCGGAGCTTGCGCTCCGCTCACAAGAACCTCCTAACCATTCCTTCCTACAAATGGAAATGATTAGGTGGTTGTAGGTTCACAGTACTGGCACCCAGCTTTCGGAATACTCTCCCCTTGGACATGAGAACCTGCACTGAATTCCCTAGATTCAGAAGGCTTCTTAAGACTTGGCTATATACCCAAGCTTATATCTAGAACCCAGCAGACGATCAAACACATGGGGCTCAGGCAATATCCTAGGCCAGTGCCAAGAAACCAATCGGTGTATGTGCGCTCTATAAGAAATTTTAACATAACATAACACTGGCCAAAAAAACAATAGATGTGTGATAATCCGATTACTGACCATTCATCGCATGCCAACTATTTAGTGATGTGTTATCCGAACAATACTGCATAACAGGATGGAAATGACATATACATTTACTATACTAGCTGTAACTCTGTACAAGCAATGTCATAAAACATGCTGTAATGGTATTTCCACAAGTTATTTCCTATTTATGCATGGCAAATATTAAGTGGTGGGAGATCAGCCATAAATTGCCTGTGTTCCCATCCCACCAACCTGACAGCTCCCCAGCCTCATTTTAAGGTGGAGAAACCTTTGGGATAAGGAGAAGAACGCATTACTCTGTAGCCCATACACTGCAGGGCAACTGGTTCCCCATGATGGCTAGCTGATGATCGTGTGGGAGCCACGGCATGAAAATAGTTCATATCCATATCCCGCAGGCAGAAAACTCTCTGCCTGTCTGCAACATTTTTTATCAGAAGGAAAACACCAGCTTTGGGGATTTCATCCAGCAGAATAGAAACAAACTCTAAGTGGTCCACATCAGCGTGGCACGGTTGGAATGGGATCAAAGATAGGGGTGGACACCCTCAAAAAAAAAAGTGGCTCCCACCCCTGCTCAATCTGCATATAATAAAGGACCAGCCCGGCGAGCGACTGCGAATGGCATCACTGCCCCGTTGGTAAAAGGGAGGTAACTGAGGCCCATCTACCTCTGGAAAGGCCTCTTAGGCCCCCACTGGGCCTCTGGCGGCATCTGGACAGCAGAGGCACAGCCTAAATCAGCCACCATATTGCCCAAAAAAGCGGCCCACAGCTGCAACGCAGATACCGGCCCATCGTCCATTGCCTGAATGCCTGCCGTACCAATCCGACCCTGCAGCATGGCAGCCCGCTGCCATTTAGCTTTTAGTAAAGGGCATTTGGATTGGTGGATGTATTTCAGGCACAGGGATCTGCACGTGGCAGGTGAGAATTTGCCAATATGGCGGGAGGTCCTAATCCAGCGGTTGGAGGCAGGGTCTCAGCCGTCCCCACCCTAACATGCTAGAGTGCTGCCTACCAAACTCAAAATGGCCACATAAACATGCAGGTGCACATCCTGGCAGAAGTAATGTAAATTCATGGCACCTCTCTATTAGCGGTGTGCGTGCTTGAAGTAGGTATTTTTTGTACGTGTGCAAAATAGGTTTTGCTTGGGGTAAAACTACCAGAAGTAACATCAGAGATCTCAAGTTGTCCCTCGGAAGGCACGAGGAGCTTATCTTATACAGGTTTTCTATTGTATCCCAGCACTTGTAGCCCTGCACTTATAAGGAGAAAATCAAAACTACAAGCCCCAGAATAAAGCGACGACTAGGCAGACTAGGCATGCTACTCAGACCTGCCATGGAGCAGCTTCAACCCTTATTCATGTCAGGTTTCCAAATTCCATGAGGGAATAGCTCTTTTAGTACACATTATTTTTCCTGTTCTGGTCATTGTCTGGAATAAGTAATGAAATAGTAGAAACAACCTGACCTGGGTCAGGAGAATGTAAAGCAAAAAAACCTGGCACGGGCCAGGAGAATGCAAAGCAAAAAGCCCAGACTGGGCAGGAGATTGCAAAGAAAAAACACCTGGACTGGGCTAGGAGAATGCAAAGGAAAAATACCTGGACAGGGCCAGGAGAATGCAAATAAAACAATCTGGACTGGGACAGGAGAATGCAAAGAAACAACCTGGCCTGGGTCTGGAGAATGCAAAGCAAAATGCCCGGACTGGGCCAGGAGAATGCAAAGAAACAACCTGGACTGGGCTAAGAGAATGTAAAGTTAAAATACCTGGACAGGGCCAGGAGAATGCAAAGAAAAAAATCTGGACTTGGACAGGCGAATGCAAAGAAACAACCTGGCCTGGGTCTGGAGAATGCAAAGAAACAACATGACCTGGGTCAGGAAAATGCAAAGCAAAAAATCTGGCCTGAGCCAAGAGAATGCAAAGCAAAATGCCCAGACTAGGCCAGGAAAATATAAAGAAACAAACTGACCTGGGTCAGGAGAATGCAAAGCAAAAAGCCTGAACCGGGCCAGGAGAATGCAAATAAAAAACCTGGACTAGTTCAGGTGAATGCACAGAAAAAAACCTGGACGGGACCACCAGAATGCAAAGCAAAAAACCTGGACTGGACCACCAGAATGCAAAGCAAAAAACCTGGACTGGGTCAAGATTATGCAAAGCAAAAAAACATGGACTCGACTAGGAGAATGCAAAGAAAAAACCTGGCCTGGGTCAGGAGAATGCAAAGAAAAAACCTGGCCTGGGTCAGGAGAATGCAAAGAAAAAACCTGGCCTGGGCCAGGAGAATGCCAAGAAAAAAAGCCTGGACTGGTTCAGGTGAATGTAAAGAAAAAAACTTAGACTGGGCCCGGAGAATGCCAAGAAAAAAACCTCGACTAGGTCAGGAGAAATGCAAAGAAAAAAACCTGGACTGAGACAGGTGAATTCAAACCAATAAAACTGGACAGGGTCAGGTGAATGTAAAAAAACAAAACGGATTGGATCAGGTGAATACGAAGGAAAAAACCTGGACTCAGGCAAGAGAATGCAAAGAAACAACATGGACTGAACCAGGAGAATGCAAGGCAGAAAAACCTCGAGTGGGTCAGGGGAATGCAGAGAAACAACCTGGCCTGGGTCAGGAGAATGCAAGGAAAAAAAATGGACTGGGTAAGGAGAATGGAAAGAAAGAAACCTGGACTGAACCAGCAGAATGCAAAAATACAAACAAACCTGGACTAGAACAGGAGAATGCAAAGATAAAAACCTGGACTGCGCTAGGAGAATGCAAACCAATAAAACTGGACTGGGACAGGGGAATGCAAAGAAAAAAAACCTTGACTTGGTAAGGAGAATGCAAAGAAACAACCCGGACTGGGTCAGGAGAATGCAAAGAAAAAAGCCTGGACTAGGAAAGGAGAAGGCAAAGATAAAAACCTGGACTGCACTAGGAGAATGCAAAGAAAAAAGACCTAAGCAGGGCCATGAGAATGCAAAGAAAAAACCTGGACTGAGTCAGGTCAATGCAAAGAAGAAAACCTAAACTGGGTCACGTGAGTGCAAAGGAATACACCTGAACTGAGGCAGGATAATGCAGAGGAATAAACCTGGACAGAGGCAGGAGAATGCAGAGGAATACACCTGAACTGAGGCAGGATAATGCAGAGGAATAAACCTGGACTGAGGCAGGAGAATGCAAAAAAAACACCTAGACTGAGGCAGGAGAATGCAAAGAAAGAAACATGGACTGAGGTAGGAGAAGGCAAAGAAAGAAACCTGGCCTGGGTCAGGAGAATGAAAAGAAAAAAACCTGAACTGAGTCAAGGGACTGAAAAGAGAAATCCTGGACTGATCAGGAGAATGCAAAGATACAAACCTGGACTGGGTCTGGAGTATGCAAAGACAAACACCTGGACTGGGTCAGGAGAATGCAAAGACAAACACCTGGACTGGGTCAGGAGAATGCAAAGACAAACACCTGGACTGGGTCAGGAGAATGCAAAGACAAACACCTGGACTGGGTCAGGAGAATGCAAAGACAAACACCTGGACTGGGTCAGGAGAATGCAAAGATACAAACCTGGACTGGGTCTGGAGTATGCAAAGACAAACACCTGGACTGGGTCAGGAGAATGCAAAGACAAACACCTGGACTGGGTCAGGAGAATGCAAAGACAAACACCTGGACTGGGTCAGGAGAATGCAAAGATACAAACCTGGACTGGGTCACGTGAGTGCAAAGGAATACACCTGAACTGAGGCAGGATAATGCAGAGGAATAAACCTGGACTGAGGCAGGAGAATGCAAAGAAAGACCCCTGGACTAAGGCAGGAGAATGCAAACAAATAAAAATAGGACCAGGTCACATGAAAACAACCTGGACTGGGCCAGGAGAATAGAAAGAAAAAAACCTGGACTGAGTAAGGAGAATACTACGAAAAAACCTGGAGTTTGGACTAGATTAGGATAATGCAAAGAAAATAACCTGGCCTGGACCAGGAGAATGCAAATAAAAAAACTGTAATGTGCTAGGAGAATGCAAAGACAGAAACCTGGACTGGGTCAGGACAATGCAAAGAAAAAGACCTGGGCCAGGAGAATTAAAAAATGTTTTTAAAAAAACCTGTACTGAACCAGCAGAATGCAAAAATGCAAAAAAAACCTGGACTGGACCCGGAGAATGCAAAGAAAAAATACCTGCACTGGATCAGGAGAATGCAAAGACAAACACCTGGACTTGGCCAGGAGAATGCAAAGACTAAAACCTGGAGTGGGTCAGGAGAGTGCAAAGACAAAAACATAGACTGAGTCAAGGGAATGCAAAGACAAAAACCTGGTCTGGGCCAGGAGATTGTAAAGAAAAAACCTAGACTGGGTCTGGAGTATGCAAAGATGAGTAGCTTGAACATTCTCAACTCTGGGAAGATACTCAAAGTGCATGACTTCCTTTAGTTTAATAAGCTATGTTAGCGGCCACACTGGGCAATAGAGGACTGGTGCTGCTCGGCAGCCATCCACCATCTACCCTCTTCAGAACCCAGAGCACAATATTCCTGCTGGCCCAGTCCACCTGTTCCCCTCCTGCCCCCCACAATTTTAAGGATCCCAAAAACCCAGAGCCCTGCAGCACCTTTTTCTTCAACCCTGGCTCCAGAGGCTTGTCTACTACCCCACATAGTAAACTGTTTTAGGATGTCCTACACCTGGACATTCTGGAACAGGAAACAGGGTTCTGCAATAAAAAAATTCAAATATATATACACTTACCTTGCTGCCGGGTCCTGCGTCTCTGCTCCTGCTCTCCTCGTGGCTGTAGGAACAGGAAGCCACGAAGAACAGCCAGGCTCCCTTGACCAATCACAAAGCTGCATTTTGAGCTGGTTCCTGGTTTGACGCTCAACCAGGAAATGGGGGCCTGAGCATGTTTCCATGCAGGCTGTAATACAGATTGCATGGAGAACGGGGAAGGTGCATATGACTGGTTTGGACGGCTTGAGAGGGCCGACCAAACCGTCATTGCGCACTTAGGAATGGGCAAACCACTCCTCCCCTGCCATGCTCTGAGAGCAGAGCAACCCCACCCACCCTCTCGCCTGCAAAGGAAACATTAAATGAAAATAACTCAAAGTTATTATCATTTTATATTTCCTTTACTTTGCACTGCTCAAAAGCAGTGGGGCGACGCTCCTCTGCCATAGTGGAGGAGCCGCCACTGGATAGTTGCTTACACTTTTCAATATTTTTCATGTGTGTAAGAGGGAAAGAAGGATGTGATTCAATCGTTTTCAAAACTAAATCTGATTCCCTTCATTCCCAGCACTGGCACAAGCCCTGCAGGGCGGGGACCCCCCTCCACAGGCCCCTATCTTCTTAAAACAGGAAGTGATGGCTGTTTACAAAGAATTCACAGTGTCCCTTCCCAGCACAGGAGGGCCTGGAGCCACATTCCCAAGGCCTGAGCCTCTCATCTGTGGGAGAGAGAACGAGGGGACCAAGATCAGGCAATCATTTCCAAGTTCACGAGATTAACTTAAATAGCCACAGATGTGCTTTGAGCCTTTAAGGGTAAATTAGTTAATGGCATTTAGAACTAAGGAATGTTAAAAACACAAGCTTCCAAGAGGCCCCTGCCATGTGTCACACCTTCAGAGAGTACTGGGGTTTAGCTATCAGTGCAACAGACCTCTATCTGCATGTTATCCACAGGTACTAATGCTCAAAAGTAGCTTTGGTACTCACAAAAAGATGTGCTTGCAAGTAAGTAGAAGCTGCTGATTGGGATGTTTATTTTTGCAGTACAGAGCCCACGTCATATAACAGTTGCAACCATACAAGATCCCAATTTTTTGTTTCTTTGAAAATGTGTTCATTCAATAAAAAAAATACAGATACGATTGCAGCATAATATGATCTTGCACATACATATTATCAAACTGATGTAAGTGCCACGGTAGAACAGGAGAGTGTGAGACCCCAGATTTAAAGGGGACTAGCTGATGATTTAATCTTTTCTTATCAGGCATAAAATAGCCCTACCCTCTGTAAAACCCATATTGAAAGTTATCTTTGAGCTCTGTGAGTTTATAAACTCTAGCTTTGATCTCAGTCTTACATGTGGTTGTAGAACTCGTGAGTTACTCTCAGTATCCTCATGATGCACAGCAAGGGGTATTTATCACATCTGTATTGCCAATGCAATCATAACAGTTTCTTAATCCAGAGGTTGTGATCTCTTTTTAATCCAGTTTGTGATGTCACAACTGACCGATTGAATCATAATGACTGAGTTGTCCCAGAACATTTGCTTGCTGAAAGCGAAGCTCAGTGGATAATGCCATGGTCGCCCTGTTGCCCCCTGTCATGTGGGCCAACTCCAGCCAGTCCCTGCTTTCTGTCCATCAGCACTTTGCATTCTGGAATTTTTACCCATTGCTTAAAATTTGCAAAGCAAAACTGCAAACCCCAAAGTGCAACAAGCTGTTGCTTAAAGGCCAGGGCAGGCAGCAAGTGTCACACATAGCACAGCGCCATCCGTCACTTATGGCCCCTCTGCCCACCCCACCCCAAACTAAGGCATCTGAGTACACAGTGTCTCGCAAAGTGCTGCTGTTTCCAAAGCAAGCGGTAGCCTTACTAAACACTACAATCATTTTCTTAACTTCAAGTCAGTTATGGAGCACACATGATCATATAGAATGATAGTAATTCCGGATTAGGTTAAGTTGTACTCTATGTAGAGATGATAAAGGGAAATGTATAGACGGTCTAATATAAATGTGAGATGTGGTAGGTGCAGTACCACAAGCTGCCCCTAGAGGTCCCTAGTGAGCAAGGCACCAGCACTGCCAGTAACTCAAGCTGCTCCTAGAGGTCCCTGGTGAGCATCATAAACTTTTGGTCACATATGGCACTTGTGGTAAATAAAATTTACCTATGCGGAATTTCTATGCGGTAAAGTTCAATAAGAATAACTCAGTCAAAAATGAGAGGCAGAGTCCGTGGCATTTGAGTTTATAAGGGTTTTATTCCTTAAAAAGGAATTGGTTCGAACCAGGTATCATGTTCCATCACCACGTAGGTTCAGGAAGGGATAGACAATACTTTATTAACAGAATACCATATATATAGTAAATGCATTTCAATGGTGATGGGTACAGAAGGCGTAACAGCTGAGAGAAGAGAGATAAGAACACATGTACGTAACAGAAGGCGTGCACGAGGGCGTACACGGAGGTGTGTGCTAGAAACGTCACATAAAGGTGTCTCAGATGGGTGGATCCATAGAGGAATCCTGCAGTGTCAGCAGAAATATATGGCAGAGATGCGCGCGCAGCAGCATGACGTGTGATTGACGTGGAACTGGAGGGTGAAGGGGACTTGACATTTGCACTATACGGGGAGACAGAAGTCTGGCGTGTCAGGACAACCTAAACCCAAATCACATCTAATATCTTGTGTTTGAGGAACTGTATTATCTAGAAGGAAAGGTCTCTCGGGCAGAGGCTATTCTATACTGACTGTTAGTGCGTGCATATGTGTCTACGTGTCTACGTGAGATGCGAGGGGCCATGGGCCTACCATGGTAACAGGAACAATGAATTACTTGCACGGAGACAGAAAGGCCGGGCCCTGTGCTCTGCAGCTGGGGAGATGTTTTCCTAATTCACTAGACAGGAATGTATTTTCGAGGAGCGGAGCAGATAACTTGAAGGCAAAATACAGTCTTGGCAGGCAAGCAGGCCGAGCCAGGCACCGCTCGCCGCACAGGGAGTAAGGCAAGGGTCATGGAAGCGGCAGGCTGCAGCTTTCAGAGGCAGAAGGCAGAAAGGGCTCGATGGCAGGAATCAGGGCCTAACTCGCCAGAGCCAGGAAAACGTGAAAGTGCACCATGTAAAGACGGTGGCACGGCATACTTAGGAACCGAATATTCGACCCATTCATGGTGGATCTGAAAGAGGACATGTTAACGTTGGACGCAAATGTATTTGCGTCTTCATAGCTGGCTGTGGAGGCAACATACATGTACTTGAAGCACGTACATGGAGCCGTTGGGGTCTAAGTTAGGGGACACAATTGACCATAAAAATTCATATTACCTCATTCCCTCCTTGTCCCCTACGGACCCTTCATGATATATTGATCTTCATTAGTCTATCAATTTGTTCATATAACATCATTTGCTCTTCCTTTTTCTGGTGGGATTTTGAACGTGGACTTGAATGGGGAATACATGATGTGGCACACAAGCCGCAAATCGCTGGCCCACACTGTAAACATAAGCAACAACTGAATACTATGAGAAGGGCTATTCCGAGGAAGGATAGGACTTTCCATCCCCAGGCTGATAGCACGCTCCAGAACCAACCGGACCAAGTCCAGGTGCCTGGATTCTGGTGTATCTGACTTGCAATCTTATGGAGACGAGTTATGGCTCTATATACTGATGGTGCGTTTTCTGGAATGAAAACACAGCAACTCGATCCAATGACTCTACAAGCTCCGCCCCTATCGGCCAGGATGACGTCAAGGACAAGCCGATTTTGAACAACAACAATCCGCATAGCAGACTGCTCCTCCGTTAAGTTGCCTAGAGCGGAAGTAGTTTCATTCACTACTGCCTCGAGGGTTCTGGTTAATTTACGTATCAGTTTACTATTAAAGACAGCACCTAAATAGGGAAAGAAACCTTTATTGAAGTCTGTATACTGTTCCCATGCCGTTTCAGTATAGTCGACAATCGGGAGATCTCTCTGGGGTCTAGCGTGTACCAGATGGGAGTCCCTATGATAATCAGGAGGGGCTAGGAAAACAGGTGGCAGTAGGAATGCAATGTAACAAGTACCATCCCAATCTAGAGGTAAGCGTATATATGCTGTATGTCCACAAATGAAATAAGAATGACGGGAAGCTTTAAAAGTAGACTTGCCTTTATCACTGAATTCGATCACAGTAGTACATCTACTATGACCCAGGTGTACTGAACCATTCTTTCTGACACATAATTCACCTCTGACTGGTAATACTGACATTGCGGGCAAGACTGGTTCGGCTTCGGACTGTACATTCAGGATCATAAGGTTAAGTGTAAAATTACCTAATCCATATACTTCATTTTCTAGATCAGTCCCTGTCCTTTGGGGAAGACCCTCCTTGTCAGGGAAACATACTTTATGAAGAACTGTGTTCAGATTTCCCCATACCCAATTACCTTGGTAAACTACGGAATCAGAGTCTAAAGAATTTATCAAACTAAACCATACACCACAGGAACCATTGTGTGTGAATGGGTACGGAAAGAGGGGCAGAACTCCCTTGTATTTCTGATAGGGAGGGAGTCGGCCACATATCCAACAATTGGTAGCATTGCTGGTCTGATGGGAATGATGTAACATACTGATGAATGTATTGTTGCGCAGCGCAAGTCGGTAAGATAACTCATGCGGGGGCAGTTCACTGAAAGTATGTTCGGCAGTGACATTTGAAGAAGAATGTGCACGTTTGAAAATAGGAAAGTACATGTGAAGCAGTATACTTGCAGCAATAATCATAAGACTCAGAAAAAACATAATCAATAATGTCACAATACAGTGACTACGGAGAGATTTACAATATTCATGTTTCTTGATCTGTTTCTGTCTATCTCTCTCTCTATTGGGGTCTAGTGGATACATGTCAGGAACTTGTCTAACCGATTCACCTAGGGGAGGACTTAAACAATTAAACTGTCTGACTTGCTAGACCTCAACTTCATGCGGAATTCCTGGGAAGGAGTTTTCTCTACCAAAGGGAGTTTAGTGTCAGTCTCTGGAAGGGGGCAGGGCTGGGAGTCTAGTTTCGGAGGCAGTCCATAATGTTTTTTAACATGACTCGAGTGAAGCCAGCCCTTGCGGCCCTCCACCTTGACCGCGGTCCTTGTTGTTAATAACACGAGCTTCGGCGCTTGCCAACGGGGCTCCAGCGGACTCCTCCTGTCAAAGTTTCTCACGAGCACCAGGTCCCCCGGAACAATCGCGTGTGGCTTCACCTCGGTGTTGTCGGGAAAGGCTGCAGCTACTTGTGAACGACAAGATTGTAGTGCAGACATCAAGGAGGCAAGGTAATCTGTCAGCATAGTACAGTCAACATCAGTGATTTTACGAGGCAGAGGCGTCCCCCACATATTCGGTGGCCTACCAAAGACCACCTCATACGGGGATAGCCCTGTTCTTGAATGTGCGATCATTCTCATGTAAAAGAGTGCAACTGGTAAGGCTACTATCCAGTCAACGCCTTTCTCTCTACAGATCTTGGCAAGGCGAATTTTCAGGGTCTGATTATGTCTCTCTACGAGACCTGCTGCTTCGGGATGTCGGACACAGTGGAACTTCCATTGATAACCTAGCAGGAGTGATACCTGCTTCATAAGCTCGGACGAGAATGGCTGACCGTTATCTGAGTATACGATACGGGGCAAGCCATACCTGGGGAAGAATTCACGTACCAGCTGCTTGGCAGTGGTCGGAGCAGTGTAATCTGGGACTGGATATGCTTCTGTCCAACGGGAAAGAGCACATACAACTACGAGGACATATTTGAATCCTCGACAACGTTCCATCTGGATATAATCCATCTGGAGGACTTCAAAAGGGTGATCGGGAGGATGAAATCCACCTTGCTCTACGGGAATGCTTTTACCTGGGTTGAACTGACAACAAATCATGCAAGTACGCACTTTCTGTTTGGCTGCTGCTCGTAAATGTTTATTGAACCAAAGGTTTTGAATACTGTCTAGCATGGCTTTTTCTCCTAAATGTGCAGGACTGTGTACTGTGTTAATGATAACTTGAACCATAGAGTCAGGGAGAAACCATGTGGCTTTCCCCTTCGTCATCCATCCCTGTTCTGTCTGGACCCCTCCTAGTTCAATCCATTTCTTGATTTCGTCTGGTGTAGCATGTGTCGTATGTCTATTACATCTAGGGCGGGATCCCTAACTGTCATGCAATGTGTTGGTGTTGGAACTATTGTCTTTGTCAGGTCAGTTGCGTGAGTCTGAGTCTGAGCTGTATGCTTGGCTGTTCAGTCTGCCAGGTCGTTACCCTGGGAAATGGTATCTGTGACTTTCGTATGTGCCTTGCACTTCATGATGGATATCGCTGTAGGCAAATGATTTGCGTCTAACAGAGCTTGAATGAGGGGACCGTGCTGGATTTTGGCTCCGTGAGAGGTCAAAAAACCTCTCTCTCGCCAGAGTACACCGAAGTCGTGTACGACTCCGAAGGCATAACGTGAATCTGTGTATATGTTAACTCTTTTGTTCTTTGCTCGAATACAGGCTTGAGTCAGAGCGGTGAGCTCTGCTGCTTGGGCTGACAGGGTGTCAATACAATTTGTTTCTATGACTTCAGTTTCTGACGTGACTGCATATGCGGCCACTAACTCTCCTGTACTTGTTCTCATACATGAACCATCCACATAAAGTGTCAGGTCTGGATCTGGTAATGCAGTATCTGTCAAGTCTTGTCTGGGTTTCGTCGTAATGGTAATGACTTCAATACAATCATGTGCCAAAGGGTCTGTCTCACTTAATGGCAGAAGTGTAGCAGGGTTCAATGTATTGCAACGTCTGATTTCTATGTGTGGTTGAAACAATGTTAATTCGTAACCTGTCAATCTTGCTATAGTCAAGTGCTGGGTCTGTGTTCGGTTTAAAAGGACTTCCACGGAATGTGGAACTTGTACTGTCAATTGGTGTCCTAACACTATGGAATCACTTTGTCTGATTGCTAGAGCTGTTGCTGCGACTGCTTTTAAGCATGCAGGCAGAGCCTGGGCTACTGGATCTAATGTACTAGAAAAATAAGCACACGGTTTGTGTGAACCTGCTTGATCCTGTGTGAGTACTGACAATGCAGTACCTTCGCGTTCTGTGACAAAAAGCGTAAAAGGCTTACTGTAACATGGTGTCGCTGAAACTGGTGCTTGACATAGGGCTTTCTTTAAGTCATCAAAAGCTTGTGTATGTTCCTGAGTCCAAGGGAGGACAGTCGAAGTCGCTGCCTCCTGGGTTGTCAACTGTATGAGGGGTTTCGCTAGAAATGCATACTGAGGAATCCATTGTCTACAGTAAGAAGTGAGGCCTATAAAGGCTCGTACCTCCTTTTGTGTCTTGGGTTGTGACATGTTTACAATTAACTGGATACAGTCAGGTGTTAGCTGTCTCCCCCCTTTGGACAGCAAGTGCCCAAGGTATACCACTTGCTGAACACAGAATTGCAGCTTCGAAGGAGACACCTTGTGTCCCTTGTCAGCCAGGAAATGCAAAACCGTCAGTGATGCTTGTTCACATTCTGGTGCACTTCGGGCGGTGATCAATAGATCATCGACATACTGCAGTAGGGCAGTGTTGTCAGGCATAAGAATACTGTCAAGTTGTCTTTTCAGTGCTTGGCTATAGATGCTGGGGCTTTCTGTGAATCCTTGAGGTGCGCGTGCAAATTTGAAGCTTCGGCCATTTAGACAGAATCCGAAAAGATATTGGCTTTCTGGGTCAATTGGGACACTAAAGAAGGCGTTCTTCAGATCAATTACAGTAAAGAACGTTGCCTCCGAATCAATAGCTGTCAATAATGAACAGATGTCTGGAACCACAGGATACTGTGGGACAATGCATTTGTTCAATTCTCGTAAATCGATCACTAATCGATAAACTGGAGGTGCATTCGGATCAGTACGTTTAAGAATTGGAATGATAGGGGAATTACATAGATTCGAGTCGGTTTCAACAACCACTCCTTGTGCAATGAGCTCGTCAATGATTTTCAGTAAAGCCACTACAGCATCTGGGGGTAACTTGTATTGTCGGATTCGTGGTAGTACTACTCCTGGCTTGAGTGTGACACGATATGGAGTGATGTGCATACAACCTACATCAGTGGGGCCTTGTGCCCACAAATGTGCAGGAACATTCTGTAATCTGGGATCATTATCTCTCAACACATAGTGACCCTTAAAGTCACGCAAAAACAATCTTACTCCTTCTGGAGAACAGCAAATCACAGCTCCTAGAGCCTTCAGTGTTTTGATACCTAACAAGTTCTCTGGACATGATTTCGTGAGCAATAAATCAGTAGTGCGAGACAATGGACCAACTAAAAGTGGTACTGGTTTCGAAACTTCGTTTACAATAGGCTTGCCTGAAAATCCAAGGGAAACATTCTGTGAGCCTGAGAGGGGTGCCCCTGGAACCTCGTCGTGACTGATTGTTGTTCTGCTTGCCCCTGTGTCAATCAAAAACTTTCTATCTTTTCCTAATACTTGACTATGTACGTAAGGACCCTCTTGATCCACAGGAACCTCAATAAGAGGCAAGCCAACCTCCCTCTCTAGGCTGTTTCATGTATATCGCTGATAATCGGGGTAATCAGTTTGTGCATACTGGTACATCTGCTGAGTTGCATGTTGTGTTGCGGCAATCGGTTGGGGCTGTGGTACCGCTACGGTCTGTACTGTCTGTTGTGGGGCATGCATAGGCTGTACATTCTGTGGAACGTGTTGTTGGGCCTGGTCTTGTCTAGGTTGACGTGGTCTTTCTTTAGTTTTACCTGTAGCTATATTATGTTTCAAAACTGCACATTCGTTTATATAGTGGCCTGGCTGTTTACAATAGTTGCATGTCCCTTTAACAGGAGCTGCTGAATTATTGGACTGTGGCATACCCCTTTTCTGACCGTCAGCTGGAACTGACTGAGCAACTAGCATTTTCATCTTTGTGTCTTTCATACGTCTTTGTTCGTGATCGTGTTCTTCTCTAATCCTGTTCTGGTGGTACTGTAACATTTGTAACATTTGTGAAGGCGTGTTTGCTTGCCATGTGCTCTCGACTTTCAGTACACGATTCTTAACTTGGGGCAGAGAGTTCTCGACTAATTTGGATACAAAAAGGTGTGGGTATGACTCGCTACTTGCTTTCAGGCCACTATTAATAATAAAACATTTCTCAAATCGGGAATAAAAATCGCTAGTGTCTTCGTCGGGTTTCTGTTTGCAGGCTGAGATAGCATCCCAGTCCTCCTTTTTAGTTGCTAATAATCATGGCAAGACCTGTACTAACAATCCTGGTAATGCTTTAGTTTTGTCCCCAAGACCCAGCCCTGGGGTTCGGGTCTCTTCTTCATTTTCTAATGCAGCCCAATCAATCTTTTTGTCTCCCACCTCCCATTCTTTTTCTTTGAGTTTCTCGTAAATGCCGGCAGGCAATAGTACTTTCAATATTTTCATAATGTCGGGATAGGTATAATCACCCATGAGTAACATGTCTTTTATTTCACGGTCAAAACCTGCAGGGTCTTTATCATGACTGGGCACTATTTTCTTCATTTCTAACAATTCCATTTTAGTTATGGGCGTGTATAATACACACGTGTAAGGGTGTTATCATCATTCCTGACTGGATGTACTTCTCGCAAGGGATTCTGTCTGTCTATGTAAAACATTTTTCTTTCTGGGGGTGGAGCTGAAACAAACTGTGGATTCAGGAAGGCACTATATCTGTGTCGATGTTCTAGAATTACTTTAATTAAATCGGTACCCAGGCCTCTCCATTTATTCATGAGTAACTCTATTAGTACATCAGGCAAGGGACCTGGATCAGAATGTTGACCTTTATACAGAATGAGGAGATGCTGTATCATGTACATACCAGCTAGTCGCTGTTCGTCTGGGGAAAGATTCAAAAATGTTTGTGCTAATGTGTCATCATTATATTTATCGGAATTGTCAGCCCATTGTACTGCTGACCTGGCTAATTCTTGCTCATCCATGGAATTGAGTACATGGTACCCCATTCGCTCTTGAAGTACTTTATCGGTAGCCTGAAATAAATGTTCAGGAGTCTTCGGATTTGACATAGCAGAGTGGAATGTTTCTGGTATTGGACAGAGGTAATGTATCTGGTTTTCACACGTTTCTTGTTTACGAATGGGTCTGTCGAAGGGCCTATCAAAGGGATGCGGTTTAGGGAATTTCCCTCTCCCTACATATCCTATCATCTGTTTACCTGACTGATGCGAAGTTTCTGCTAGATTCTCTGTATCATCCTCCTCCTGTGAGGAAGTCGGACCGTCTGATTCAAGATGTTCTTCAGGGGCTCGCCGGGCATGTATATCTATTATCTCCTTACGGATCTTTCTAACCATAACATGTACACTGTTCTCCTTCTCATGTTTACCATCCGTGATATTCTGGCTCCATCTATGCAATCTATCCATTTCATTTTGCGGAAAACCTGCCTAATCTTGTTCTCTTATTAAACAATTAACCATAAATCGCATTCGTAAACCTTTGTTCTCTACTTTCTGACGTGACATGGCTTCTGCAACACACTCCATTCCTTCTCCTGTTCTAATAAAATAATACAATTTATCTAGATGTTCTGGCATACCTGGTAGTAATATTAGATAATCTGTAACTCGTCGCAAACGTAGGGACGCTAGCAACATGGGTCCTGTTGTACCGGGCACTGGGTCATATCTACAATCTGTAAGTTCTCTTCTGAGCTGTTCTGCCGGTGCACCCTTAGGTGTCCGGGCCTTTGCTAAATCTCTCATTGTCACTCGGTGTAACGGTGGGGGTGTTTTATAACCTCCGGTAGCACCTCCTGAAGCGGAGGCTTGACCATAACCTGGCTGTAAGGTTGGTACCTGCTGTAACTGAGTCGGGGCCTGAACCGCACCAGGCCCAAAAGGATTATGCGGATTATGTGGATTAATAGGGGGTGCAGGTAAGGGTGGAGGAAGCAGACCGGGAGGGGTTTGCTGTTGCGGACCTGGGGGCTGAAGATCAGGGGGCGGGTTACCGTCAGCAGGTGGCACACAGGCAGGCATACTAGCATATGCGGGAGCTACGTCATCCAAGTAGGATGAAATAAAAATGTCTGCTGCGGTCGTGTGACGTAATTTAGTCGGAACCAATGGAGGGGGCAGATTTTTCGGTGTTTCCGGGGTTGCCTTGGGCAGGCCCTCGGCCAGGACTGGATACAATCCTGTCATAATTGCGTTACTCCGTCTATCGTGTTGTTCCATTCTAACTCGTTCCCCCTCTTCTAGTAGTTCTTTTTCTTTGGCTTTTTCAGATTCCTCTCTACTTTTCTCTGCTTTTCTGAGTGCTTTCTCTGTCCGTCTGTGTGATTCTTTACGCCATAGTTCAATGGCATCTTTCTGTGACTGTCTGGCTTTCTTTTTCCATAATGCTTCTTCTATTCTCATGATGCAATCTGCATCCCATGTCCCTGTAACGGGCCATCTCTGATTCTCTGCTAAATCCTTGGTGTAATCCACCCACAAGTCGAGATATAATACAGCGTCTAAGCCGTGCTTGTGGTACATAAAATACCCTGGAGTGTCCCTGGGTGGGATGGGAACAGCTTCCTCGAGTATCCCTTTTCTAGTTCCTATCTGTTTCAGTTTAGAAAACAGCGGCATTTTATTTAGCCGTGATACTTGATACGTGATACTTACTCGGATTTGGACACCACTAATACAATAAACACAGTAATGAAAATCAAACAATCACTCATACCACGACATAAAAACACATTAAAACATTTCTGAAAACGAACAATAACTTGATATACTGCTAAACAGTACAGATACACTGCTAAACAGTGCAGACCGGGTCTGTGTACCCAAACTCGTCTTGACCGGACACAAATTAATGCACCCGTCTAGATGCGTCCCCAGCAACGGTACTCACCGGGAAGCACGGAACGGAAGGCCTCGGAAAACTCGACACTGGACTGGACCGGACTGGACTCGACTCGACCTCGATTCTGGACTTAGGTACTTCGGAACTTCGGAACTGGTGGGCCTCTGAACACCTCGGACCTTGCTCTCTCGGATGGGCTCTGGTCGGGATCCTCCGCACTCCTCACCGCCTCGTCTGGGTGTCGATCGCAGCCTCATTCACCTCCGTTGGCCTGAGGGAGATACAGGAAATCCTGCGGGTACGCGTAGTTGTCCGTCACGGCTGTGGCAGGGGACCAGGCCTGCAACGCACCGCCGGTGCGTAAGGTGGGGGAGGGGTTCCTGTTCGGGCGCCAATTATGTGGTAAATAAAATTTACCTACGCGGAATTTCTATGCGGTAAAGTTCAATAAGAATAACTCAGTCAAAAATGAGAGGCAGAGTCCGTGGCATTTGAGTTTATAAGGGTTTTATTCCTTAAAAAGGAATTGGTTCGAACCAGGTATCATGTTCCATCACCACGTAGGTTCAGGAAGGGATAGACAATACTTTATTAACAGAATACCATATATATAGTAAATGCATTTCAATGGTGATGGGTACAGAAGGCGTAACAGCTGAGAGAAGAGAGATAAGAACACATGCACGTAACAGAAGGCGTGCACGAGGGCGTACACGGAGGTGTGTGCTAGAAACGTCACATAAAGGTGTCTCAGATGAGTGGATCCATAGAGGAATCCTGCAGTGTCAGCAGAAATATATGGCAGAGATGCGCGCGCAGCAGCATGACGTGTGATTGACGTGGAACTGGAGGGTGAAGGGGACTTGACATTTGCACTATACGGGGAGACAGAAGTCTGGCGTGTCAGGACAACCTAAACCCAAATCACATCTAATAACTTGTGTTTGAGGAACTGTATTATCTAGAAGGAAAGGTCTCTCGGGCAGAGGCTATTCTATACTGACTGTTAGTGCGTGCATATGTGTCTACGTGTCTACGTGAGATGCGAGGGGCCATGGGCCTACCATGGTAACAGGAACAATGAATTACTTGCACGGAGACAGAAAGGCCGGGCCCTTTGCTCTGCAGCTGGGGAGATGTTTTCCTAATTCACTAGACAGGAATGTATTTTCGAGGAGCGGAGCAGATAACTTGAAGGCAAAATACAGTCTTGGCAGGCAAGCAGGCCGAGCCAGGCACCGCTCGCCGCACAGGGAGTAAGGCAAGGGTCATGGAAGCGGCAGGCTGCAGCTTTCAGAGGCAGAAGGCAGAAAGGGCTCGATGGCAGGAATCAGGACCTAACTCGCCAGAGCCAGGAAAACGTGAAAGTGCACCATGTAAAGACGGTGGCACGGCATACTTAGGAACTGAATATTCGACCCATTCATGGTGGATCTGAAAGAGGACATGTTAACGTTGGACGCAAATGTATTTCCGTCTTCATAGCTGGCTGTGGAGGGAACATACATGTACTTGAAGCACGTACATGGAGCCGTTGGGGTCTAAGTTAGGGGACACAATTGACCATAAAAATTCATATTACCTCACACTCCCCTAATGCATTGCATGCAAGACAGCACCAAGAGTACATTCAAATAGGTAAGTCCATATATACAATTATTAGCTTCGAAATGTGACAAAAACATTATTATAATAATTCCGATTAAGTTGTACTCTATGTGGGGCTGATGAAGGGAAATTTATAGTAGGTCTAAATAAATGTGAGATGTAAATGTAAATGTAAATGTCAAGGTATTTGTAGAGGGCACTGTCACCAAGCGGTTTCCTGGCGCTATTACTCATACCGCTGTGGAACCCTTCCTGGATTTCCCTGTGAAGTGTCCACTCCTGGGCACCCCCAGGGTGAAGCCAGGCATCCTAGCGCTGTTGGGGCCAGTGTGGAGATTAAGCAAGCTATTGCCCAGAGTTGCAGCCTGGGGCCCATGATTAGAATAGGCACCGAGGCGAGAATTGTCAGGTCTGAGGAAATTGAGCCCAAGACCCGCCGAGGCGGGAATTGAACCCTGGTCCCGGGCCAGTACTCTGCATCAGGGTCTGCCGCTCTAACCATTGAGCCACACTCCTCCACAGATGTGTAGGTGCAGTACCGCAAGCTACGCCTAGAGGTCCCTAGTGAGCATCATACACTTTGAAGATATGGTAAATCCACCCTACCCTAATGCATTGCATGCAAGCATGTACTACAGAACATTCAATATACACAATTAGTTGCTTTGAAATGTGACAAAAGAATTATTATATTAATTCCGGATTAGGTTGTACTCTATGTGGATGCATGCAAGACAGTACCACAAGTCCTTTTAAATAGCTATGTCCATATATACAATTAATAGCTTTGAAATGTGACAAAACAATTATTATATTAATTCCAATTAGGTTGTACTCTATGTGGAGCTGATGAAGGGAAATTTATAGAAGGTCTAAAATAAATGTGAGATGTGTAGGTGCAGTACCTTAAGTTGTACTTAGAGGTCCCTACTAAGCATCATAAACTTTGAAGATATGGTAAATCCACCCTACCCATAATGAATAGCTTGCAAGGCAGTACCACAGTACATTCAATATATATAATTAGTAGCTTTGAAATATGACAAAATAATTATTATATTAATTCCGCATTAGATGTACTTTACGTGGAGGTGCAGTACCGCAAGCTGAGCCTAGAGGTCCCTAGTGAGCAAGGCACCAACACTGCTTGTCTGGGTGCAGCACAGCAAGCTGTTCCTAGACGTCCCTAGTGAGTATCATAATCTTTGAAGATATGGTAAATCCACCGTACCCATAATGCAGTGCATGCAAGACAGTACCACAAGTACATTTAAATAGCTATGTCCATATATGCAATTAGTAGCTTTGAAATGTGACAAAAGAATGATATTAATTCTGGATTAGGTTGTACTCTGTGGAGCTGATGAAGGGAAATTTATAGAAGCTCTAATATAAATGTGAGATGTGATAGGTGCAGTTCCACAAGCTGCTCCTAGAGGTCCCTAGTGAGCAAGGCACCAGCACTGCCAGTACCGCAAGCTGCTCCTAGAGGTCCCTAGTGAGCATCATAAACTTTTGGTCACATATGGTACTCCCCTAATGCATTGCATGCAAGACAGCACCAAGAGTACATTCAAATAGGTAAGTCCATATATACAATTGTTAGCTTTGAAATGTGACAAAACAATTATTATAATAATTCCAATTAAGTTGTACTCTATGTGGAGCTGATGAAGGGAAATCTATAGAAGGAAATAAATGTGAGATGTGTAGGTGCAGTATCGCAAGCTGCGCCTAGAGGTCCCTTGTGAGCATCATAAACTTTGAAGATATGGTAAATCCACCCTACCTTAATGCATTGCATGCAAGCCTATACCATAGTACATTCAATATATACAATTAGTAGCTTTGAAATGTGACAAAATAATTATTATATTAATTTTGGATTAGGTTGTACTCTATGTGGAGGTGCAGTACCGCAAGCTGCGCCTAGAGGTCCCTAGTGAGCATCAATCTTTTGGCCACATATGGTACTCGCATAATACATTGCATTATTGCATATAAGACAGTACCACAAGTACATTCAAATAGCTATGTCCATATATACAATTGATAGCTTTGAAATGTGAAAAACCAATTATTATATTAATTCCATTAGGTTGTACTCTATGTTGAGCTGATGAAGGGAAATTTACAGAAGGTCTAATATAAATGTGAGTTGTGTAAGTGCAGTACCGCAAGCTGCGCCTTGAGGTCACTTGTGAGCATCATAAACTTTGTGTTGAATTTGTTTATTAGCATTTAGGAAATATAATGGAGTAAAAGCAATAAAATGCACAAATGTGCAATATGATAAAATGAATTACATTGGAAGTAATGCAAAAAGTTCAATATATATGAATTCATAAAGATGAATACTGTATCGTATTTAAGTACAGATAATACAATAATAAGATGTAAAAAGAATAAAAATAAAAAATACAAGAATTCAGTTGTGAGTAAAACAATAAGCTATTTGATTGGAAAACTCTAATGACTTATGGTGAAATAGAAAGTAAATTTAAAGCCAAAAAGAATCTCGTTTTTGTTCTTTTTAGAATCATAAACTTTGAAGATATGGTAAATCCAACCACCCTACCCCTAATGCATTCCATGCAAGACAGTCCCACAGTACATTCAATATACACAATTAGTAGCTTTGAAACGTGACAAAAGAATTATTATATTAATTTCGGATTAGGTTGTACTCTATGTGGAGCTGATGAAGGGAAATTTATAGAAGGTCTAATATAGATGTGTAGGTGCAGTACCGCAAGCTGTGCTTAGAGGTCCCTAGTGTGCATCAAACTTTGGTCACATATGGCACACCCCTAATGCATTGCATGCAAGACAGTATCACAACTACATTTAAATAGCTATGTCCATATATACAATTAATAGCTTTGAAATGTGACAAAAAAATTATTATAATAATTCCGATTAGATTGTACTCTGTGGAGCGGATGAAGGGAACTTTATAGAAGGTCTAATATAAATGTGAGATGTGTAGGTGCAGTGAAGATATGGTAAATCCACCCTACCCATAATGCATTGCATGCAAGACAGTGCCACAGTACATTCAATATATACAATTAGTAGCTCTGAAATGTGACAAAAGAATTATTATATTAATTCCGCATTAAGTTGTACTCAATGTGGAGGTGCAGTACCGCAAACTGCGCCTAGAGGTCCCTAGTGAGCATCAAACTTTTAGTCATATCATAACCTTTGAAGATATGGTAAATCCATCCTACCCATAATGCACTACATGCAGGGCGGTACCACACCACATTCAATATATACAATTAGTAGCTTTAAAATGTGATGAAAGAATTATTAAATTAATTCTGGATTAGGTTGTACTCTATGTGGAGCGGATGAAGGGAAATTTATAGAAGGTCTAATATAAATGTGAGATGTGCTAGTGAGTAAAGTAACCACTGCCAACCTTGTTTAGGATCAAGTGAGTGTCCTGTCTGAAGGCCTTTGAGAAAATAGTGCCTTGAGGCTGAAAATTAAAACCTAGGGCATAATAACACATGTAATAGGGGGTGTTCTCATGGGAGGTTACAAAAAAGAGACAGGGCAGGTACTAAGGAAGGACTACAAAGCCTAATGACCAATGAAAAGCCACCATTTACCAAGGACAGGGACAGAAGCCAGTTAAAAAGACGGGCAGGAAGTAGGTGAAGCGTTCTGCACATATCCTGAATACAGAATGTCTTGAAGAGGCAGCGCAAGCGCTGCCTAGGAAAGACCTAAAAATATGCAGTTTTGCCTTCCTATTCACAGATGGGAAATAGGTTTTTATTTTGCATTGAAGCAATGATGCATGTGGTAATCGTATGGGCTAAAATCCCATGGAATTGCGAATTCTGTGCAGTTTTGTGATATAAAAATCAGCTCAGTGTAGTAATTCTCCATTTCATTGGGTTTTCTTATTATTGCATAGTGATAGTGTAAAATTACTGTGCAATAATAGTAGGATTGCTTGCAATGTCACTGTTCCCACAGTACAGGGCAACTCATAATCAGGGCCATTGTGTTTATGCATTGTCTATTAAGCATCCATTCTGTGTAGGCACCATCATTGTGTACTTATCTTCCTCATCTCTTTGCACTACACCATCAAAATGCGACAATCTCCTCCACCTGGCTGTGGGTAACAACCAGCAAACAAAATCTAATACGACAATGACACATGAGATTAATAAACATGCCACAAGCACACACGTCTTCAGTACCAGTCTTTACTTTTTGCTTATGATTGTTTTAGGTGGTAGAGATGAAAAGCTCAGAATTGTGCGGCCAGTGGTGCCCCTCTATCCTTTATACTCTTTCGCAGCTGTCGCCAGACAATTATGTGCGAATCAACAGGAGAGGGGCTTTGGCTTCGCCCACATGTTGGGAACCAGGATCACATGTTTTGATATAGCACAAGTTGTCTGATTCCACAAGAAAATGCTTGCTCTCCCCACAGCTGTGAGCATCTTGTTTATTTATCCAGCTGCCTGAGCTTGAACTTTCAAGGGCACACACATGACACTGCACAAGCTATTAAGGTGTTTTACATAACTGATAATTGGTGGGGGGTTTTCTCAGGCAGCAGCACAGATGGGAGGAGGGCAATCATTAACCTACATGGACCTTTAGGTCTGGCTTGACAATGCAAGTGTCACCTTACCTTTTAACCTTTTGACAATGCTTGTCTATTTTATCCCCACCTGCCCCCTGTTTCCCTTTAGTGTGTTTGACAGTCCGCACATCCACAGAGGTGTGCTCAATGTTTTATGACATTCCACCAGTCATTCCAAATGTTGGCTTACTCCTGTGATGCGCACTGAGTGACGCAGCGGTCACAAACAGATCTGACTGGAGTTTGATTCTGCCCCTTCAGACATTTGGTGTCTTTCTTTCAAGATGAGATCATACTTATTGATGCAGCATCAAGGTTATTGCCCCGCAACACCACATCATTCTGAAGTATAAGTCTTCTAGATGGTGTACCGGCCCATGTCCTGAGGAGACCTCTGAACACTCGATGTATCACCAACTTGGAGAACAAGGGAATATCACGATGAATGATCCTCCAGCAATGCTGACTCATCACTGTGGGGCCCAGGATTGTGTCTTTCCATACCACGTGTGATCTTAATCAACACTTAAAGAGCAAGTCTCTATGGCAACAGCTGGGGGTGGGGTCAGTTGTACACGAAGCAAGAGACCAGATGAGGATGGCAAGAGATGTGGGGGGAAATACTTGTGTTAACACCTCAACGAGACCAGAGTTGGTGCTACTTCACTCCACATCAAGGACGAAATAGAAGGGGCAAAATCTGGCAGGCTCTTGTGACGTAAGAAAGTGGTGGGTAGGCCATCACTCTCTGCTGTTGTGCATAGACGCGTCACTGGTTACAAGAAGGATTCAGTGGGAGGTGCCACACATCCAGCGGAAAACATCTGTGGGCTGCTTGTACTAAGTAATGGAGCAAAGGTCTCCCACTACCGGATGAAGAGGGACTATGGGGCAGTTTGTTTACGTGCTGAGATAGTTCCTAAACTCTATGGAGTGCGGTTTGGTCCTCTGTGTGCCGTTAGTGACCAGAACAAAACTCTGAAGCACATAGTGGCTTGACCTTGAACAGAGATGTTCTGCCACTGGGGACTTTGGTACTGACATGATGGCACCTCTGATTGCGGATTAATCAATCAATCCACATTTTTTGTACAGGAGGGAGGGTGCACCAAATTAAGTTACTCCAAATGTATCCAGAAAGATCTTTATTGTCTTAGAACGTAAGAATTGGACATCAGCAAACGTGTTTCATTCCACAGCTGGACCTTCATCAGGGCTGAAAACACATATATAAAAACAACACTTAAGTCACACCGAACACAACAAAGACACTAATACACATTAAAAAATACAAACATAATCAATGACATTAACTGAACGACCCAAGACTAAAGACTTCGCCAACGCATATAGGGAACATCATAATGTACAGAACAATACATTTAAACATTTAAAAGGTGTCACATTGTTTTAACACTTAACATTGATTATGTTTGTATTTTTTAATGTGTATTAGTGTCTTTGTTGTGTTCGGTTTGACTTAAGTGTTGTTTTTATACATTGAACCCTGATCATTGCTGTATTTTGCTACCCCAAGAGCAGCCAGCTTGCTTGCACCAGGCATATGGCTCCTTGATACTCTAGTCATCAGTGCAAAATTGTGTAGCATTGCACGTGTGCAACCCTTAGTAAATCTTGGCCTAAATTACTTGTTAGTCTGGCTTCTCCCCCACCTGCTTTTAAAACTGACCCAAAAAACAAATCTGAACCAATCACCTATAAATAAATACAATCTGACATGGGTTTATACCTGTTTTAGAGTCTTTTCTTTAGAGTACTTCATCAAGCGGCACAGGCCAAAGGAAACTGTGGTGTTCGTTGTTTCTTTGACTTCTGTCTATTTGGCCTAAACTTGTGGGATTCTGTAGTTCTGAAAATCTGCAGCCTTTGTGTGAGGTTTGCTGAGCAATTGTAAAAATTTCAAAAATAGTAAGAAATCCAATATTTTCTTGGTGCCTGTGGTTTATTCTATGGGTTTATTTTAACATTTTATTATATATGTATTTTGGAGCTACTATATACATTTAATAAAATAATAATTATTACATTTGTTTTTGGAGCGCTCACAAATTTGGTAAATCGGATGAAAGTGGAAAAGGGTGATTAGAAGCCCAGGCAATCCCTGCAGAGGTAGGGTTATACGTAGTTTACAGGGATTTCCGTTTTTTCGCTGGAGCATAAAACATGTCAGCATAAAACATGTCCCAGCTAAAACTGTGATGTTCAAACTTTCTCTGGGCCACGTCTCTTTCTCTACAACCCACATTTGCAGATTGTCTCCCTTGCTGAATGAAGATCTGCAGACTTTGTGTTGGGTTTGATTAATACTTTCACTATTACATTGTTTGTCTTAACACAGGAGATTTCTCTTCTCAACACACTAGGCAAAATTAGAGATTTACCTAACACTTCCTCACACTTAGGGGCCGATTCCGATCCTGGAAAAAAATTGTCCGTACGATTGTCATCCGGAGCCATTTGAATTTGAATTTAAAATTTCTTATAGAGCGCACGTATACCTGCGGTTTCTTGGCGCTATTACTAACAGGATCCTAAGTTAAAGAGCTGGGGGAACAGGAAAGTTATTATTCGAAAGATTTCGTGAATAGATACGTCTTGAGTTGTTTACGGAATTGTGGGTAGAGGGTGATGGTGCGGAGTTCAAGGGGAAGGGAGTTCCAGAGGGTAGGGGTAGGGGCGAGGTTGGCAAATTTAGAGCCTCCCCACTTCTTTCTCCGGTAGCGTGGGATGGTGAGGAGGGACTGGGAGGACGAACGAAGTTCCCTGGTGGGAGCATAGGAGACGATCTCAGAAGAGATGAACGCCTGTGCCAGTCCGTGTCGGGCCCGGAAAGTGATGGAAGCAAGCTTGAATTGAATTCTGGCTCGCACAGGGAGCCAGTGAAGTGATTTCAAGAGTGGGGTAGAGTGGTGGAATTTGGGGAGTTTGAAGGCCAGGCGGGCCGCCTGGTTTTGGATCTGTTGTAGGCGACGCAAACTGTAGGCGGGGATGCCGGCATACAGGGCGTTGTCATAGTCCAGGCGGGATACCACCATGGCCAGGATGATGAGCTTTAAAGCAGAGAAAGTGAAGAAACGGGACACCCTGCGTATAGTGCGCAGTGAAAGAAAAGAAGAAGATACCACAGAGCTAACCTGGGAGTGAAGGGTGAGTTGAGAATTGAGTTTTATACCAAGTGTTTTAACTGAGGAAGCGGGGGTAGGAGAAGGGCCAAGAGAAGGGGGCCAGAAAAGAGGGGACCAGGGGCTGGATGAACCACCTGTCAACACCAGCTCGGTCTTGTCGGGGTTGAGTTTAAGGTGGCTGTGGTTCATCCAGTCCCTGATGTGAAGCATAACAGATTGAAAGTTTAGAACAGAGGAAGGAGAAGATAGATTGAAGACAAGCTGGAGGTCGTCCGCATAATTAAATATGTCGACCTCCATCTGTTGAAGAGAGAAGATTAGAGGAGCAATATACAGATTGAACAAGAGGGGAGAAAGAGAGGAACCTTGGGGAACCCCGCACTGAACTTTCCGGACGTCCGCCGTGAAGTCGCCCAGGCGAACAGCCTGGGTGCGGTCGCTCAGGAAGGAGGACAACCAGACCAGGGCAGTCCCCCCGATCCCCGCCGCTCCGATACGGGAGAGTAGGATGGTGTGATCCACCGTATCGAAGGCGGCTGAGAGATCGAGGAGCACAAGGGCCTGGTGCTGATTAGTGTTCATGCCCTCCCTGAGGGTGTCCAAGACCGACAGGACAACGGACTCCGTAGAGTGTGCGGGGCGGAAACCGGCTTGACGGGGGGCGAGAGCACCATAATTCTCCACAAAGGAGCTCAGAGCGCAGGTGACATGGCGCTCGAGCACCTTGGCCAGGAATGGTAGGAGGGAGATAGGACGGAAATTGGCGGGGACAGAAGGATCTGCCCCGGGTTTTTTTAGGATGGGCACAATTACAGCAGATTTCAAAGGTTTAGGAACGATGCCTTGGGCAAGAGAGCTGTTAAGAAGGTGAAGGGGAGGGTCAGGGCAGGAAACAAAGATATGGCGGAGAATGTGAGCGGGGCAGGGGTCTAGTGGAGAGCCGGATTTGACCAGGGGTACCAAGGTAATCAAGCTTTCCCGAGTGATAGGGGGAAAGGAGGTGAGCACGCCCTTGGGGGGGGGGGGCATTGGGGGTCAACAAAAGAGGGGGAAGGCGGCGGGATGTTAGCCTTGATGGTAATGATTTTGTGAATGAAATAATTATTGAGAGAGGAACAGAGGTCTTCGGACGGGGCCGGTTTAAGAGTAGTTCTGTCCGAGAACACCAGGTTGTGGACGATGGTGAATATCTCCTTGGACTGGTTTTCCGCGGCTAGGATTTTGGAGGAGAAATAAGATGTTTTTGCCTCCAAGATGTCTTTTTTATACTGGATAAGGATGTTAGTATATTCCAGTTTCAACGTGGGGCAGTAGTTTCTCCTCCATGCCCGCTCCGCGCGGCGTACTGTTAATTTGGTGGTCTTAAGCTCTTCGGTGAACCACCGATTGGCGTCCTTATCGCGCTTGGAGGTAATGCGCTTGAGCGGGGCAACAGAGTCGCGGCCATGGGAGAGCCACTGATCTATGGCGTCGACCTGGGAAAGGGTGGAAAGACCCTGTAGGGTGGGAAGGGAAGAGGTAAGGAGGGAAGAAAGATTCTCCAGGTTGACACGACCCCATGATCGGACCCAGGTGTTTTTAGGCCGGGGGGGCTTAGCTGGAGGGTGGATGGGAAGAAGGAATGAGATTAGGTGGTGATCAGACCAGGAGCAAGGGGTAATAGAGAGTGATTCCACAGGGCAGTTCAGGGACCAGATCTGATCGAGTATATGCCCTTTGATGTGGGTGGGGGAGTGGACATGGGAAATGAAGTTAAGGGAGTGAAGCCATTGCCGTACGATTCGTACCCGTCCGTCCGAGTCACGTAGTACGATCCGTATTCCGTCAATCCGTCCAAATCGTCGCAATCCGTACGTATTGCAAGGCTGAAACAGTGAACCGTACGACTCGCACATATGCCGCACGACCCGACGAGTATGATCTGGACCGGGGTATGAGGACGCGATTCGTACGGTCCACGTCAGGTAAGGCTGATTCGTACAGAAAAGCACACAATCACTTATACACCGTACGGTGCGTATACCCCATGATCGCAGGGGTATGGTGCGTACCCCTGCGATCTTGGGGTGTACACACTGTACCCCGCGATCGCAGGGTGTACGCACCGTACACCCAGCAAACATGGGGTACGGTGCGTACACTCCAAGATCACGGGGTACGGTGTGTACACCGCATGATCGCAGGGGTATGCACCGTAACCTTACGATCATGGGGTGTACGCACCGTACCCGGGGGCGGGGGGGGTGTTGCGTACCTGTTTTGGGGCAAACTCTGTTTTACAGCTGTTTACAGCTCCCGTAGAAAAACGGTTGTACGGTGCGTACCCGACACGAATCGTACTTGCTGGGTCGGAAAAAGCAGCCACGAACCGTACAGATGTCGCGTACAGCGGGTTCCGAGGGAGAATCGTGCGGAGATTCGAGTCGTACGGTCTTTGTACGATTCGTACGGAGTCCTGCTCGTACGTACGGGGGATGTTGCAGGGTACGATTCGTACGGGAAAAACGCTCCGAATGGCTTTCAGAGCGGTTTTTCCCGAATCGGAATCGACCCCTTAGTGCACCATTTACAACCTGCTTAATTAGGGATTAAAGGCTTTTCAAATATGTGCATATAACCGCAGGGTATGATTTAAGACCTCACTATGACAGCCTGAGATTTCTGGGTGGTGCCCTGTAGAAAGAGGAATTACTGGGGGAATTTATACTTCCAGACCTCTACCCTCCAGTGATGTTCCACCCCCCACCTGTTTACTCGTCGGAGATTTATCACCTGCTTTAAGGAGGTGAATTTCCGGGAAGAATTATTCAATCCGGGGAAAAATCTGTGGAAGTTAAAATTCCGATGGGGCTGGCAACTCTCATATATATTTTTTTTTTTGCAAGTTTATACAGCGCGAACTTGGCCTGAAAGTATTGTAGCGCTTTACATGAGCACCAGTTACATTACACAAGGACCCATTCATTTTTGTTAGGCACGGGGAGATAGAGGGCCAGATGTAGGTAATCTTGATTTACCTATTCTAAAATACCGAATTTTACCGATTCGATATTTTAGAATCGGTAAATGCAATGTAGGTAAATATTCGGTAAGTATTACCGAATCGGTATTTACCGATTTGGTAATTCCCATTCATTCCTATGTTTAATTATTTTGTCCACCATAAGCGTGGAAGGGTATACTCAGACGTGAGTCCCTTGCTCATTGCACCATCAGGATTCAAGCAAGCCAGGCCGAAGACGGCTGAAATGCCAGAAACCGGTCCCCGGTAGCTTGTTTCCTTCCCAGTGAAAGAATTGGCTTGGTAGTTTGGTTTGCCCTGTTCCCATGTTACACTGGACCAGGGACAGACTAATTTGCATATAGCCAGGTTCTGAGCTGGGATGGTGCAGTGAGCTAAAAAACGGTGTTGGATTAAGCCCTGATCTCTTGACTGGGTGAGAGTATTCTGCTTAATTCAGAAACTCTGTCCATCACCACCCCCTGTTGTTTAATTATTTTGTCCACCATAAGCGTGGAAGGGTATACTCAGACGTGAGTCCCTTGCTCATTGCACCATCAGGATTCAAACAAGCCAGGCTGAAGACGGCTGAAATGCAAGAAACCGGTCCCCCGTAGCTTGTTTCCTTCCCAGTGAAAGAATTGGCTTGGTAGTTTGGTTTGCCCTGTTCCCATGATACACTGGGCCAGGGACAGACTAATTTGCATATAGCCAGGTTCTGAGCTGGGATGGTGCAGTGAGCTAAAAAACGGTGTTGGATTAAGCCCTGATCTCTTGACTGGGTGAGAGTATTCTGCTTAATTCAGAAACTCTGTCGATCACCACCCCCTGTTGTTTAATTATTTTGTCCACCATAAGCGTGGAAGGGTATACTCAGACGTGAGTCCCTTGCTCATTGCACCATCAGGATTCAAGCAAGCCGGGCCGAAGACGGCTGAAATGCCAGAAACCGGTCCCCGGTAGCTTGTTTCCTTCCCAGTGAAAGAATTGGCTCGGTAGTTTGGTTTGCCCTGTTCCCATGATAAGCTGGGCCAGGGACAGACTAATTTGCATATAGCCAGGTTCTGAGCTGGGATGGTGCAGTGAGCTAAAAAACAGTGTTGGATTAAGCCCTGATCTCTTGACTGGGTGAGAGTATTCTGCTTAATTCAGAAACTCTGTCCATCACCACCCCCTGTTGTTTAATTATTTTGTCCACCATAAGCGTGGAAGGGTATACTCAGACGTGAGTCCCTTGTTCATTGCACCATCAGGATTCAAGCAAGCCGGGCCGAAGACGGCTGAAATGCCAGAAACCGGTCCCCGGTAGCTTGTTTCCTTCCCAGTGAAAGAATTGGCTTGGTAGTTTGGTTTGCCCTGTTCCCATGATACACTGGGCCAGGGACAGACTAATTTGCATATAGCCAGGTTCTGAGCTGGGATGGTGCAGTGAGCTAAAAAACTGTGTTGGATTAAGCCCTGATCTCTTGACTGGGTGAGAGTATTCTGCTTAATTCAGAAACTCTGTCCATCACCACCCCCTGTTGTTTAATTATTTTGTCCACCATAAGCGTGGAAGGGTATACTCAGACGTGAGTCCCTTGCTCATTGCACCATCAGGATTCAAGCAAGCCAGGCCGAAGACGGCTGAAATGCCAGAAACCGGTCCCCGGTAGCTTGTTTCCTTCCCAGTAAAAGAATTGGCTTGGTAGTTTGGTTTGCCCTGTTCCCATGATACACTGGACCAGGGACAGACTAATTTGCATATAGCCAGGTTCTGAGCTGGGATGGTGCAGTGAGCTAAAAAACGGTGTTGGATTAAGCCCTGATCTCTTGACTGGGTGAGAGTATTCTGCTTAATTCAGAAACTCTGTCCATCACCACCCCCTGTTGTTTAATTATTTTGTCCACCATAAGCGTGGAAGGGTATACTCAGACGTGAGTCCCTTGCTCATTGCACCATCAGGATTCAAGCAAGCCGGGCCGAAGACGGCTGAAATGCCAGAAACCGGTCCCCGGTAGCTTGTTTCCTTTCCAGTGAAAGAATTGGCTTGGTAGTTTGGTTTGCCCTGTTCCCATGATACACTGGGCCAGGGACAGACTAATTTGCATCTAGCCAGGTTCTGAGCTGGGATGGTGCAGTGAGCTTAAAAACGGTGTTGGATTAAGCCCTGATCTCTTGACTGGGTGAGAGTATTCTGCTTAATTCAGAAACTCTGTCCATCACCACCCCCTGTTGTTTAATTATTTTGTCCACCATAAGCGTTGAAGGGTATACTCAGACGTGAGTCCCTTGCTCATTGCACCATCAGGATTCAAGCAAGCCGGGCCGAAGACGGCTGAAATGCCAGAAACCGGTCCCCGGTAGCTTGTTTCCTTCCCAGTGAAAGAATTGGCTTGGTAGTTTGGTTTGCCCTGTTCCCATGATACACTGGGCCAGGGACAGACTAATTTGCATATAGCCAGGTTCTGAGCAGGGATGGTGCAGTGAGCTAAAAAACGGTGTTGGATTAAGCCCTGATCTCTTGACTGGGTGAGAGTATTCTGCTTAATTCAGAAACTCTGTCCATCACCACCCCCTGTTGTTTAATTATTTTGTCCACCATAAGCGTGGAAGGGTATACTCAGACGTGAGTCCCTTGCTCATTGCACCATCAGGATTCAAGCAAGCCGGGCCGAAGACGGCTGAAATGCCAGAAACCGGTCCCCGGTAGCTTGTTTCCTTCCCAGTGAAAGAATTGGCTTGGTAGTTTGGTTTGCCCTGTTCCCATGATACACTGGGCCAGGGACAGACTAATTTGCATATAGCCAGGTTCTGAGCTGGGATGGTGCAGTGAGCTAAAAAACGGTGTTGGATTAAGCCCTGATCTCTTGACTGAGTGAGAGTATTCTGCTTAATTCAGAAACTCTGTCCATCACCACCCCCTGTTGTTTAATTATTTTGTCCACCATAAGCGTGGAAGGGTATACTCAGACGTGAGTCCCTTGCTCATTGCACCATCAGGATTCAAGCAAGCCGGGCCGAAGACGGCTGAAATGCCAGAAACCGGTCCCCGGTAGCTTGTTTCCTTCCCAGTGAAAGAATTGGCTTGGTAGTTTGGTTTGCCCTGTTCCCATGATACACTGGGCCAGGGACAGACTAATTTGCATATAGCCAGGTTCTGAGCTGGGATGGTGCAGTGAGCTAAAAAACGGTGTTGGATTAAGACCTGATCTCTTGACTGGGTGAGAGTATTCTGCTTAATTCAGAAACTCTGTCCATCACCCCCCCCCCCTGTTGTTTAATTGTTAAATGGACTTCAGGCTACCCCCTTCTATGCACGTGTCTTATCCTTTCTTGGGTCTGTTTAGTGCCTCTTGTACGTCCAGGAGGAATATGTCCACTTCCAATCTAGACAGTGCACCCTGTCTTGTCATGGTACCCTTCCGTTTTCTCCTTCCATGTTTGCTGCAGAGAGCAGCATATGTGGGAAGAGGAAATAAGCAGCAGAAATAAAGATGTATGTCTTTGTTAGGCCTCTCTTAGAACGGCAGTGCATTTTGACACTTTCCCACGTTTACAAATCTCCAAATCTTTATAAATCTGGAAATGTGCCAAAAACACCGTGGGTGGATACACCCATTCTCCACCCATGGAACGCCACCCAAGTTGAAATGTAGCGCAACACAGCAAAATAAGCAGAGTAGAGAAGTCATCTTCTCTCCGCCAAGTGAGGACCGGATCTGAGCAAAACTACTTCAAGGAACATATAAAACAGAAAGGAAACTGCTGTAACAGTGAAGTGTGACACCACAAACATGTTTAGTGCTGTTCTGGTGTGAACACACGACTGGTGATGTCACCCTCGTGGCATGGGGTCGATTCGGTCATTACGCATGTGCAAAAAAATGGGGCCACATATATTTTGTGAGCGGTTTGCATTTCTTCAACATTTATAGGTCAACGCCTACTAGACAGAGTAGTTGTCTGGTTGCTGAAGACTTCCAGGGGACATTCTGAAAGCTTACCTCTTGACAAGCGGCGAGAGGTGAACATGCATCTCTTGCAGAAGCGCTTTCTCAGGCCTAGCATTTCCTGGGAATGCAATCTGCCCATTGCATACCATTGGCTTTGTGTTTTTTAACTTTCAGTTGCCTGCTTTCTATTTACCGTCTTTACTTGTTTTAGGCTGTCCAGCTTGAGTTTGTCCCTCCAATGGAGCATAGGCTCTTTCCTTTATTCTTTTACGAGTGTTCACTTTCTGTAAAGAGGCCTTTACATTTTGTTCTTATCTTGTTACAGTTACTGTGCATTCAAAACAGAGGTAAAATGCCAGGCATTGTCTTCTGAGGGAGCTGGTGTTTACTTTTCTTTTTCTGACCTCTAAGTGAGAGGATTTATGTGATAATCTTGCAGGTCACTGGAGTTATGAAAAGAAAGGCATTTTTTAAGCACACAACATAATGTAGATGTCTGTAAATCAACTGTGCATGTATTTCGGAATATATCAGGAATAGGAAAGCTTAAATGAAGCACATTTTTTGTAATTCTGAAGTGTGGTGGAAACAAATATTTTAATATAAAATCAATACACTCAGTGATGCCTTTTCCACACATTATTGTTTGTGCGCTGTATAGTTTTATCAGTAAAACTGTGTGTCTGTGCAAATGTAATGGTCATTTCAATTGAAAATGTGTTGTTTGTAATGACAGTGTGCTACCACACTATGCATACGCCACACTATGACACTCCACTTTACACCTCTCCTCAACCCTCTATGCCACTCTATTCCACTCTAGTCCCCTTCAGTCTATGCCCTTCTACACCACTCTACTCCACTCTGATCTACTCTAAGCCATTCTGCACCACACCACTTTACACTACACCCCACCACTCTACTCTATGGCATGCCACGCCACTCCACTCTACAACCCTGCACTCTACGCCACGCCACTCCACGCCACGCCATGCCACTCCACGCTATTCCACTCTACGTCCCTCTGATAGAGCGCGCAGTCCACCCGGGTCACCAAGGTTACCTATTCTTTACACGCACTGGGCCCTGGCGTGCAAATTTCAATACCACACTAACAATTTGGGGTGAACCGGGTGATGATTACTTTTGTTTCTCCTCCTGCACGCTGCTATGAGCAATTAAGGTTTGGTTTCACCTCTGCTTACCATGCACCTGACTTACCACAGGCACAATTCTTATGACAGATCTGGAGCTATCAGGGAAATAGTAGACAGGGCCTAGAAACAAATACTCTTTATAATCAGTACATACTTATCCACAATTTCTGTAAAATGACCACAGACACCTGAGGATGTTCAAAGTTTTATATAAAGTTCAAGGAGAGTATAACAAGGCAATAAGTGATAGGCAGAGTAATGCGTCAAACATCAAAATCAAAACCATTAGGTAACTATGAATTAACACTAGGACCATTGAGTATATGGGAAGACTAAAAGGTAGGACTTTTAGAACAGAACTAGTCACTGCAACTTTATACTAGGACATAGGACGTGGATGGGACCTAGAACATGTACTTAACCTAAGTGCTTTAAACTATTCTTGCTAAGTTCACCGCAATCATACTAAGGGAAAAGGAAAAATCGGAACATACTAATAAAATATAACAGTTTGGCAATTCTCTAAGGGAGGGGAGAGAAGTGGAACAATTCTAATAAACAATCGCATGTAACTTGCTTTGAAGGTGACAGAGCAATATCACAGGCAAAGAGTGCTTTATTAAGAAAAATAGAGAGAGAAGACGAGAGAGAGAGAGAGAGACGCAAACCCACAGGCTGATATTTACCTAGTTCAGAGAGAAGACTAACCCTGGCCACGGGTCAGTTGGAAGGACGGGGACAAGGACCCTCGGGAAGGAATGCCAGAATGTGAGCAGGTACAGCTCACGGACAGTAAGGACAGGATACCCCTCAGGATTTGGGATCAGGACTGGGCTCACCAAGGTACGACCAACACCCACAGCTTCGGAAGCAACGCCAGCGTTACCCCTCTCTGCAAGTAATCCGCCAGTAACCCCGATTGGGTTTTTCGAATTTCACAGCAAAGTGCTTCGCCAGCACTTAGGATTATTTCCACCCCTTAGGAGTTTGTGGAAAGTATGGACAGAGTGCTCCGCAGCACTTCAGATTGAGCACCTATAGAGTTCGTAGGGTCAGTGACAGGTCTGCTACTCGGACAAGTCGGACAATTTTCCTAAGCCAAACTAGGGCAATTATACTATTTGGGGACCCTTAGACCACCCACCAATGTTGCAAGTGACAGTTTCTCACATTATGATTGGTCAGGAGAGGTGGTGCGGTCATTACCACCTCCTAGAATTCAACGTTCCCATCATGAATTTTAAATTTACTTGTCCGCCCCTTAGGTTCACGTTCCCATCCATAGAATACAATAGAAAATATGAGTGCACAAGGCATTGCAACAAAGTCTCTTGGTTTCAAGGTGAGTTTCATCATCTTGTGCTGGTTTCTCAGGCGCATTGGGCTTCAGGAGCCAGCTGGCTTGTTTCAGCTTCTGCGCAATGGAGTTTTTCTCCGGTCATGTGACGGTGCCCAGCAGAGCCTCAAGTATGGCTCTGCTCCCGATTTCCCAGC
Source organism: Lissotriton vulgaris (assembly GCF_964263255.1). Classification (NCBI taxonomy): domain Eukaryota; kingdom Metazoa; phylum Chordata; class Amphibia; order Caudata; family Salamandridae; genus Lissotriton; species Lissotriton vulgaris. The sequence goes on from NC_141697.1 coordinate 78,785,947, forward strand.
CCCAGAGACGCGGTACATGAAAAGTAAGCGAGAACAAATTAAGATCACATATAAAATGATCACACTGTATACCATGATAAAATTCTAACCAACCCTTACTTTATAATGACTATAGCATTACTGTTTAGTGCGAAAAGACAGATAGGCTAAAGCAGCAGTGGCAAGCAGAAGCGTGATGAGAGACAAGCGGCCATGTTTGCAACAGTGCGCATGAGCACAGATTCCCTCCAGAATGCGAGTGCGTCACATCACATGGGTATGACCGACGCATGCGCAGACTGAATTTCAGCGAAGCAGCCGTGTCTTTAGTGCAAGCTTCGTTAGTATGAGAAAGACATACAAGCAAGCATCCCGGGGACACCCGCGTGTTTGGGAAAACGCTTAATAAATGACGAACAATTGTGTTAATATGATTATACAGTTAGGCAAGGGTTTTGTATGCGAGCAGGGCGCTTTACATGCGAATCCCTGCTCCATCAATCCCCTCTTTGATGATATTTACTATCATCACCACATAAAGGAAACAGATGCCAACTTTTCTCATTCATCCACATCACTCATTTGGATTTCAACAAACTTATTGTTGAGTTTTCTTTCAGCTTCTCTATGAGAGTGGTGATTTTTCACCTTTTTGTAAATTTCATTCTTTAACTCTTCTAATTCTAGTTCATCAATATTTCTTTTCACCCCCCTCTTATTCACAGTATATTTCTTTTTGCACTTCTGGCATTTGCAGCAAATAAAAATGATTAATACAACTACACCTATTACAACTATTGGCATCAGTATTTTCCACAAAAGATTTCTACCTAGGTTAGTAAACCAACTACCTATAGAGGAGAGACCTCCAGTCAGTCTCGTCCAGGCACTGTCAACCTCTAATGGTTTGAGTTCTTTTTCCAAATTAGTTATGTTCTTCACATATTGTTTTAGTTCAATACTTTTATCAGGAATGTAAGTGCAACAATGTTGCGCTTTCAGCATTCTACAGACTCCGCCCTCTTTTGCTAATAGGGTGTCAAGGGCAAGACGGTTTTGCAAAACCATTGATCTGATCGCAACCATTTCAGTATTGACCATCAGGAATCCAGCAGCAGTGTCCGTTGATAGCCGGTCCACTACTGTAGACAATTTGCAGATTCTATGAGTGTTCAGAACTACCCCCATTCCAGGTATCAGTGCACTAAAAATATCACCTATAATTTCACCTACACTTTCACGTCTACTACGCACTAAGCCATTAGTTTCTTCATCGCTTCCAGCTGCATTGTTCACATGGTATATTTTCGGGAAGACAATGCCAAAGTAGCAGCTTCCATACCAGTGATCCGGCAATTTGAAATAAGCCTTGTTCCCACATATATAATATATTCCGGGAAACACAGGTTCTGACCCATTTTTGAAACCCCAACCTCCAATTACCTTGTAATTATGTTCACACTCGCTGGAACCGATGAATACATTGTTATAGTACTCTGTCTTTTCCCTATGGATACAAAGTTTCCCCTTTCGTTCAAAATCCAACAACAAGGCAGGACTAGCTTCGCCTTGCGAGGTGTTATCCATGTGCTCAGCCCACCTAGGGACTCTATCCTTTTCGTCATTTGCCTTCTTCTGAAACTTTTCTCTCCTTCTGTCTGCCATCTTTATAAACATCTTTTCCTGCTCTTGCAGAGAACAGGTCACATTAGCTTGTCTTGCTTCATCTAAATTTATGTTGCCTATAGTCAGAAAATATTCTCCCATATAACGGGTCACGTCACTTTTAGTATGTACAAGGTTCAGGTGTCCTCTAATGGGGAGTTCAGAAAATACTACGTCAGCATTTGAATAATAGTACTGTAAAGTGCTTCTATAAAACAAGCTAGCTAATATACTACAGGAGATTCCATAGGTTAAAGGTAGATGGTGGTATGTCACGCCTTCAGCCACTGAGGTTGGCAGCTTCATGCAGACATAACAGTCCTCTATTTCCATAGCTTCTACGTAATGCACTAACAAGTTAGCAAAAACATTTAAATGCGTTTTGTTTCTCATTTTGTGAAAGTGTAGTCCATCCTAATCTGATGCTTCTAAATTAGGTTGTGTGTGTGTCAGTCTGACTTGTTGGTCGCGTCTTTCTAGGCTTCGTGGTGTCTCTGCAGTCTGTACAGCCCCTACGTCTACTGCTTCTGGTTCAGTAGGGGACAAGTTAGGATTTTTACTTATCATAAAAGGTAGAAAAACTGTTAGTCCTATCCACATTACTATTAGCATTGCTATACTACACAAGCATATTTTACAACAGGTTTTAAGACACCCACATCTGGATCTTCCAGAGACATTCGGATCAGACATTTTTAGCTTACAGGTGGCTTTTGCTACCCCTCTTCGTTTCTTTGCACCAAAGGCTCACTTCGGGGCTCTCTCAAGGAGGGTCTTCGTCAGAACTCCGATCAGCGATGGACTCTTCGTCACTGTTGCCACTGTGGTGTGGCTCGTCAATTTCCTCCAACACAAAGTACGTCCACTCAGGGCTCCGATACAGTCGGTTCTGTTTCTTTATTCTGTCGCTCTTTCTTAGTGATTTGCCTTGGGCTGCCTTTCTTTCACTTTCAGCCCTTTTTCGGTCTTTCAGTTTTTCTTCGACTGTCTTTAGTCTGAGCCTCAGTCTCTTGACGTATCGGGGTGCACTTCTGCCTCCGTGCCTCCCAGTCGTTGAGGAAACTTGGCCTTCTTCGTGCACTCTTTTTACTTTTTGATGTGGCACCTCTGTTTCCCTGCCTGTCTGACTAGTTCCAGGTCTTTCATCTATTTCTTCTGCCTGGTCCCTAATCTGTCCCTGCTCAGATTCAAATCGTACTTGCTTTTTATTTCTGGTTACTGTTATTTCCGTTGTCTGAGCACTTTGATCTAATTCTATCTGTTCCTGTTCATGCTCTTCGATCTCTTCGTTTTCTTCTGCATGAACGTCAGCTCTAATTTCTAACTGTCCCTCTCCAATTTCTGGAGTTTCAGGAGGAGTTTCGATGTCTTGATCTGACCCTACTTGGCCTACTTCCTGATCAGGTGTGTTGTGATTTTCGTTGACCTGACCTTCTTCCTCTATTTCTAGCTCACCTGGACTATCCCACTCACTGTCTAAGTAGGAATATTTCCTGGTTCGTATTGGGTCATGAACCTGGTCGTCGGCGGGGAACCATTCAACGTCTCGACTTGTGCTCGGCAGTTCGATGTCAGCTAGCTCCGGACTCTCTTCCTCGGAAGCTTCCTCAGCTGCGCTGCCTTCAGCTCCAGTCGCGTTTTCTCCAGTTACCCGCTTTGTGTGGCTGGCGTGGATCCACTTCGGTACACCAGCACACTTTACAGCAGTTGTAGTGACGAGGATCACTTGTCGTGGCTTTCCCCACCTTGGCTTCAGGCAACTGCTCCGGGTGTGTTTCTTTAACGCCACCCAATCTCCTGGTTGCAGTTTATGTGCCGGAGTCTTTGGCCACTCGTCTTCTGTCTCTCCAATCTGCTGAGAGAGAGAACGCACTTGGTCACCCAGCTGCTTGCAGTATTCTAATACCATATCATCAGAAATGCTTAGCAGTTTGTGTCCGGGTACCCATGCCTGTCGCATCACTCTTCCCATCAACACTTCATGGGGACTTAGGCCAGTTTTTCTGTTCGGGATACTTCTCAAACTCATCAGCACAAGGGGTAAAGCCTCTATCCAGTTCATCTTTGTGGAATCACACATTTTGGCCAATCTGGATTTCAGGGTGCCATTTATTTGTTCCACTACCCCAGAAGCCTCTGGATGGTAGGCACAGTGCAGTCTTTGCTTCATTTTGAATGCTTTACAGAGTTCTTCTAGGACATCGTTGGCAAAATGCCCACCTTGGTCCGTTTCGATTGTCTCGGGAATGCCGTACCTAGGTATCAACTCCCTAAGCAATAACTTGGCTGTAGTGAGAGCATCATTTTTCTTTGCGGGATATGCTTCCACCCACCTGGAGAATAGGCAAACTATGACTAAGATATATCTATACACTTGACACTTAGGCATTGTTATGAAGTCTGCCTGCATTCTAACAAAGGGACCTACTGCCTTTCCAATAGTACTTTGTTCCACTACAGTCCTCTTTCCTGCATTAAATTGCTGACACACTAGGCACCTCTGGCAAAGCTTTTCCGCCTGGTTCCTGAACTTTGAATTACAGAACACCTTGTCAAACACCCGACACATTGCGTCTCTTCCCATATGTGTTGGTTCATGTATCATTCTGATCATGGGGTCGACCAAGCTATCAGGCAGTACAGGCACCCCAGTCGAGTTTACCACCACACCATCATCTCTCAATTTACATCCCTCTGCTGCCCACCTTCCTTTCTCTTGCCTGTCTGTTGCCTGTTGCAAATCCTTTAATTCCTCCCACGTTGACACATTCTCAAACAACATAAGTTGGCAGCTGGTTCCATCCCACAACGCAATTTGGAGTGACATATGGTATCGGGCACAAAACTGTGCAATTTGATCAGCGTACCTATTACCGGCAGTCACATCATCATTTCCAGATTTGTGAGCCGCACACTTGACCACAGCCAATTCTTTGGGCAATTGGATAGCTTCCAGTAAGTTATGCACCACCTTTCCGTTTCTGATAGGGGTGCCTGAGGACGTCATGAATTCTCTTTGCAGCCACAATTGGCCGAAGTCATGAACAACCCCGAAACAGTACTGGCTGTCTGTGTAAACAGTTATTCTCTTGTTCTTACCCCTCTTACATGCTCTGGTTAACGCGATGAGCTCTGCCACTTGTGCAGATTTCACCTCGCTCAGGTAAGATGCTTCTATGGTTTCTGTCAACGTAACCACAGCATAGGCAGCACTCAGACTCCCACTCTCATGTCTCAAACACGAGCCATCTACGAACATTGTCTTATCCCCATCAAGTAACGCTATTTCACGGATGTCAGGACGGGGCTTAGTACTGAACTCAGTTAGATCGATGCAATTATGTTCCCCTTCCTCTTCAACTTCTACATCCAGAGGGATAGGTAACAGTGTCGCAGGGTTTAGGACATTGCACCGGGAAATAGTTACATTTTCAGCACCAATCAAAATTCTCTCATACTTAGTCAGCCGACTAGGTGTGAGGTACTGGGTCTTAGTTCTGGTCAGTAGGATTACAACAGAATGAGGAACATATACAGTGACGTGATGTCCCATGACAATGTTCTCACTCTGTTCCAGACTGACGCAAGTAGCAGCAACTGCTTTCAAGCATCCAGGTAATCCAGCAGCCACCGGATCTAGGGTGGCCGAAAAATAGGCCACTGGTCTTCTAACTAGTCCGTGCTCCTGGGTCAGGACTGAAAGAGCACAATTCTCTCTCGTGTCACAGAATAGTTCAAAGGGCTTGGTGTAATCGGGCATACCCAATGCAGGAGCTGTACATAGACAGTTTCTCAAAGTTACCCAAGCGTTCATGCTTTCACTGTCCCAACTGACGGGGTCTTCTACTCCTTTCTTTGTTATTTTTATCAGGGGTCTGGCTAGAGCCGCAAATCCTACAATCCATTGTCTGCAGTAACCCACAACTCCCAAGAACATTCTCACCTCTTTCTGAGTTCTGGGCAGTTCCATTGCTTTAATTATTTTGATTCTTTCTGTAGTAACTTTCCTAATTCCTTTTTCTATCTGGTGCCCCAGATACTTCACTGAGTTTTTACAAAATTGTAACTTGTCAGGTGACACTTAATGTCCTCCTTTTCCTAGGTGATTCAGCAAGGCAATGGTGTCAGTGACACAGTCAGTCTGGGTTTTGGATGCCACCAACAGGTCATCTATGTACTGCACCAAAACAGACTCTCTTGGCAATACTAGGGTTTCAAGGCACTTTTTCAGTATCTGGTTGAAAATCGATGGACTTTCGGTGTACCCCTGAGGGACACGATTCCAGACATAGATATGACTGTCGAATTCAAAACTGAAAAGGAACTTGCTTTCGGGATGCAATGGGATGGAAAAGAATGCATGGCACAGGTCGATGACAGTGAACCATTCTGCGTTCCAGGGAATCTGATATAGTATCACTGCAGGGTTAGGCACCACAGGACAGCAAGGCACAACAATCTGGTTTACCTTGCGCAAATCTTGCACCACCCGGTACTTTCCACTAGGCTTTTTGATCCCAATGATTGGCGAATTACAGGGACTGCTCATCACTTCCTCTATTATTTCTGCTTCGAGCAGCCTGGTAATCTCAGTCGCTACTCCTGCTTTTACTTCTGCACTCATTTTGTACTGTCTGGTTTTGGGATATACAGCATTTGTTTTTATTGCTATTTTAACTGGGTCCACATTTGCCATTAAACCTACATCCTTTCCTGTGAAATCCCACACTTCTGGAACTACTCTTAACTGGAGCTCTTCAGGTAAATCCTCAACTGTTAAAGGTTTGATATCAGAATCTTGTCTGACCAACATCAGCTTGTACAAACCATCTTCATCGGGGGTCTGAATTTCGACGCCTTTCGGTGTGCAATAGATGGTACAATGCATCTTGCACAACAAATCACGTCCTAGCAGATTCACAGGACTGGAATCACAGACCACAAATCTGTGCATTTCTTTGAAATTTCCTATAGAAACTTCCATTGGTTCAGTTACGGGAGTACTTATTATTTGATTGGAGACACCCACTACTTGGATCGCTTCTCCCGAGAGGGGTAGGTTAGGAACATCCACTGTTCTTACAGTAGATCTGGTAGCACCAGTGTCCAACAGAAAGGTGACGTCTTTCCCTTCCACCTTTCCTTCAATGTATGGTCCAGTCTGGTCTACCGGTAAGGAGGCGCCAAGTACGCACTCCTCATCCTCCCCTCTCAGGCCCCGTCAATCTTGATCTTCACAGAGGAAGGTATCGTTTAACAAATACTGTGGAATGACTGCATTTCTTTCACTCTCGACTTCCCATACTTCCGCCCTTTCATTCTGCTGACCCTGATTCTTAAAATTCTGTCTAGGTGCGCGAGGTACTGGAGGTAATTTTACCTGTTGCTGGTTCTTTCTTGTCCCCTCTTTCGGCACCTGTGGATTTAAACCATTTACAGGGGCATTACCGGCCTGCAGGTGTGGACATTCGTCTCGCCAATGCCCTATCTGGCCGCACCCATGGCACGGAAACTTCTTCATGGCCTCTTCCCGACTCATTTTAGCTCGGGGCTTTCCTCCCCCCCCAGCAGTGGCATTCTGAGCATTATTACTAGAAGTCAATTTATTTAACTGTTTTTCTTGTTGTTCAGCTAATTTCACCTGTGACCACATTACTTTCTCCTTGAGGGCTTTCTTTTTATTTTCGATTTCATCTTCGCAGTATTTTGCATATTTCAGGACATCATCTATGGGTTTTCCCTGCCAACTGATTTTATTATCTCGAATCCATTGTGATATTTCAGGTCTTAATCCTAGCACAAATCTGTAACTGAAATGGGTCATGTCTTTCATGTCTACATTATCGATACCACTGTAAGTTTTAAATACCTGCAGTAACCTTTCATAGAAGGAATGCACAGTTTCATCACGTTCCTGGGTGGTTCTATCTATTCGGGTCCAATCCGTCTCCTTTGCTGGCACCTTTTTCTTAAGGTACTGTATGACCTGGTCATATTTCCTCATTACTTCAGGTGCAGGAGCCCCTGTTTTCTCATCTCTGGGGAATTCCTCACTGGGCCAATCAATTTCAATTTTACAGTCGGTCCACAAATCTACAGGGACCACAATGTCGAAAAACCCATCCAGGTCTTTCAGCAGACACTTCTGGACTTTTATGAAGCGCTCTACCTGCCTGTACCAGTCAACAGGCTTCTCCCGTAATTTCGGGAAGTCGTTTGTAAATGACACAATATCCTGTCGGGACCAAGGAACATGGACATATTTCCCTCCCGGGACCTCTCTCATGGGGCACAATTTTTCTGTTGGGGTTACTTGCTTTAACACGAATTCTGAAGCCTGAGACTTAGCCCTGCTGTCTTCCTTTTTCTTTGCCCACCGGGTTCTCCATTTTCCCACCTCTCCCCACTTTTGCAGGAGCTTCAACAATTCCTTTATTTGGATCTGTTTTCCCACCACATTCAAGCTTTCCAAATCCTTGTCTGAAAAGTCTACTCTATAAGGTTTCTGAAGGATTTTGGAACGACTAACATCAATTCCCATTTCTGTGGCTGTATCCATTATCCTTTCATGGAGCAACCTAGCACTCCGGGTAAGATTTTTGCTGATAAACAGTAACTCTTCTTCACTGTACGAGCTTAGGCGCTCAACTCCTACATTTCCAGCCATCATTTCTTCTATTTCTATCCTTAATTTATATATCTCTAATGCTTTGGGTTGGGGAGTGGTCTCCTTCTCCAGCTCCTTTGTCCATCTGTCTAATTCTTCTGGGGATACTACGGTGGCACTCCTAACCCCAGATGCACCTTCAATCAACACCTCTTTTGGTCTAGTCTGACTTCTTGCCCCCGATGTACTAGTCCTAGGCTCTCTAATGGGCAAATCCATCAGAACCACAGATTCACACTCACTCTCTTGATCCTCATCTATGAATACTTCCTTCCTCGGGGAAGGGACGCTAGGAGTAGGCAGCATTGGGGTGATTACAGGAGGACGGGGACTAGCCAGGTCATTTCTATACAGTGGAATAGCTGGACCAATAGTTACTGGAATAGTCAGGGAATCAGGATGGGGATGTATCTGGGCAATGGTTCGAACTAAATCCTCTCGCTGTCTAGCCAGGGCTTCTTTCTCCTTTTCCTGCAACGCCTTTTCTGCAGAATTGTCATGCAATACCTGAGGTACCAAGGAAGGATAAATACTTGGAGCAGTCGGAGTGACCAATCGGGGTGGACCTTCTCCGAACGGATGATAATTTGGGACCGTGGATTTAGGTCTGCAAAACCCATCCCCGTCACTGGTTTTACTGTCTGTACCCGTTCCATCTGTATCACTATCCCTCCTACATCTGGGATATTTTGAAAAGGGATTTGGAGAATGCACAGGTTCTGACTCTGCAACATAGGGAGGTGGATTTTTCATTAACAAATCTTCCAGGTGCTCATCTTCTGAGTCCCCCACAGGCATTAGGTGATGGGTCTTTTCTTTACATTTTCCTTTCTTCTCCTCTAATACCCCCATCATAGGAAATAGTCCTTCAGTCAACATAGATTGCCTCCAATGTTTCATTTTCTGCTCTTTGGTCTGCGCTTGAACCCTCGGATACCATTTACTCACCCCCTTATCCATCCGGGGTCTATCTCGCTTTACAGCCTCAATCTCCCATTCCTCCAGGGCTTCGTACTGGGTCAACCTAGGTCTAGGGTGTAATTCATTCATGCGGGTCCTTAAGTTAAACAGAATCCGACCATTAAATGTACCTTCAACCGGGAATGCTAGGACTCCGTCATCTGCAGTATACTTTGCCCAATTTTCTAACCAGACACAAGTGTGGTACCCTTTATCAAACAGCATGAAGGAGGCAGGGGTATTTGGCGGAGGAATGAGCACGCCTTCCCTCGTTCTAATGGGCTTGTCAGTCTTGAAAAAATTCTTTATTTTATCAGAAAGTGACAGTTTCCTCTTTACTCCATACATCATGTGCGGTCTACCTCGTATAAGCTGATCCTTATGAAATCCTAGGTACTTTGGATTCGGTATGAAATCTGGATACCACATGCAACTCTCCAGACTCGCTTCTAACTCGGCTTGATTAATTTTGTTTACCTTTGTGCTTCCAATGCTAGCGCGACTTTTATTTCACAATATCCAATCAGGTCAGAGAATACAAAAAACCCTTAACCAATGGGTGCGCGGCCTTTTCGCAAGACAGAGTCTCACGCTTCGGCACTCACCCCTCCTTTACAAATTCAGCTTCACTACACACCCGCTGTTTTGACCAATACCAGCGCGGCACGGAGTGACGTCAGAGCAGCTTTCCGACTGACTCCCTCCTTCACAAGGTAACAGAAACTTTTTACTCTCTCTAAAGTGCGAATGCAAGTTTTAGTCAACAACACACAACGTTTGCCACTATGTCTGAGTGTTCTAAAGAGATAAAAGAATTTTCTTTCACTACTAGTAAACCACTTCTGTCTACTTTTCATTCACTCTGGATAGACTTCTTTGCCTGTCCCTTCACACTAGTAACATAGAACCCGTTATTCTTCTGACTCATCCACCTTAGTCGGGGATATGTACTGAGCCAGGATTTCACCAGCGAACTATCTTACTTACCAGACAAGCCTCGGAGACCCTACTACTCCTTCCGTATGCGACCCTTACTAGGTGATATCGCAATGAAAGTTTTATAAAGGACTCGTAGCTATCATTTACTCCAGAAAATAAAGGTCCTAATTAGTGCTTCCAGTTATTCTTAACCCTGCACTAATGACTCAAACCTAGTGACTTCTACAGCTAACCGGATTCTGCTCACCGTTAGCTAAATACTTCCCCGGGGATTCGGACTACACTGAACAACCACAAACAGTTTTTCGGTTAATATAACATTTATAGCAGCAATGCAAAAATCATATACATTTACATATAAACCTTAAAACATTTCAAAATATTTGAACCAATACAGTAGAAAAATCAGCAGCACATTTTATTTTCACGGTTTGTTTGTCAACTATCCTGTCTACCTAATCTAACTAGTCCAAACCATCCTCTGGCTACCAGAAAATTACTGATAGAGCGCGCAGTCCACCCGGGTCACCAAGGTTACCTATTCTTTACACGCACTGGGCCCTGGCGTGCAAATTTCAATACCACACTAACAATTTGGGGTGAACCGGGTGATGATTACTTTTGTTTCTCCTCCTGCACGCTGCTATGAGCAATTAAGGTTTGGTTTCACCTCTGCTTACCATGCACCTGACTTACCACAGGCACAATTCTTATGACAGATCTGGAGCTATCAGGGAAATAGTAGACAGGGCCTAGAAACAAATACTCTTTATAATCAGTACATACTTATCCACAATTTCTGTAAAATGACCACAGACACCTGAGGATGTTCAAAGTTTTATATAAAGTTCAAGGAGAGTATAACAAGGCAATAAGTGATAGGCAGAGTAATGCGTCAAACATCAAAATCAAAACCATTAGGTAACTATGAATTAACACTAGGACCATTGAGTATATGGGAAGACTAAAAGGTAGGACTTTTAGAACAGAGCTAGTCACTGCAACTTTATACTAGGACATAGGACGTGGATGGGACCTAGAACATGTACTTAACCTAAGTGCTTTAAACTATTCTTGCTAAGTTCACCGCAATCATACTAAGGGAAAAGGAAAAATCGGAACATACTAATAAAATATAACAGTTTGGCAATTCTCTAAGGGAGGGGAGAGAAGTGGAACAATTCTAATAAACAATCGCATGTAACTTGCTTTGAAGGTGACAGAGCAATATCACAGGCAAAGAGTGCTTTATTAAGAAAAATAGAGAGAGAAGACGAGAGAGAGAGAGAGAGACGCAAACCCACAGGCTGATATTTACCTAGTTCAGAGAGAAGACTAACCCTGGCCACGGGTCAGTTGGAAGGACGGGGACAAGGACCCTCGGGAAGGAATGCCAGAATGCGAGCAGGTACAGCTCACGGACAGTAAGGACAGGATACCCCTCAGGATTTGGGATCAGGACTGGGCTCACCAAGGTACGACCAACACCCACAGCTTCGGAAGCAACGCCAGCGTTACCCCTCTCTGCAAGTAATCCGCCAGTAACCCCGATTGGGTTTTTCGAATTTCCCAGCAAAGTGCTTCGCCAGCACTTAGGATTATTTCCACCCCTTAGGAGTTTGTGGAAAGTATGGACAGAGTGCTCCGCAGCACTTCAGATTGAGCACCTATAGAGTTCGTAGGGTCAGTGACAGGTCTGCTACTCGGACAAGTCGGACAATTTTCCTAAGCCAAACTAGGGCAATTATACTATTTGGGGACCCTTAGACCACCCACCAATGTTGCAAGTGACAGTTTCTCACATTATGATTGGTCAGGAGAGGTGGTGCGGTCATTACCACCTCCTAGAATTCAACGTTCCCATCATGAATTTTAAATTTACTTGTCCGCCCCTTAGGTTCACGTTCCCATCCATAGAATACAATAGAAAATATGAGTGCACAAGGCATTGCAACAAAGTCTCTTGGTTTCAAGGTGAGTTTCATCATCTTGTGCTGGTTTCTCAGGCGCATTGGGCTTCAGGAGCCAGCTGGCTTGTTTCAGCTTCTGCGCAATGGAGTTTTTCTCCGGTCATGTGACGGTGCCCAGCAGAGCCTCAAGTATGGCTCCGCTCCCGATTTCCCAGCCCCAGAGACGCGGTACATGAAAAGTAAGCGAGAACAAATTAAGATCACATATAAAATGATCACACTGTATACCATGATAAAATTCTAACCAACCCTTACTTTATAATGACTATAGCATTACTGTTTAGTGCGAAAAGACAGATAGGCTAAAGCAGCAGTGGCAAGCAGAAGCGTGATGAGAGACAAGCGGCCATGTTTGCAACAGTGCGCATGAGCACAGATTCCCTCCAGAATGCGAGTGCGTCACATCACATGGGTATGACCGACGCATGCGCAGACTGAATTTCAGCGAAGCAGCCGTGTCTTTAGTGCAAGCTTCGTTAGTATGAGAAAGACATACAAGCAAGCATCCCGGGGACACCCGCGTGTTTGGGAAAACGCTTAATAAATGACGAACAATTGTGTTAATATGATTATACAGTTAGGCAAGGGTTTTGTATGCGAGCAGGGCGCTTTACATGCGAATCCCTGCTCCATCACCTCCACTACACTCTTCTTTAACAGTCTACTCCATCCATTCCACCCTGACACTCCATTCTACAACACTCTACTCCACCCTATGCTACTCCACTCTATGACACTATACTCCATTCTATGCTACCCCACTTCACTTCACTCCACGGCACTCCACTCTACGCCACTCTTGTCTACGCTACTCCATAAGATTCTCCACCAGTTTACACCTCTCTATCCACTCTATGCGACCCCACTCTATGACTCTCTACAACACTGTTCTCCACTTTACTCCACTCTATGCAACTCCCTCTATGCCACTCTGTGCCACTTTACTCCACTCTACTCCACTCTGTGACACTCCACTTCACGACAATATTCTCCACTCTATGGCATTCCACTCTATCATGCTACTCCACTCTATGTCACTCCACTCTATGACACTCCATTCTATTCCACTCCACTCCACGACAATCTACTCCACTCTATGACACTCTACAATGCTCTTCTCTACTCAACTTTCTCTAAGCTACTCCAATCCATGCCACTTTACTCCACTCAATACCGCTCCACTCCACTCTATGACACTCTACGTCTTTCCACTCTATGCCACACCACTTTACGAAACTCTGCTCCACTCGACGACACTCCAATCTACAACACCCTATTACCTTCCACTCTATATCTCGCCACTCTACTCAGTCCTCCACACCCCACTCTACAACACTCTACTCCTTCCACAACACCCTACTCCACTCTATGCCACCCACTCTACGACAATCTACTTCACTCCATGCCATTCTACTCTATGCCACTCAACTCCCTTGTAAGCAAGTCCCTCTACGCCACTCTGCTCCACTTTGGTCCACTTTATGCCACCCCAGTGTACTCCACTCAAATCTACGCCACTCTACTCCACTCTGCTACACTGTACCCTACTATTCGTCACTCCACTCTATGACACTTTAGTCCACTATAAACCCCAACACTCTATGTCCTTTTGCTCTACTCCACTCTACTCCCCTCCCTCTATGCCACTCCACGACGCTCCACTCTATACCACTCTATGCCACTCTACACCACACCATACCACTCTATGCCACTCCACCCCACTCTACACCACTCCACTGTACGACACTACATTCCACTCCGTGCCACTCTCCTATATTCCACTAATGTTTAGCCATGCTGAACAGAAGCCACTCTGGTGTACACCTTGGCTAAAAAAAACATAGGGAAAGCCAATAGCTCTTGCATAGGCACGAGCTATTGGCTTTGACAATATTTGTTTTAAGTTGCAGGAAAGTAGAGGTGGGCAACGGGTCTCATCAGCCATCCTGTTTCTCTACAGTTTCTGGCCCTGTACATTTGCATTGTGGCCAGGAACATAGATGGGTGGGTCTCGTCAGACATGCCACAGGGCATGCTGCTGGATGTTCACGATCTGTTTCCTTACCATAGCAGCCGCAATGTTCCTCCCAGGATAGTATGACCCACTCCCAGGATATTACGGACACTGGGGCAGGTTTACTAAGGACTTGTGTGACGCAAGTAATCACAAGGCAATGCAAGTCCTTAACTGGGATTTACTGAGCCAAGCAAAGTTACTTTGCATGCTTTTGTGAATTCAAAGTATGCAGCGCAGCTCATAGCGCTGCCTTGCGTTACTTTGCATTGCATAGGCACTACATGGGTGAGCATGGGCGCTCCCATGCATCCACTCATGTGTTTTGATGCAACCTAGATTTACAGAGACTTGGAAATCTGGGTTTGTACCAAAATGGTGCGCCTACGCAAGAGAAGCGTAAAGAGGAGAAATATCTTTATTTCTCTTGTTAATTCCTCGTTCCGTGTGTACTGCAATCTGCAGCATCAGGGCTGGACTGGCAACCAAAATCAGCCCTGGCAAACTGCAAGGCCGCCCCCCTGGGGTGAGGGGGTGTGCAGCCGAGCAGTTTGCGAGCGCCGGTTTTGGTCGATTTTGTTACAGGGGGCCGATATTGCCAACCCCCGGTAACAAAAATGGCCCCCAGCGGCCCAAAACCAGCCCCCACTCTAGCGGCCCACTGGGGAAATGCTGGTTCCCGCTACAGCCACTCCGGCCCTGTGCAGCATACACAGAAAGAGAAACATGCCTCTAAGGACGGTTTATGTGCAGAAAGCTCCCCCTTCTTGCACAAAACTAATCCTGCCAGTAATGCAGTCACCCTTGCATTATGGCACAAAGGGGACCTGCAGTGGCAGTAGGCTGTACACAGTGCGCCAGCAAAGGGAGAGGGCCGAAATACTCCATATATTTGTAAATATGGAGCATTTCTGCCATCTCCCTTTCACACAATACAGCACATCAATTTGCCTTGCTGCACTTTGTTGAGTGAAATAATAGGAAATCTGCCCTACCACTGTTGATACTCTATCGCTGTGATAGCCTAATGCATTCTGGGTGTTGTAGTCTTGTTTTGCTTCCATTGAAGTAATTAGACTAAGGCACCTGAAAGCAGTGGTTTGTAGATGAAAAGTTCAGCTCTGTAGGTATCCATACTGACCTGGTGTGAGGGGGTCAGGCTCGGACCAGAAGTTGGTATCTAGGTTAGGGAATATTGGGGTAAAGTGATGAGGCTGTAGTGCTTAAAACAGGTCTCTTTGGCACTCTTCTTGCCAGGTGGGCATCACAGATGCTAAAAAGGCATCTAAACAAAAGCAGAGTTATCGGAGTATGCCACGAGGTGGCCCACACTCACCCTCGGTGCCAACTCTATCGTTTCATTACTAGGTGGAACCAGCTTGGCTGCTTCCATTGTCCATTTGGCTGATGTGATATTTGATTGAATGATAGCGCCTTGAAGGAGCAGGTGGCTGTGTCTTGGAGTGTTGCCAGAGGCTTCTTCGGGGCAGAGCACGCGGTCACATTGATTGATACCCTTCAAGGGGCCTCGAGTGTAAGGCCTGCTCCTGAGGGGGGTAGAGGTGCTGCCCTCAGCCTGGCTTTGGTCTTTTCTGCTAGGCCTGAGACCGCGCTGCTGCGAGAGATGCCTGCTCACCTCTCGCTGCTCGTCAAGAGCATGAACAGTCCTGCCCTCGACGCGTTTCAGTCGGAGCCGGAGGCAGGCGCTGGGGGCGCTGGGCGGATCCGTAGATACGTGTCGGCTGGGTTTCTGGACAGACTTTCTTTCTCACACACTGAAGCGGGTCATTAAAATGTGATTTCATATTTACCTGGATTGCCTGGATCTTTGAACCATTGCCAGCGCTACAGAAATCCTACATAGCAGAACAAAGTGTCTAAGATTCGTGCGAGTATGTGGGATATGTTCACTCTAAATCATCTTAAAGGGAACTCGAATTTTATTGTAATTATCAGCAATCTCATGTCTTCAGCTTTCCAACCTGAAGGAGCTCTAAAATATAGGGGTAAAGTGAAATGAATGCTCTTGAGGTTGTAACCATCATCGCTGCTTGTCTCGATGTCTCACAACCATCATCACAGCGTGTTGCAATGTCTCACAACCATCATCACAGCGTGTCTCAATGTCTCACAACCATCATCACACCGTGTCTCAATGTCTCAAAACCATCATCACAGCATGTCTCAATGTCTCACAACCATCATAACAGCGTGTCTCAAAACCATCATCACAGCATGTCTCAATGTCTCACAACCATCATAACAGCGTGTCTCAATGTCTCACAACCATCACCACAGCGTGTTTCAATGTCTCACAGCCATCATCAGAGCTTGTCTCAATTTCTCAAAATCATCATTGCAGCGTGTCTCAATGTCTCACAACCATCATCACAGCTTATCCTCAGTGTCTCACAACCATCATCACAGTGTGTCTCAAGGTCTCACAACCATCATCACAGCTTGTCTTCAAGGTCTAACAACCATCATCACAGCATGTCTACAATGTCTCGCAACCATCATCGCCGCTTGTCTCAATGTCTCACAACCATCATCACAGCGTGTCTCAATGTCTCACAACCATCATCACAGCTTGTCTTCAATGTCTCACAACCATCATCGCAGCTTGTCTCAATGTGTCAGAACTATCATCGCAGCGTGTCTCCATGTCTCACAACCATCATCACAGTGTGTATCAATGTCTCACAACCATCATCACAGCGTGTTTCAATGTCTCACAACCATCATCACAGCATGTCTCATTGTCTCACAACCATCATCACAGCTTATCCTCAGTGTCTCACAACCATCATCACAGTGTGTCTCAATGTCTGACAACCATCATCACAGCTTGTCTTCAATGTCTCACAACCATCATCGCAGTGTGTCTCCATGTCTCACAACCATCATCACAGCGTGTCTTCAATGTCTCTCAACCATCATCCCAGCGTGTTGCAATGTCTCACAACCATCATCACAGAGTGTCTCAATGTCTCACAGCCATCATCACACCGTGTCTCAATGTCTCAAAACCATCATCACAGCATGTCTCAATGTCTCAAAACCATCATCACAGCGTGCCTCCATGTCTCACAACCATCATCACAGCGTGTCTCAATGTCTCACAACCATCATCACAGCGTGTTTCAATGTCTCACAGCCATCATCACATCTTGTCTCAATTTCTCAAAATCATCATTGCAGCGTGTCTCAATGTCTCACAACCATCATCACAGCGTGTCTCAATGTCTCGCATCCATCATCACAGCTTGTCTTCAATGTCTCGCATCCATCATCACAGCTTGTCTTCAATGTCTCACAACCATCATCACAGCGTGTCTCAATGTCTCACAACCATCATCACAGCGTGTCTCAGTGACTCACAACCATCATCACACCGTATCTCAATGTCTCACAACCATCATCACAGCTTGTCTCAATGTCTCACAACCATCATCAAAGCTTGTCTTCAATGTCTCACAACCATCATCACAGTGTGTCTCAATGTCTCAGAACCATCATCACAGCTTGTCCCAATGTCTCGCAACCATCATCACAGCGTGTTTCAATGTCTCACAGCCATCATCACAGCATCTCAATTTCTCAAAATCATCATTGCAGCGTGTCTCAATGTCTCACAACCATCATCACAGCGTGTCTCAACGTCTCGCATCCATCATCACAGCTTGTCTTCAATGTCTCACAACCATCATCACAGCGTGTTTCAATGTCTCACAGCCATCATCACAGCTTGTCTCAATTTCTCAAAATCATCATTGCAGCGTGTCTCAATGTCTCGCATCCATCATCACAGCTTGTCTTCAATGTCTCACAACCATCATCACAGCGTGTCTCAATGTCTCGCATCCATCATCACAGCTTGTCTCAATGTCTCACAACCATCATCACAGCGTGTTTCAATGTCTCACAGCCATCATCACAGCGTCTCAATTTCTCAAAATCATCATTGCAGCGTGTCTCAATGTCTCACAACCATCATCACAGCTTGTCTCAATGTCTCACAACCATCATCACAGCTTGTCTTCAATGTCTCACAACCATCATCACAGCTGGTCTTCAATGTCTCACAACCATCATCACAGCTTGTCTTCAATGAAGAGTAGGCGACTGTAGTCTCACTGTGAATTCCTAGTACCATATGAACCTTTCTTCATGTTCAGTGATGGTGGTGATGTGATCTCTCTGGTTCTTCAGTGCCCCAGAGAAAGCCCTTCTATATTTGAGAATGGCCTGCTGTGCCCCCACATAATCAACACTAAAGTATACAGAAAAGGGATGGATGGAATGCTTTAATGATTCTCAACCATTGGTAATTACTTGGGCAGCATCCCAGTCAATTGTTATTTTTCACACCTTGGCACCTCAGCGGGGACCCAGCTATATGCAAATCAGTCCTGACCTTCTCCAATGGGAATAGTCTAGAACGAACTGCCAGGCCAGGGCCTCCTTAAGTTCAGGCTGGGCTGTTCCCTTTGGAGCAGGGTCAATACTGATTTGCATATGGCTGGATCAGAGCCGAGGTGGAATGGTGTGCAAAATAACAATGGAATGTGATGCGGCCCAAGTAATTACGAGTGGCTGATATTAATTTGAGCATTCTACCCATCACTGTATACTTTGGTGTTCCTCATATTCAAAGGCATGTGGATCGGTCAGTAGGTGTGGCATTCCTGTGTCTCTCCTGCTATTCAATTTCTCCTGCTTATTAAATTTCTGGTAATGATAAAAGGCAAGTTAGTGTCCCATTTTGGTGGTTCCTAAGCTTTATGAATCCTCTCATCTCACATCAGTCAAAGGGTAGGTGACTAGCAGGATGTTGCTGTCGCACCTAAGTTCTGGATCCAAAAGCTTTCTCACATCCAATGGATTGTGGGAGGGCAGGCTGCGCCACATTTACTGCAACGCTCCATGTAGTGTGACTCATTCCATCACATCCAGTGGAATGTGAGAGGATAGGCTGTCGGGTGTTCTTGTGGCATCCAATCCCCATGCGACCCATATCTTCCGATCCAATGGATTGTGACAGGATAGACTGTTCGGTGTTCTTGTGGTATCCAATCCCCAGGTGACCCATGTCTCAACATCCAGTGGATTGTGATAGGGTAGACTGACGGGTGCTCTTGTGCTGTCCAATCCCTAGGTGATCCACTCCTGAAATGTGATCGGATGGACTGTCTATTCTTCCTGTGGCATCCAATACTGAGGTGACTCACTCCTTTCTATATTTGAATTTGAATTTGAAGTTGAATTTATATAGCAGGTAAATCACCCGTAGGTCTCATAGCGCTTGCAGAAATTCAGTGAGAGGACAGAGGGAAGGGCAGACCAGAGGACCTAAAAGAGCCAGGTTTTCAAGTTTCTGCGGAATGTCTTGTGATTAGGGTCTATTCTAATCTGAAGGGGTAGAGTGCTTGAAGGTTTCTGGGGATATTTTAGAAAAACATCTGACTGTGCGGACTTTCGGGACCGTTAAGAGGTGCTTGTCTGAGTAGCGGAGGGTTCTAGTCGGGCAGTAATCGGAGAGTTTTCTTTCCAAATATTTTGGTCCTTGGCCATTGATAGTTTTATGGACTAGGCAGCATATTTTAAATTTGATGCGTTTTTTTATGGGGAGCCAGTGAGTTTTCTGAGACATGGGGCCGATGAAGTGCGGGGGGGAAGATCGAGAACCAGCCTGGCCGCTGTATTTTGCAGGGTCTGAAGTTTTGTCAAAAGACTTTCATTGATGGCGGTAAGCAGTGCATTGCCATAGTCCAGGCGACTTACAATTAAGTCCTGTATTAGGGGCATGCAGGATGATATGGGGATCCACTTAAAGATCTTCCTAAGGCTGCGCATTAGTCCAAAGCTGGTGTGTACTACTTTGTTGACATGGGACGACATGGACAGTTTATTATCAATAGTGACTCCCAAATTCCGAACTGAATTCTTCGGGGCAGGACAGGGGCCTAATGTTAGTGGCCACCATTCATCTGACCAGTATTTCTGCGCGTTTCCAAACAGCATTATCTCGGTCTTTCCGGCGTTAAGCATCAGATAGTTATTGGTCATCCATTCCTTTATAGAGGTCATGCAGTGTTGGAATCTGGATTTAGTGTCTGTAGGGTTTGGACCTAGGGTGATTAGCAGCTGGGTGTTGTCAGCCTAAGACACAGTTTCAAAGCCATGAGCTCTGATTACCTTGGCCAGTGGGGATAGGTATAAGTTGAAAAGTATGGGGCTCAATATTGATCCCTGGGGAACTCCCTTATCGTTTTCCACGTTTGCTGAGGAAAAAAAGACCCAAGCTGGACCCTAGACCGCCTTCTGGTCATGTAGCTCTGAATCCAAAGTAGGGGTGAGCCCTCGACACCAATCCCAGCTAGGCACTCTAATGGAATGCTATGTGAGATGGTGTTGAAGGCTGCCGATAAGTCGAGTAGGATCAAGATGGCCGATTGCCTTGCGTCTATGGTCAGCTGAATATTATTCACCATCGCAAGAAGGCAGTCTCAGTGCTGTGAAAAGCTCTGAAGCCTGACTGGGATGGATCCAGTAGCTGGTTATCTTCCAGGTGTTTAACTAGTTGTTTATTTATTAAGGAATCCATGACTTTCCCGAAGAGTGGTAGAAGGGAGATCGGGCGGTAGTTTAGGGGTTGTTTTGGGTCGGCATTGTTCTTTTTTAGTATCGGTCTGATTATAGCCTCTTTCCAATGGGCGGGGACCGTACAATGGGCTAAAGATAGGTTCAGGGTGGAGGTCAATTCGGTGATCAGGGCTGGTGCAATTTTAGCTAGGATTTGGGAGGAGGCGGGGTCAGCTGGGGACCCTGATTTGAATTTCTTTATTGTGATGCCCACTTCTTCCTCTGAGAATGTGTGAAATTCTTTAAGGACATTATGAGGGGGCAGTTGTTCTCTGGGAAGTTGATCAGATAGACTTATGGTTACAGGTGGCGCAGTCGGTTTGGGAAATAGTTTGTTAATGTCGTTTATTTTTTCCGTGAAGTAAGTGGAGTGGACATTAACCCATTCCTGAGACTCCGTGAGTGGGAGTTGGCAGGATGAGGGGTTTGTGAATTCTTTTACTATTGAGTACAGTTCTCTATGCGAATTCCCTGCCTGGCTAATCCTGTTTCCGAGGTAGACTTTTTTTGCTGATGCTATCTTGTTCATGTAAACTTTATGTAAGGCTTTATACTGTTGTTTGTCCTTTATGTTTTTTGTTTTTCGCCATTGTCGTTCGGCTGTTCTGGCAGCCTGTTTAGCTGTTTTTAGGTTGGAGGTGAACCAGGGGGAAAGTTTGTTAGGGCATTTAGTTGCCTGTTTCGGGGCTATGATGTCTAAGGCAGTTGTGATGGCCCGATCTAAATCAGCAGCCGCCTTATTAGGGTGGGTAGACTGAGTCATTGGAGGGGGAACAAAGTGAGTAGAGAACGAATCAAGGTTGATCTTATTCCAGGAACGACTCATTTTCACTTCCTTTCTGAGGTGGGGTTGGGTGAGATTCACGGAAATGCTAAACTTGATTATGAGGTGATCTGACCATATAATGGGAAACAGCTCGTTGATCTGAATTTTCTGAGAATTTGTGGATATGAGATTTAGGGTGTGTCCTGCTTTATGTGTAGGGCCGGTCTCTAATATTGTTAGACCTAGCGAGTTGATACTGGTAATCAGCTCATTGGTATGAGGGTCATGTGTGAGTTCTGTGTGATGGTTGAAGTCCCCTAATAGGAGGAAATTACCGCACGCCAGAATATGAGGAGCTATAATTTCCATAAGCTGTGTGGTAAAATTGGTTTTGTTGCCAGGAGGTCTGTAGATGAGGTCTCCATTCCATGACTCCTTATTTGTTAGGTCTAGAGAAAAAAGAAGAATTTCACCCCAGTTTGCTATATGGGTGTCTATAATGTGAATTTTAATGTGTGACTTATGGATAATTGCTGTGCCTCCACCTCTCTTGCCCGTCCTGTCCAGTCTGGAGATGTTGTACTCCGAGGGAAGGGCGACAGCTATATCAGCGGTAGACGAATCTTGGAGCCATGTTTCCGTGATAAAGAAAAAGTCAGGTTTTTCTACATCTAACAATGCCCAGATTTCAAGTGAGTGTTTGGGAAGCGAACGGGCGTTGCCATATAGAGTTGAACTGTTTGAGTGACTGTGGAGGGAGCTTATTATATCTGCGCATGTCGTTCTCATGTGGCTTTGTTTCTTGACTGTTAGATGGTGAGAGGGCTTCTGTGGCGGAGCTATCTGCCTGTAGAGGGTGAAAGGCAGTATTTAGGGAGAGGAGCTCCAATCTAGTATATCTCAAAGTGGCCATGTGAATCGAAAGCTGGTTTGGAACGGACAAGGGGGATGGCGCCTGGCGACGGTCAGGCGCGGACGGGCGCAGACGGGCTTGCCTTTGGCGCGCTGCAGGCGCACTCGATTTCTTCACAGAGTGGGCGGGACCGCAAACAGCAGTGCGTGGAGTGCTAACCGGTGTTTCCAACCGGAAGTGAATCTGATTGGTGTTTTGACCCCTCCGTACAATCGGCACACACCGTGACGGACCAGGGGGACACCAAATGGCAGGTAAGCAGGTTTTAGCAAAGAATATTAATGGAAATTAATAGGATAGGCTGTTTTGTGTGATCCAGTTCCCAGACGACCCAGTTCTTCATGTGCAATGAAATTTGAGAGCACGAGCTGATGTGGTGCTCTTGTGGCATCCATTCGCCAAAAGACCCCTTCTTTCACATCAAAGGAGTGGTAGAGAACGGGATTTGTGGCATTCTTGTGTCTTCCAAGTTATTCATGACCCTTTTCCTTGTGCTAATTTTCATTGTGTTAGAAGTAGTTAGATTACTAACTTACCCCAATTCCAGCAATAGCTGGAGAGTGAGTGCAGATGGAGTTTGTGATTTTTAAAAGGTTGACATTTTCGACTTAGATTGTATTGTACTGTCTATGTTTTTTTAATCTTTATTTCTTCTATTAGATTTTTAAGTCTACATTTTTGTAATGCGTGCAAATCCCTGGTTGGCACTCTCCTAAATGTAATCACTCCTGTTCTCTTAGCGATAAGAATGCAATCCATTTGTGGGCGGCGGTAAATTCTACTGATCTCTGAAGGCTATATACAGCACGCGGTCCCCAAAGTCTAGTTTGTGTCACTCTTTTTGCACCACCTTTTGTATACTCTCTGAAACTATCCTAGTTTCAAAATAACTTATAACCTATAAAAGTTGATAATCCGCGTTATCATTACTATAAAATCCTTCATTTAAACTACGTGTCATAGCTTAAATAATAACAATTTAGTCATGATTACATGCTTTTGATTGGGACACTCTTTCCTGTCTGTTCCTTATATCCCAAAGCATTCCGGGCAACTTCTGCCCTTCTTCAGGGCAGACATAGGGTACTTTATCAGAATCTAGAAAACAATAAGAAAAAACTCTGTGTTGCCTGTGGGTCACACTGTGAGTGCAGTGCACAATGATGGCACAGTACGTTCACTCCCTGAGATGTGTGAGAGGCTGCGCAGCGGAGAATATATACGTGGGATACAATGCTATGTTTTGAGACGTCAAAGATAACAACTGTTACACTTTACAAGACTTTGTTCAACGATGACCTAGAACATAAGCGATACATGGTAATGATAGTAAAAATGTGCAAAACAATAGCACAGGTGAATATAGGAGCTATAAACAGGCAGCAAATGCCCAAAATGTTTTAAGAGCTAACAAGAGCCGGCAATTAAATTTTTGCAGATTTGCTAGCATTGTACTTTTTTACTCCCGCCATTTCTCTCCTTAGGTCAGTGATGGTAAGTGCACCCTCCATAGAACAGGTATTCAGAGTTTTTGGACATGATGCTTAGTTGACCGACTAGATAATGTGATGTGTCTAAAAGGTTTTCTGAAGAGTTAAGAGCAACTAAACTTCACCTTCATCGAGCTGAACGCAGTTGGCGGAGGAATTATTTGCCCAGAAAAAAGGAAGTTTATTTACTTCATCTTAAAAAATATGAAAAATCTTTCATCCAGAGCCAAATTGTTTTTTTCTCATATACAATTATAAATTCAACTAACAAATCTTAACAAATCTTCTGAATCATCTGGGAATTATTCAGTCTTGACAGAGTGACCGCAACGATCCCGCCTACACAGACTCTCAACCTTTTCTTCATTGATAAGCTCAAAATAATCAAAGACAGCATCCCCGTTAGTCCTCCCAATGCAGTAACCCTAATCAATGAGAGGAGCCCTTTTATATTGTCTGAGTGGCCGCCATCAGCAGGGTGCGCTTCTTGGACCTGCTAACTAAAGTAAAGTGGGGCTCCCTGAATGATATATGGCCTCCTAAAATCCTAAAAGTAGTCTTCTCTCTCTTTCAGGACCCAGCCTTATCTCTTCTCAATAACTCCCTTAGTCAAGGGATGATCCCCAAATCCTTTAAGGAGGCAAGAGTGGCCCCGCTATTAAAGAAAGTCAGGGAAAACCCACACATGTTGAAAAACTGTTGCCCCAAATCCTTTCTACCGTACTTAGCTAAGGTTCTGGAGGCACATACTGCCAGTTGCCTATGCTCCCTCCTAGAGGAAACGCATTACCTTGACCCAAATCGCATAGGGCTCTGACCAGCTCACTCTACTGAAGCAGTTATTCTTTCAGTCATGGATGATATGATGAAAGAAGCAAACAGGGGTAATCATCAAGTGCTGCTGCTTCTTGACCTGTCAGTGGCTTTCAACACGGTTGACCATGTGCTTCTGATTGACCGTGTCGGAGCCGCAGGCTTACAGGACTCAACGATAGACTGGATCATCTCATCTCTGAAAGACCGTCATCAGTCGGTCTGCGTACCCCCAGTCAGCTCCCCGAAGGCCAAACTCTCTTGTATAGTGCCTTTTTCTCTTCCGATCTCTTCAATCTATACATTCGCTCCTGAAGTATGCTCTGGTAAAGATGAAGGTAAAGAGTTACAACCACACAGACGACATGCAATTACTCTTGGCAATCGACAACTCACCGAAATTTAACGCTGCCTTTCAAAACACATCAATAATCACCCGAGACTGGATGAATAGTAATCAGCTCAAACTCTCAAATTGAATTCCGACAAGACGGAAATTGTCATTACCAGCACCAAGCTTGACTTGTTGAATCCGAGTTTCTGGAAAGTCCCAGCCCAAGAGTTCAATTAAGGCCTTGGGGCTTTCATTGAAAACCCAAAGAAGGGGCTGTAATATCAACTTGCTTCCTGCAATTGAGTAAAATAGGAAAAATAGGTAAATTTCTTACTTTTGAAGCCCTCATCCAGGTAATGATTGCATTAGTGATCTCCAAGCTAGATCACACAAACTCTCTTTACCTGGGCCGCCCTGAGGGACTCAACTGCAGGCTACAACAGACACAAAATCAGGAAGCCAGGCTCATCTTTCATAAACCTAGAAAATCTCACATTACTCCCTTGATGAAGGAACTGCATTGGCTACCAGTATCACAGCGTGCAGTATTCAAGACCGGCCACATCATTTTTAAAACTCTACATGTCAACAGCCCAGCGTTCATTTCGGCACATTTCCAAAAATAAACACCCATTCGCAATTTAAGATCCTCTCATCTGAATCTTCTTACCATTCCCTCATTTGAAAAGAAGAGACGCGGTGGATCTCGGTTTTCCGCACTCGCCTCCCCGAATATGGAACTCTCTGCCATTAGAAATTAGGATGACACGCTGTTCCATCAGATTTAGACTGCTCTTAAAAACATGGCTATTCAAACACACATACAACTAATGCTCAGGGCGTTGTGTGGTGGTTCTGTTATTCTAGATCAGTGATACTCAAAGTACGGCCCGGGGGCCACATGCGGCTTTCCTGACCTGACCCCTTGATCAACAGCAGCATTGGGCCGCTGTTCACTCGACTCAGCACTATCATTATTAAAAAAATGTTAATTATACAGGCAAGCATTTATTTAAAGGTTAATTGAAGCTAAAGAAAGGAACTAACTAGGTTGTCCTGCACCACTTAACTTTATACACCTTCATTTTCAAAGTCATCCTGCACCAAAAGTGCCCCCCCCCCCCCCCCCGACCCCAGATTGCCACCCTGCTAGCATCGATACGGCCACTGACGTAACAAAACTAGAGGAGGCCTCCCTGTAAGATACGTGGAGGGGCCCCCTCCGGGCTCAATCAGGAGCTGTCCGACCAGAGTTGTGTGCTGAGGGGGCACCCTGGAGCTTAGGAGCCCCCCGCACCGCGGGGGCTGCAGGGGCCAGTGTTACGCCTTGGATACAGCCCTCGGTCACATCACAGCCCAAACTTTGTGGCCCCTGGGCAAATGTTTGTGAGTACCCACGTTCTAGCGCAAGACACTGTTTGGCGTGCGTGCACTCTATAAATGCTTATAACATAACAATCTACCTTGGGATTGAAAGGTCCTCTCCCGGAGGACTAAAATGCATGGTTTTATACAGTCTTTCCTTGAAGAAACATGAGAACGGCCAATGTCATCTCCCGAACTAAACATCAGGCCACAGTGTGAGAATCTATGCATCCATTATGGAATAAATAAAATGGACTGTACGTGTGACAAGACACATTTGCATGTTTCCCTTCTTTCTCTTGAGTACTTGAAACAACAAGAATTAATGAACTTAGCTTATATTCACTTATTGTGTTTACAAGCAATTCAAAATCATCGATGACCCAACAAAAGCTTTCATAAATGAATAAAACAGCAGATAACTTTTTCATGATACCCCCAGTGGGAAGCAGGGGTCACAGGTCATAGGTTATACCCTTTCTATCCATTATAATTGGACACAAGTTGTTGGTGGTGTCCGTTTTGTCAATTGGGACACAGGGCACTGTCACTATAATTTTTTGTACAAAATAATACAACAAATATTCTGATAAAACAGTATTTGGCTTATGCAGTAATATGTTTCTTCCTACGGCATTATATTTCCAGTACGTGGATTCTATTATGCCTCTTTATTGATTATCCATCCATTGCCCACAAAAACGAATGTTTTTTGCTACATTGTATACCCTGGTTCAGTGTGCGTAGGGTGGCCCTTGTTTTTTGTCCGCCTTGATATTCTTGTACCAGGACATTATGTGGGTCGCTATTCAGTAGTAGAATTGCTTCTATCTTCAGGAAGTTATACAAGAGCCCATCTTCTTCGCAAAGCTTACCATAATGGCATAATATATAAATACAAACCTTCTTTCCTCCTCCATCCTTCTGCTATCATTCCAAATCCAAATAACTGACTAACCTATCCACCACTTAAAATGTACTTGCATGTTTCACTATACTAATTCAACACTAATCCTCTATGGGTCCCGGAGTAGCGTGCTACTCGCCGAAAAAACGCTTCGACGCCTCGTCAGGGGTAGTAAGCGCTATACAGATGCAATTGCAATGCAATACAATACAATAATGGGTGAGGCATGTGACATGTTAATGGCGTGTTCCTGATCTGGTCCTATGCTTGTATACAGTGCATGATCCTGAACAAATAAATCTGACACGTGAGCTTTTCTCTCAGGGCGCCACCCTCGCATGTGCAACCCACGTGGTAGGCCCAACACGCAGCGCGCGGAGCATACTGTTACATGCTCTGACCACGAGCTGTCATTGCACCTTTATTTATTCCCTCGGGTCCGCGCCTAGCCCCTAGGGTGTATGCCGACACATTGTAGGGTAGTGTCCGGGTGGCTCACTGCAAATATTACCCCCATTTGCAACATCATGTGTTAAGGGATGGGGTGGGGGGATTATGTAAAATGTAAATCCAGTACTTGTATAGCGCACAAATCACCCCCGAAGGGGTATTTCGGTGCTGGGGGCCGTTAGGAAGATTAAGCGAGCTATTGCCCAGAGTCGCATGGTGCTGGGCAGACCCCTCCCGCCGGAGCCGGGGATCGAACCGTGATCCTTAGCGTCCAGCGTCAGTCGCCCTGGCCACGGAGCCACAATTTATGCAAATTTGCCATTTTGCTTTCATAGTTGCATTTACCTCGAGGGGTGCGTCTATTTACCTCAAATTCATGTCGACAGTTAAAGTATTCTGGCCGGGCTCACTGTGAAATATTACATCATTATCTTTCACTACTGTCAACAGCTTCTTTAAAGAATGTTGACCTGTAGCTGATGTTTAAAGAGGCGTAATACCGAGTGTGTCGACAGCTCCTGTCAGCGCTCATCAGCTAAGTGAAGGAATGCTGCAGGTTTCATGTGAAAGATAGCACAGCCCGTGCAGCTCATGCTGCAGAGACGTGTGGCCCGATTCACAGAATGAACTTAAGACTCAATCCTAAACTTACTACTATTTTGGTATTCACAGAATGCACTTACTGCTTTTGGCATTCACAGAATGAACTTACTACTTTTGGTATTCACAGGAGTTAGGATTTTGTCTTAAGTTTGTTTTAAGACAGACTTAAGACAGACTTGTTAGTATTTTCAATCTCACTGGAACACTCACTGATGGAACTGTCTAGATGCCGCTCCCGCTCACCACTTGACCCTTGGCCAGCCAAGCAATATAAATCATTGGCCTCTTTTCTTAATCCCTTCCTCAACTACATCTGGAATGACTCGCTCAAAACCGGAATTTTCCCGGAGTCTTGGAAACATGCCCTACTGGTCCCGATTTTAAAGAAAGCTAATACAGATCCTAATGAGCCGGTGAACTATCGACCCATTTCTCTGCTTCCAGCCCCTGCCAAGGTCCTTGAAAAGCTAGTGCAGCAACAACTGGCAGGTTTTCTTGAAACCCACGGCCTACTTCATAAATCCCAACATGGTTTTAGAAAGTGCCATAGCACTGAGTCTGCCCTTATAGAAATGGCAGACTCTGTGCGGTGGAAACTGGATGGGGGTTCCAGAGCGGTGCTGGTGCTGCTCGACTTGTCGGCAGCATTCGACACTGTCTCTCACCCCATCTTGATTGACCGTCTTCGGTCGAAGGGTATTCAGGGGAAGGCCCTGGAGTGGCTGACCTCTTTTTTGTCTAATCGCACCCAGGCAGTCTATACTCACCCTTTTACCTCTGTTAGCCGTACCCTGAAATGGGGTGTCCCTCAAGGCTCGGCTTTGAGCCCACTATTGTTCAATGTTTATTTTTCTCCTCTGGCTGAACTCATTGCAAGGTCGGGCATCATAGCTACTTCCTATGCAGATGATATTCAGCTGCTTTTCTCCTATGAGAGTGCCACGCAAACTACTTTTGATCCTTTGAAGGATTGTCTGCGGGACATTTCAAAATGGATGGACCAGAACTGCCTCCGGATGAATGCGGCGAAAACGGAGGTTCTCTTTTTCCATCAACCCTCCCCTCTTGATTCAACTCTCTGGTGGCCACAGGAACTCAGCCTTCCCCCTGTCCCTAAGGACTCTGTAAAAAATCTAGGGGTCAAGTGGGACTCTAATCTTTCTTTTAGCAACCAAATACAGACCGTTTCAGCCGCTTGTTTTTCCAAGATCAGGATGATTAGGAAATTCATCACCTATCTCCCTAGTGATACCAGGAAAACCATAGTCCAGGCATTGATTACATCTCACCTGGACTATGCGAACGGCCTGTATTTAGGGTTGCCCGCGGGCCTCCTACATCGGCTCCAGACAGTCCAGAATGCGGCTGTTCGGCTGGTCTGCGGGGTTTCCCTACGCACCCATATTTCGCCACATCGCAGAGCATTACATTGGCTTCCAATCCATCAAAGAGCTGCATTCAAAGCCATGACCTTAGCCCATCGAGCAACTAGGGGTAGGGGATCGGCCTACCTCTCTGTTAGTATTCGTCCTTATTGTAACTCTCGGAACCTCCGTTCCAACTCCCAACATCTGCTTTCCATACCAAGATTCAGGAAAGCACGTTCTGGAGGTAAAACCTTCCAGGTCTGTGCCACAACTCTCTGGAACAAACTCCCGATCGCAATTAGGATGATCCAGGAAGAATTACCCTTTCGTAAGGCACTGAAAACTTTTCTCTTTTGTTAATTCCCCCAGGACTATCACTCTGCTTTCACTCAGAAGCGCCGGGACACCCCGTTGGGGTAGCTGCGCGCTATATAAATTACACAAATAAAATATTTTGTCTTAAGTCTGTCTTAAATCTGTCTTAAGTTTGTCTTAAGTCTGTCTTAAGTTTGTCTTAAGACAAACTTAAGAAAAAATCCTAACTTCTGTGAATACCAAAAGTAGTAAGTTCATTCTGTGAATACTAAAATAGTAGTAAGTTTAGGATTGAGTCTTAAGTTCATTCTGTGAATCGGACCCCTTCGCTCTAACCTGGAGTTCAGTAGTAGTTAGGATTAAAATTATTATACGATCCAATGCAAAATAGCTTTATTCGATATATGATCATAAAAGCACATTACAAACAACATTTAAATACTCATACTTTAAAACTTTTTTAGCTGGATTGTACAAAGTCCAAATAATTTATAAAATTAAATAAAAACTAAATTCAGAACAAAATGGAAGAAAAACAGATTTTGTTAAACTATAATTCATTGCGAATAAAGATAAAAACAATTTACTATTGAATCAGTCACATTCTATGTTTATCTAGGTAAACTAAAAATATTACTCATCACCCTGATATTGAATTTTCCTTGAAACAAAATTTACTCCCAGATTAGAAATTTACTGGGACACCATCACAAAGCCAAATGAAAGGAAACTGTATTTTCAACTCAGGGCAAGTTCATTACCCCTAAGATCGCTTACCTCCTGGTGGACTCCTGTAAGCGATAACATCTTCCCTGCCTGTGGGAGTTGCAATTAAACGCTTTTTGCCTGTTCTGCCTACACCACCCCCAGGAGAGTTTGGCTGACCCCTATGTGCAAACTACTTGGTACAAAAAGGAGTGCTGAGGCAGAAAGGCTTATATGTTCTAGTACTTTGCCATTTATCTCAATAGCGGTTGCCAAATACTTAGGGTGGGTATGAGTAATAAGGCGGAATTCCAGCCAATGAAGACGAATCAGTATTACTCCCACCATTATGGGTAACCCATTCCCAATACTTCTCTTTTAAAATCTTTTTAGAGAGAAAGAAGCTTCTGTTGGATCCTCCCATAGTATTTTCATATCCAAGCCTACTAGGCTATTTCTGACACTCCTTAGCCAACCAGTTTTGTGGAAGCCTTCGGGTTTTATTACATCAAGAAAACCCGCGGCATATGATGAGAGTTCAGGTGTTGTCCACAACATGCGCCAGTATAAAATAGGGCGCAGTAGGGCGCAGTTTGGCATTGCTCCCCAGATCATACCTTAGTGGCTTAGGGGGGTACTTTGGGGGAGGTTAGTAATGCTGCAGAGAAACTTATTTTCAGAGACACTTAGGCAAACTACTTTCTCAAAACCCCAAAGTTCTGCCCCGTAAAGTGCAGAACTGACAACTTTTGATTCGTAGACTTGGAGCACTGGTCTACTCGGTTTTGTTATTGACCTTTTATGTTCTATACTTAAGGCTCCCGTGAGTTGTCGATGTTTTAGAGCAGCTATGTCAATATGGTAATCCCACTTTAGACCCTTCTCTAGGTGGATACCCAAGTAAGTGAAAGACCTGACCTGTTCCAGTGGTTGATTATTCATTCAAATGTTTCCTTTAAAATTTCTGTGTGGATTAAAAGCTATAAATGTCATCTTTGCCACATTAACTTCCAGGCCTCGAGCAGCACAAAAGTCTTCAAAATTATTATAGTATGTCCATGATATGTTTCTGATTCTTGAGATCGTGTGCAGAACCCGGGGAGGGGAGGCGATTTAGCAGCGAGGGTAATCTATCTCCTAGTTTCCTCTTAGCCCCCCACTTCCTTGCACCCTGGTTTACTTTGGAAGCTAATGACCTCCTTCTGTGAATACATATTACAGGTAAGTAATGGGACCTTTACAACCACAGAGACGTGCTGAAGGAGCTTAGCAAAGGGGCGTTCATTTATCTGACAGTTTTCTAGAGCACTGACCAAACACGAAAGGTTTACAACACGCTCTCCTGTATCACAGTATAACAAGCATTGGCAAGGCCCACAGCTGTGGCGCTGGCTGCGAACCTGTGGCTCTGGTAGTGTTTGGGGATGTTTTTGTCAAACTGTACAAGTGAGGCAAATGTGTGTGTGTGTGTGTGTGTGTGTGCGTGTGCGTGTGCGGGTGTGCACAGTCGTATGAACATAATGACATCACTCACAGAGCGGTAAGCCAGTGGCTGAAGTGGGCTGACCCACTGCCCAATGCTGTATGCTCCCGAGGGGTGGGACTAACATGTGAACAACACACTATGGACCAATAAATGAAGCAGCTGGCAGAAGGTTTGTGGAAGCAAAATATATAATTTTATTAAACTCAAAAGGTCTTGGCCAATGAAAAGCCTAAAAGTAGGCATAATTGCATATAAGAGGGTTAGTTGTAGTCCTGGGTAAGTAGAATACGCAATATAATGGTGCTGGGGTTGCAGAAGGAAGAAGGTGAAGAGCTTTGTAGGGTAGACAGGGCACCACATTCGAATATTTGAGGCAAGGCCCTATTACAGTTGTCTCCCCAGTGGGAACCAATGACAGACGGGTTTGTGCAGAGGTTAATTGACAACAGTATTGCACATTATATGGGTATATGTGACGAACAGTATGCAGTAGAAGGCTTAGACACTAGGCCAGGAAGGATGCAGCTCAGAAAGGAAGCACTGTACACAGGGGGCCCGATTCACAGAACTAACTTAAGACAAAATCCTAAACTTACTACTTTTGGTATTCACAGAAGGCACTTACTCATCAATGAGTAAGTTACTTATCAATGAGTAAGTTACTCATCACTGAGTAAGTGCCTTCTGTGAATACCAAAATGAGTAAGTGCCTTCTGTGAATACCGAAATGAGTAAGTGCCTTCTGTGAATACCAAAATGGTAGTAAGTTTAGGATTTAGTCTTAAGTTAGTTCTCCAGCAGGCTGATGGTGGACTATGGGAGAGAGAGTATTAGACCCAGGACCATCTGCCCCTTGGAGTCAGCATCAGCAGATGAAGGAGAGGTGCATCCCCTGGGTCTGCCCGTTTGCCCTCTGGCTGGGTTGGAAGGACTCTTCCACCGTCTGTATCAGGTGTAATCTGAGGGGCGGAGTTGAAGAGGTTCAAGTGTCCTCTGTGTATGCATAGTTTAAGGAACTTTGGTAGACTGGCGGGTTTTGCTAAAATGGCTGAAAACGATAAACTCAGTTTGGCATAAATAACCCAATCCATTTATTTAAAAAAAAAACTGCGAATCTGGCACTAAAACGCGAACAGCTGGTGTAACCTGCATACAGAGAGAATTTACACCCATTTTGCACACAACTGAAATCACCTTCAAGGAGTGTTAAATACAAAACACATAATAATTCACCATTGCCCTGTATTTTCCGTAACATAGAAAAAGTTTGTGATTTAAAAATACACTGTTTGCAGTAATTAGCTAGTAGGTCATTTTTGCACTGATCACTTGGTGCAAAAAATCTTTTTAATTGTGCTGAGTGATGCAAATGTTGGTGCACATTTTCTCAATACCAGTACTATTTCTATTATCTGGCCTCTGTTTTAATCTCTGAAAAAGATTTTGAGTACTTACAAGGCAGTACTTGACTGAAAAAACTTATTGAAACCAGCTAGTCAAGTTCACTGACTGCATTTTGCAGTACATACAGCAGTACTATAGTAGTACTACTTAATTTCTACAATATACAATCCATAAAGCCACGAGTTTAAATTTAAAAATTGATTAATTAATTTAAGTGAATCCTATACATAACTTTTTGTAATGTTTAATACATAATAAGTAAATATATTAATTGTAGGGTAGATGGGATTTTACAAAATAAATTATATATATATATATATATATATATATATATATATATATATATATATATATATATATAAAACTATTTTACATTAGTATTTAACATAAAATAGTTTTACTATTTTTTTGAAAGTTTAATACATTTTTTTAAAATGTCCCTGTACTTTACCATAGGGAGATCCCCACCCCGGTGTCAAAGAACTCCACCTTCATGTGTGAAGTTACTAGTAGTAACTTTACACCATAAACTTGCCAATGGTGACGGCTAGGCCCAACTACAATTCAGAACTTATATTGGTCCCCTATAGCACATACACGAGAAACATCTGGGCCTTTGGTCAGGGACAAAATGGTTACAGTTTATCTGAGCAAATGAAGGGCATGAGTTTGCAAAAGGTTAGGGAACACAACCCTCAATAAATTATCACAACTCCGGTTGGATCAAGACTTGATGTAGGGTTAATGATTGGTGGCAAGAAGCGGGCTCCATTTGCCTTGGCATGGGACTTGTCCACTTTTAAGGATAATTAAGTAGGTTCCTGTTCCCTGCAATTTAGGAAGGGCTACTAGACCAAGTAACTGTGCCATGGCGTGGTTTGTCTTAATTTGTGGCATCCAAAACAAAGGGATGGATGGAATGTGTTCCGGTTCAGGGGTGACCCGGCTTGGCAGTTCAGGCTGGACTGTTCCCATTGGAGCTAGGTTAAGGCTGATTTGCATATAGATGGGTCCGAACTGAGGTGACATGGTGTGCAGAATACTTTAGCTTGTCTTAATTTGTGGCATATCCGTTTGATGTCTTTTGTGTAATTAGCATCTAGATTCATCAGTGACTGTGGTCTGGAGATGCACACTTGGTTTTATGGAAAGCAATTAGGAGTCCCCAGGGACAACTGCTGCTCCCTCTGACTTGCTCTATCGTTCCCATGGCACATCCCTTGCTAGCCCTGGTCTCTAAGGTAAAGAAGGCAGCAGCAGGGTCCTCGCCCTTCCCTAACATCTCAGCAGCAAATAAAAGTCTGTGCGGGCACAAGGTTGGGATGAGAGATCAGTCCAGTTTTGTCACGGGGTGTCAAAGAATTGTCGTATTGTCACTTAGTCTGTCCCTTTCATGGTGGTGAATGGACGTTACTGTTTGGATTCTGTCATTCCTAGGCCTTTGACGCTCTTAGAACAGAACTATCCCTTAGGTACACCTAGGGTATTGTTGGGTGCTTTGGGCTGCATCTGATAATTTACTACTTCTCACAAAAGCAAAGCTAATGAAAACCGCTAATAGACTTCAGACACAGAGTTTAGGGAATGTAATCCTATCCTTATATTGCCGGGACTTAGGGGTATTTCTATTGGCATGCTCTATCTATTCGAAGGATTTGGGGCTTCGATACTATTGGCCAGTTCACACACAGTGAACATAGGTGCTGGAAGTAGGGGTACCGAAGGTGCTGCAGCACCCCAAAACAAACCAGCTGGAGTTCAGAAGGTGAATGAGAAAGAAAGATACCTGTGAAGTTTGTTTTTATCTTGTCACATTTGCTATGCATTCAAAGACAAAGGTCAAATGTCAGGCTATGTCTTCTGATGAATTGCTGCTTATTCTTTTAACATGGGGATTGGTGTTAACTTTTCCTTCTCTGACTGCAAAGTTAGAGGATTTTGTAAAGTGCAGTATGTGACAATCTTTCAGGGGTTCAGGGAGAGTGAACCGAAAGGATATTGGATACCATTTTCCAGTTTTTTTTCAAGTCACAGCAACATTTAAATACCTGTAAATGAACAATAAAAATGTTTCTTAAAACAGCAGTTAGGAAAGCACCAAAGAAGGAAATTTGTGTAATTCTAAAGTATGATGGAAACAAAGATTTTAATAGGCTCAAATCAAGTCACTTAACTTGGTTATGTGAAAATTATAAATATTTGGCGATTTCCATACATTATCTCTGCACTCTATAGCTTTATCAGTAAAATTGCAGGTCACTGTGAATGTTGTTTCCAATTCAATAGAAAATGTGCTGCCTGTAAAGGACAGTGGGCTGACAACAATACTTTAAATGTGCTGCAAAATGCACCGCCGGCTACATCAGTAGAGTTGTAGAGCGCTACTTGTCACCCGTGAGGGTATCCAGGCGCTAATCTATGTTATTACAATGAATGAGTCCATTATGTGCTCCGCCTCCGACCACACTTTGGTGAAACATGTTCTTTGGCATAGCAGCCTTACTGCGGAGACTTTAGCAAATTTGTCTGATTGCCAAAGCGTATTTTGTTTGCAGAGTTAAGATGTCCATGATTTTAATCGTTGTTAATCTACAATTAAATGCGTTCTAAAAATAGCTGTGTTACTAACAAGTAGAACAGCTCATGTTTCATTATATTTGGTAAACAGGGCGGAAAAGTGGCCCAAAGCAAACTTTGGCTGACTTCCGCAAACACAACAGGCCAGACAAAAACACTCCCTGCTTGCTGATGGAAAGATGCTGAGCCAAGAAACTAATGCCCTTCCTCTCTCCCACAGGCAAAGATGAAGCTCCTATTCCTATTGGCCACTTTAACGCTGCTTCCAGCGCCCGCCTCTTTTGTAAGTATTTATTTATTCATGATATCTGAATTGTGTGGACACAACCACCTGTATCCTGTGCTAGTGTGGGTAGAGTGAAATAGGTCAATCGTGGAGTCTTTCACTGTCAAGTAAATGCACTTAATTTGATGCTTTGGAACCCAACAAGAGATTAAAAATGTCATCGAATTATAAACCATGGGTTTCAATATAAACAGAATTTTATTGGGGGATAGTGCCGACAGCCCATGAAAAAAACAACTACCTGTTTTTTTAGTAATTAAATAAAAGTACAATAGGCAGTTCAACTGAAACATATGAGACAGAAAGGCGGACAGTGCTCAAATCTGATTCATACAGTGGTAGGAGGATATGCATGTGAACTTAACAAGCACATACGGAAAAACGCAAGTTGTTCATCCTAACAGTAATAATACAACAATATTCAATATTATAAATTCCTTTTTACTTGGTTCACATGCAGTGCTTTAAATGGCGTTTTGACCCTGAATAATTTAATAAGTCATCTTCAGGACAAAAGAAATGTCTAAAGGTCCAAATGAGATCTGTAAGGAGATTATGGTACTGACAAAATGCAAATATTTAAGAGAAAATACACACGCAAGGAGCTGCTGCTCATGGGTGAGAGGATCACTTACCTGGATAGAATGTAAGCAATGGGTTAGAGTGCATATAGAAAAAGACTGCCAGGTCCCAACCTCAAATCCTAGGTAAAGGGGTAATTAGAAAAAAAGTGGGCAAATGGGTGAAGTGGAAAAGGGCCACATATGAAATCACACCAGAAAAGGCAGTGTTCCTAAAAATAGAGGGGCAAGAAAAAAGTCAGAACCAGCAAGAGATACTGGTGTCAATAAATACAAATGAGTCGTACTAAAGTTGGGGTCTTACCTGACCAACTGGACACACCAGTGGAGACCAATTCATTGTTTATTACTTGGCCTCTAAATATTGTCTTCTGACTCTGAGCAACATCAAATTAATTGTTTAATTATTCATTGTAATTTTCGATAATTTGTTGAAATCCAAAGTATCAACTTATGTTCATCTCTTATTCCAAAGAATCCTTGTTTCCTTTCATTTTAGTAGTTACTCATGTTCCCTTTGCCCTTGTTGTTTTCTTGTCCAATATAGAGAGTGTCTTTAGTTAATCTTTTATTGTGGAATCCTTGGACACTTGTAACACTGGAAAAATGCCCCAAACCTTTACAAAATAGGAGGCAGGAGGTGAAAGTCCAGGGTATATTTACAAAAATGCTTCCAACTCTGGAGAAGAAGACTTACTATTAATCCGGCTCAGTACCATTTTCCTCATGTAACGGTGTTCCACAGATGGTCTGTGATTTGTTTTTGCAGTTCTAAATTTACTGTAGCGTTCAGAGGATGAGTCTCTCAGTTTTGAAAAAGTACTGCTTGTTTTACGTCTCTGGACCAATTGCAAATGGGGCAGAGGGGCCGCCATGAATATATGACGCTTTTTCGCATGCGTTTACAACCCATGCCATAACAATGCGGTTGTTACAATGACTGCGTTGTTATTTTGCATACTGTTAGGGAAGGTGTCTGTTAAATTTAAATTTTAAATCCAACACCTTCTGCCCCCTAACGCAAGTCGTTGTTCTGACTTGTGTTGTAACGCTATGCGACATAGCATTGCGGTCGTTGTAACGACTACATTGTTATGGCATGAGTTGTTTAGCGTTCGAACTAAACACTGTTTACCGGCCTCCATCACTCTTCTGAACTTCAAACTTTCAGGAGTGAGGCAGAGATGCAGCATGGGGAAGCTTGAGAAAGAGAACCTCGAAAGCGTAGGATGCCACCTTAAAAACAAATGTTCTTCATCTGGTGGTCGCCAGCAGGTTTTTGGTGGATAACCGTAAACTTCTGATGTTAGATCCAAAGCGCTCTGGTGAGGTAGACAGGCACCTGACCAGGAAAACATTTTATTTGATCTTACCTGTGTTCTTTTACCTGACTCCATCATTCTTGTATAATTCATGACTTGATTATCATAAATCCGCATATATTGATCCCAAAGAGGCATGAAGTCTGTAGGTTACAATCATGGATGGCTTCGGGTTTCCTTGGTTTTCCCTCCTGCATTATCAAGAGTCAATATTGAAATTTGAATCTGATTGTCCCAAAATTAAATTTCCTTTTAGACATCATTTGTTCGTGCATCAGATAATTCTGTTGTCTTTGTCCAACTGTTTGAGCCCTCTCACTTGTATTTAACAGCATTACTGTTTTTTTATCTGGAGAAAACATTAGGAAGTAGTCATTTGGGTTCTCTGCTCAAGGATAATTGTATTCCTTACGGTCGACTTTGTTGTAAAAGTAGTTAATGTTCCTATTGCTATCATAAATCTGAGCTTTCTCTCCCACGCCCCACTATCACAAAGCCAGTTTATGCTTCTGTGCTATGTCACTTCTGTGACGCAGCAGCGTCGTAAACAATGCGCCACTATGCAACATATTTACAACGTGACGCATCTAGGGAGATGCGTCACGTTGTAAAGCCCTGCGCTACATTATAACTGTGTCAGGTATAATGTATGCAGGGTGGGCGTTCCTTCGCAAGGAAGCCTCATAAAAGTGACTCAGTGAAATCTACAAGATTTCACTGAGTCACTTTTACGACCTTGCTGTGTCAAAACCTTATTCCTGCTAGTAGCAGGCGTAAGGAGTGACGCAGCAAGTATAGGCTGCCCCTGCGCAGTGCTGGAGTTGGGTCGCATTTTTGACACAACTCCAGCACTGCGTCACCTTTATGCCGACAGATGCGTCACGCATCTGTCTATCCTTGCGCCAAGGTGCGCCCCAATGTAAATGTGGCGCATACATGGTGGTGCAAGTTTTTTTTAACGTGTAGCATTTTAACTGGCGCATCCCTGCTAATATGCACCAGTTCTTGTAAATCTGCCCCGTTGTATGTGCCCCCCATCATTAAGCAGCCTGTTGATGGTCCTCTCGCATTACAAAGATGCTTTATCCTCCTCCCAATATTAAAAAAGTGACTTGCGCTCCTTCACCACTACAAAACTTACATATGTTCTTTTCTCTATTAGAAGACTGATTTATGTTCTTTCACCATAATTATGGAGGTTTGTGTTTGTCCACCATTACAAAGGGGGTTTGAGTTCATCCACCAGTACAGCCGTG
The DNA here is from genome assembly GCF_964263255.1 of Lissotriton vulgaris. Lineage (NCBI taxonomy): Eukaryota > Metazoa > Chordata > Amphibia > Caudata > Salamandridae > Lissotriton > Lissotriton vulgaris. The sequence continues at coordinate 78,825,726 of NC_141697.1, forward strand.
GTTTGTGTTCGTCCACTATTACATTAGTTTTTTGTGCTCCTTCACCATTACAATGGACGTTTGCATTTGTACAACATTAAAATGGTGGCTCGTGTTCCTACACTATTAATAAGGTGCTTTGTCTTTGTCCACCATTAAAATGGTGTTTTGTCTTCCCCATCCATCACAATGGTGTCTTATGTTCTTCTCAGTAATACAAAGCTGGCCTATGTTCCTCCACCATTGCAAAGGTGCTTTATGTTCCTCCACCTTTAGAATTGTATTTTATGTTTCTTCACTATTAAAAGATTGATTTATGTTTCTTCACCATTATAATAATGATTATGCTCCACCACCATCACAAACGTGATTTATGTTCCTCTCCCTATTACAGTTCTGAAGGCTGCTTTATGTTCTTTATGTACCTCCACCATTAAAAATGGTATTGTGTTCCTATCACTGGGTTTGGGCTGGTGTATGTCTCTCTAACATTACAAATGTGGTTTATGTCCCTCTACCATTACAAAGGTGGTTTATGTCCCTCTAACATTACAAAGGTGGTTTATGTCCCTCTACCGTTACCAAGATGGCTTATGTCCGTCTACCGTTACAAAGGTGGCTTATGCCCCTCTAACATTACAAAGGTGGCTTATGCCCCTCTAACATTACAAAGGTGGTTTATGTCCCCCTACCATTACAAAGGTGGCTTATGTCCCACTACCGTTACAAAGGTGGCTTATGTCCCTTTAACATTCCAAAGGTGGTTTATGTCCCTCTACCATTACAAAGGTGGTTTATGTCCCTCTAACATTACAAAGGTGGTTTATGTCCCTCTACCATTACAAAGGTGGTTTATGTCCCTCTAACATTACAAATGTGGTTTATGTCCCTCTACCATTACAAAGGTGGTTTATGTCCCTCTAACATTACAAAGGTGGTTTATGTCCCTCTACCATTACAAAGGTGGTTTATGTCCCTCTACCATTACAAAGGTGGTTTATGTCTCTCCACCATTACAAAGGTGGTTTATCTCCCTCTACCATTAAGAAGATAGTTTATTTCACTCTAACATTACAAAGGGGGTTTATGTTCCTCTACCATTAAGAGGATAGTTTATGTCCCTCTACCATTACAAAGGTGGTTAATAATTGTATCCCTCTACCTTTACAAAGGTGTTTTATGACCCTCTACCATTAAGATAGTTTATGTCCCTCTACCATTATAAAGGTGGTTTATATCCCTCTACCGTTACAAAGGTGGTTTATGTCCGGTTACCATTGCAAAGGTGGTTTATGTCCCTTTACTATTACAAAGGTGGTTTATGTCTCTCTACCATTACAAAGGTGGTGTATGTCCCTCTTCCATTACAAAGTGGTTTATGTCCCTCTTCCGTTAAGACTATAGTTTATGTCCCTCTAACATTACAAAGGTGGTCTGTGTTCCTCTGCCTCTACAAAGGTGGTTTATGTCCCTCTACCACTACAAAGGTGGTTCTTCTCCGTCTACCATTAAAAAGATAATTTATGTCCCTCTACCATTACAAAGGTGGTTTAAATCCCTCTACCATTACAAAGGTGGTTTATGTCCCTTTACCTTTACAAAGGTGGTGTATGTCCCTCGACCATTACAAAGATAGTTTATGTCCCTCTACCATTACAAATGTGGTGTATGTCCCTCTTCCATTACAAAGGTGTACCCGATACACGGCGCCGGGAAACCTAAGAGAGGGAGATCAACAGAGACTAGGTGAACTGCCTACGTGGACGAAACGGCGCACCCGCCTATCCACTAACTTGTTTCTCCTCCCGGTTGTTGCCCCACTCAGGAAATTAACGAGATATTATACAGTCCGATCTAATAATTTTGGAAATCCGAATCTATGATTACACGCAACGCCCGGACTGGGCTTTTGCACAACGAACTTTCACCACTATCGTTTCCTTACGAGGACACTGAACAGAGTCTGCATACTGACCGGCCATCTACTTAAAAAATTCACTATCATAAGAATGTTTGAGGATTAGACATCCGGATGGATTGTATCCAATGTTCCCTCTAATTTTTTTCCTCTGTGTGCGGCAGTGGAGGGTCTCTGTGCGCTGCAACCATGGCTTTGTGCGCCAGGAACCGAACCTCGCTTGTCTGCGGCGCAAAATGCCACTCATTTTTGGTGCTCTCCTGCCCTCTGTCCCACTCCTTTTTGGTGCCCTCCTGCCCTCTGTCCCACTCATTTTTGGTGCCCTTCTGCCCTCTGTCCCACTCGTTTTTTGTGCCCTAATGCCCTCTGTCCCACTCGTTTTTTGTGCCCTTGTGCCCTCTGTCCCATCGTTTTTGGTGCCCTTCTGCTCTCTGCCCCACTCGTTTATAGTGCCCTTCTGACCTCTGTCCCACTCGTTTTTGGTGCCCTTCTGCCCTCTGTCCCACTCCTTGTTGTGCCTTTATGCCCTCTTACCCTCTGTCCTATCGTTTTTGGTGCCCTTCTGCCCTCTGCCCCACTCCTTTTTGGTGCCTTTCTGCTCCCTGCTCCCTGGTGTCCGTCCCTCCTCGCTGGTGTCCGTCCCTGCTCCACTGTGTCTGTCCCTGCTCCACGGTGTCTGTCCCTGCTCCACGGTGTCCGTCCCTGCTCCCCTGTGACTGTCCCTGCTCCCTGATGTCTGTCCCTGCTCCCCGTTGTCTGTTCCTGCTCCCTGATGTCTGTCCCTGCTCCCTGATGTCTGTCCCTGCTCCACGGTGTCTGTCCCTGCTCCCTGGTGTCCGTCCCTCCTCCCTGGTGTCCGTCCCTGCTCCACTGTGTCTGTCCCTGCTCCCCGGTGTCTGTCCCTGCTTGCTGGTGTCTGTCCCTGCTCCCCGGTGTCTGTCCCTGCTCGCTGGTGTCTGTCTCTGCTCCACAGTGTCTGACCCTGCTCCCCGGTGTCTGTCCCTGCTCCCTGGTGTCCGTCCCTGATGCCTGTCCCTGCTCCCCGGTGTCTGTCCCTGCTCCCCGGTGTCTGTCCCTGCTCCCCGGTGTCTGTCCCTGCTCCCTGGTGTCTGTCCCTGCTCCCTGATATCTGTTCCTGCTCCCTGATGTCTGTTCCCGCCCTGGTGTCTGTCCCTGCTCCCCGGTGTCCGTCCCTGGTGTCTGTCCCTACTCCCCGGTGTCTGTCCCTGCTCCCCGGTGTCCGTCCCTGGTGTCTGTCCCTACTCCCTGTTGCCTGTCCCTGCTCTCTGGTGTCTGTCCCTGTCCCTGGTGTCTGTCCCTGCTCCCTGGTGTCTGTTCCTGGTGTCTGTCCCTGATCCCTGGTGTCTGTCCCTGATCCCTGGTGTCTGTCCCTGCTCCCCGGTGTCTGTCCCTGCTCCCTGGTGCCTGTTCCTGCTCCCTGGTGTCTGTTCCTGCTCCCTGATTTCTGTCCCCGCCCTGGTGTCTGTCCCTGCTCCCTGGTGTCTGTCCCTGCTCCCTGATGTCTGTCCCTGCTCTCTGGTGTCTGTCCCTGTCCCTGGTGTCTGTCCCTGCTCCCTGGTGTCTGTTCCTGGTGTCTGTCCCTGATCCCTGGTGTCTGTCCCTGATCCCTGGTGTCTGTCCCTGCTCCCCGGTGTCTGTCCCTGCTCCCTGGTGCCTGTCCCTGCTCCCTGGTGTCTGTTCCTGCTCCCTGATTTCTGTCCCCGCCCTGGTGTCTGTCCCTGCTCCCTGGTGTCTGTCCCTGCTCCCTGATGTCTGTCCCTGCTCCCTGGTTTCTGTCCCTGCTCCCTGGTGTCTGTCCCTGCTCCTGGGTGTCTGTCCCTGCTCCACGGTGTCTGTCCCTCCTCCCTGGTGTCCGTCCCTGCTCCGCTGTGTCTGTCCCTGCTCCCTGGTGTCTGTCCCTGCTCCCTGGTGTCTGTCCCTGCTCCCCGGTGTCTGTCCCTGCTCGCTGGTGTCTGTCCCTGCTCCACAGTGTCTGTCCCTGCTCCCCGGTGTCTGTCCCTGCTCCCTGGTGTCCGTCCCTGATGTCTGTCCCTGTTCCCCGGTGTCTGTCCCTGCTCCCCGGTGTCTGTCCCTGCTCCCTGGTGTCTGTCCCTGCTCCCTGATATCTGTTCCTGCTCCCTGATGTCTGTTCCCGCCCTGGTGTCTGTCCCTCCTCCCCGGTGTCCGTCCCTGGTGTCTGTCCCTACTTCCCAGTGTCTGTCCCTGCTCCCCGGTGTCCGTCCCTGGTGTCTGTCCCTACTCCCTGTTGTCTGTCCCTGCTCCCTGGTGTCTGTCCCTGTCCCTGGTGTCTGTCCCTGCTCCCTGGTGTCTGTTCCTATCCCTGGTGTCTGTCCCTGATCCCTGGTGTCTGTCCCTGCTCCCCGGTGTCTGTCCTTGCTCCCTGGTGTCTGTCCCTGCTCCCTATTGTCTGTTCCTGCTCCCTGATTTCTGTCCCCGCCCTGGTGTCTGTCCCTGCTCCCTGGTGTCCGTCCCTGGTGTCCGTCCCTGCTCCCTGGTGTCTGTCCCTGCTCCCCGATGTCTGTCCCTGCTCCCCGGTGTCTGTCCCTGCTCCCTGGTGTCTGTCCCTGCTCCCGGGTGTCTGTCCCTGCTCCACGGTGTCTGTCCCTGCTCCCTGGTGTCTGTCCCTGCTCCCTGGTGTCTGTCCCTGCTCCCGGGTGTCTGTCCCTGCTCCACGGTGTCTGTCCCTACTCCCTGGTGTCTGTCCCTGGTGTCTGTCCCTGGTTTTAGTTCGGTTGTTAACCGAGGCCTTTCCATTTTTACTAAAACTATATATATATATATACATACTATTTTTATAAGGACTTTCAACCTGCTCTCTTCACAATGGCCTGTTATGTTTGTCATTTGCATTTTATTACGCACACTATCGGATAAAACATGGATCAATGTGGGTCAGCACGTTTTACCATTTCAAAAATATTTTTGAAGGCCCAGGTGTTTCTCCAGCAATAACTTTTTGAAAAATCTTGTTAATTTTTTCTGTCCATGTGAGCTACATTCAGTCGTCTGTGTTAAGTCTATACTAATGGTCTTGATGATCGTTCGTCTTTCCCTTACAGGACAGGAGAGCTGGAGGAAGGCAACGCAACACAAAGGATCACAAACAGCCCCTCAGTAGTGCACAATGACGATTCTTACAGGGCACAGCTGCGGGGCTGATTGTAGGTCCTTTGAATTAGTATTCGTGTTAATTGCAGCACACCGGGGGGAGGGGGGGCTACAATTAACATGAATACTAAAGGTTCACAATCAGCCCCGCAGCTGTGCGGTGTAAGAAAAGGAATGCAGAGTGTCAAACACAGCGTGTGCTAAAGCACACGCTGTGTTTGAGACTGCTATTTTTCTCAATCTCCCGCAACGAGGAAATGGCACTTTTTCGCGCCGCTCGCATTTTAAAAGCGGCGGCGCGAATGGTGTTGCTGGAGTGCGCGCTAAATTCAGCAACCTGCGCGCTTAGGGTGACTTCTCTGCGCGTGCGCTCACCCGCGCAGCTTGTTGGGAACAGTGATTGTATCTAGTCAAAAAGTGTTTCAATCAAGCCCTGAAGATTCGCAGTTTGTTCCCTGCGATGAAACACGTGTTGACTTTTGAAATGGAACAATAAACAGAAGTGACTACACCAAGAACAGACTGTTTCTCCACCTATTTATCTCCATGCACATATATTCATTCTCGGAGATTCACTAATGTTTAGATTTGTCCTAATGCCTTTATCATTTTTCTACAACAACTTACACTATTACTATTCACTTACTGTATGTTTATAGTGCAGGGGCAATATTGTTTTTCTGTTGTGTGGATCAGCTTGCTGGTCCCTCTTGGAGCGGTTTAGAGGTATTACCGCTCGCCTCATTGCCTAAACTGACTACCGTTTTAATATATTACCTTGCGGCAACCTAGGAAGTGTGCCCAGTAATTCTGGAAAACTAAAAGACCTCTAAGCTGTTTTTGTGTAACAAAGGCGGTTTATGTCCCTCTACCATTACAAAGGTGGTTTATGTCTCTCTACCATTACAAAGGTGGTGTATGTCCCTCGATCATTACAAAGGTGGTGTATGTCCCTCTTCCATTACAAAGGCGGTTTATGTACCTCTACCATTACAAAGGCGGTTTATGTCCCTCTACCATTACAAAGGTGGTTTATGGCCCTCTACCATTAAGAGGATAATTTATGTCCCTCTAACATTACAAAGGTTGTGTTAATTATAATACTGCTCCACATTCATGCCCTTATTTGTGTTCCTGCTCATAGAATTATAACTTACATCAGCAAAAAGTTTGTGTACTGTGAGTCAAAATTGCCCGTATTGGCACACCAAGCCAGTGCATCTGGGGACTGCACTTGAGAAAGTACAGCTAGTATTTTGAGTATTTGATGTGTCAACAGGTTGGAGAACACACGCCGATTGCATGGCTGAACTGAGAAATTGTGCATAAATTGATAAATCAGGTGTGCATTTTAAGGCTATTATATCAAATCGCTTCATTAGATGTAACATGGTGGAACGAAATAAAAAGTATACATGGAAGTGAAACTAATGCTGCATTATGGGAACAGAAAGGTCATTTAAATGTAAGCACTGAAGTCAGAGAGGTCATTCTCAGGCATACACATCTATGGCACACAATCAATAAGAACTGTGGTTTCCACGTCGGCAATATGTTTATAGTATCATTACAGAAAGCAGTGCGGGCTTACAGGCAGTTGTTAGACACTAGTAAGGAGAAAGAATTTCATAACTTCACCCCAAAATCCTTGGAAGCAGCGTGTTGTGGGCACGCTCTTAGAGAAAGCCACCAGCCAATGGACCGGGTGGGGCGACAACTCATAGGTCTCTTATGCTCAGGATTCCTAAATTCGGATCCACTGAGGCATAGCAGAGTACACCGGAACCACGCTCAGGTCGCTCTGTTGGTCCACTTTGGCCAGGCGTGTATTTACCTAAACCTGTTAATAGAAAAACATATTGTGTAGGAATGAGTCATAACTGAAGCCAAGATCTGTAAATCAATGACTGATCATGGATTGTTACCTTAGTGACTGAGCTGTCAAAAGTTTGTGAAAATAGGGTTGATGCTCATCCTGGTGATATCATGTTTTTACCAAACACTTCTGTCAATGGTCCAAATAAAATGGTTGAACAAACATACTGTCAACATTTGATTTTGAGGCATGGCATGAGTTTCAACAAACATATTTTCAACATTTGACTTAGAGACATAGCATGGGTTTAAACAAACATATTTTCAACATTTGACTTAGAGGCATAGCATGGGTTTAAACAAACATATTTTCAACATTTGACTTAGAGGCATAGCATGGGTTTAAACAAACATATTTTCAACATTTGACTTAGAGGCATAACATCAGTTTAAACAAACATATTTTCAACATTTGACTTAGAGGCATAGCATGGGTTTAAACAAACATATTTTCAACATTTGACTTAGAGGCATAGCATGGGTTTAAACAAACATATTTTCAACATTTGACTTAGAGGCATGGCATGGGTTTCAACACACATGTTGTCAACATTTGACTTAGAGGCATAGCATGGGTTTAAACAAACATATTTTCAACGTTTGACTTAGAGGCATAGCATGGGTTTAAACAAACATGTTGTCAACATTTGACTTAGAGGCATAGCATGGGTTTAAACAAACATATTTTCAACATTTGACTTAGAGGCATAGCATGGGTTTAAACAAACATATTTTCAACATTTGACTTAGAGGCATAGCATGGGTTTAAACAAACATATTTTCAACATTTGACTTAGAGGCATAGCATGGGTTTAAACAAACATATTTTCAACATTTGACTTAGAGGCATAGCATGGGTTTAAACAAACATATTTTCGACATTTGACTTAGAGGCATAGCATGGGTTTAAGCAAACATATTTTCAACATTTGACTTACAGGCGTGGCATGGGTTTCAACAAACATATTTTCAACATTTGACTTAGAGGCATGGCATGGGTTTCAACAAACATATTGTCAACATTTGACTTAGAGGCATGGCATGGGTTTCAACAATCATATTGTCAACATTTGACTGAGAGGCATGGCATGGGTTTCAACACACATGTTGTCCACTGGGCACATAGCAAAAGCAGAGCAAAGAGTTTTACTTCAACAAGCCTGCCTGGACAAGAGAATTGCATTATTAAGTGCAGTCACTCTGAAATGCTTTAACTGCTACCACATGATACAGTTTTTAATCACTCAATATTGCTTAAAATTCGATTTGTGTATTTGTCCATATTATGTTCCAAACATCATCAATGTTCATTAGGAACTGGGATATGGTTGGTAATGCTATATCTATAGCGTGTAGCCAGTTCTTATTTAAACGTATGCCAATGCATCATACATTTTTCAAAATATGCTGGATTTTTGAGGTTTATGTGGCTCTGCCCATTTTCATTTCTAAGATGTCTTAGTGCACTGATAGGGATACAACCTTGTGTAAAACGTTGACAAAGCTCACACTTGTGTCCTGTTGGTGCAGACAATTTGGATGTAATATAATGTTCTGAATATGATAGAAGAGCCCTCTTAACAAAACCCAGGCCCAGAACGGCTGATGATGCAAGACCCTGTGCTAGGCAGTGTATCACATTCCCAACAGCCACCGCTGCTTCGCAAAACAGCAGTTGCTATAAGACAATTCCTACAGGACTGCATCTGTAAGACAAGTCTTAGAGATGTTATGTTATGTTCTGTTAGTAACACTTATATAGTGCATAATTACCATTGGTCTCTTAGTGCTTGTCTAAGGGTTAGCCACCTTGTACCAACTAATACTTGACAGAGACTTTCGATCAGGGTCTACCAAAGGCCTGTTCATACAAAACGGTTTTCAATCTCTTACGAAATAGAAGGAGGTTGTTTTCTCTTCGCAGACTTTCCGGCAGCCCGTTCCACAACTGAGGTATCAAGATTGAGAAAGCCCGGCCTCCCACGGTCGATTTGTTAAAGCGTGGACGGGTCAGCAAAGCTGCAGGTTCCATGTTGTCAGAGACTTATGTTTACAAATTGCAATGAGCAGGAGCTATGGAGCTGCAGAACCAACACTGGGCCTACTTAGCTTCCATATCTACCCTCCTGGGTCATTTTCCCTGTGCACATCTAGGGTCTCGTTTAGACATGGCCAGAATGGACAAAGGCCCTGAACAAATATACGTCCCCTCACCTCTCTTGGGTTTCAGCCTATTGATAGGACAATGAGGAAGTGTGGCTGATGAGGAGAGAGCGATGGTTTTACATGTAGCAAATTGTGTATCATCTGTATATTTTAAAGTGACACCTTATGTGCTGACGTGGTGAAAGGCATAGCGTGTAAAGAGTGGTCATAGTCAATGGTGTGATGCTTCATTATTATTGTGTTGTTTTGCAATACAACATTTATAAAGGCTTACTACCCCTAGGTGGGGCACTGAAGCTCTTGCCTACATGAGTAGCACGTTGGATGGTGTAGAGTGTTTAGTTGGAAGGGCGTTGTCTTTATTTTGATCCTATGTCAGAAGTGTGTCCATGTTGTGCGTGATGACCACAGAGGTGCAGTGTTTGTGTTACGTAGCACTTAGCTGTGTGATGGATAGTGAAGTGTGAGAGAGAGAGAGACAGTGGCGGCTGGCATGGATCATGGGTGGGAGGATGAGGTGTGTCGGGGGAGGAAGAGGAATGTACAAAAAATTAACAAAAAAACCACTTACCTTATTGCCTCGTCTCTGCTCCTTCTTTCCTCCGTTGGACTCAGGCCAGAACAGCAACCAGGAAGCGCACCCAGGCTCCCCTGACCAATCGCAATGCTGCAATGCAGCGTTGTGATTGGTGAGCACCCAGGCTCCCCTGACCAATCAGAATACTGCAGTGCTGCGTTGTGAGTGGTCTGAGCGCTGTGGTTTGGTGTTCAGATGGAGACTGGAGGCCTGGGCATGATCTCCATGCAGGCTGTAATGCAGTCAAGCATTCATGCACACTTGGAGCGGGCAATCCATTCCTCCCCTGCCCTTCTCTGAGAGCAGAGCAGCCCGACCCGCCTGCAAAGCTGCTGGAAACAATAAAGTGATAATAACAACAAGTTATTCGCATTTTATTTTTCCTTTTGTCACTCTGCTTAAAAGCAGTGAGGCAATGTTCCTCCGCCTTAGTGGAGGAGCCGCCACTGGACAGGGATGCACAGTTTTATGGTTTTCAGCATGCTGGTAGCGTTGAGCAGCACTGCAGTTCCCTTTATGGTATTGTTTTCTTTTCATAGTCCACGTAACTGGTTACTGCACTGGGTTGTCCCTTCTGATATACCTTGTTTCAAGTTTAAAGTTCATGGTCAGAGCAGGGGTAGGTTGGAGGAAGACAGGGATCAGAGATCTTCTGGGATGGTCTTTCTTACTCTCACTCCACATCTGATTCCTACTGTGAGACGTCCAAAGCAGTCATAATATGCCGCTTGTTATGGCAGATTTTGCTCTCAGAAACAGTGCAGGTGTCAAATCTGTAACGTCGTTAAGTGTTAAGTTCAAATAAACATGCATTTCATGTGTAAGCTGAGTTACATCGTGACAGATAAGAAGACTTCTTTGTTTTTTTTAAAGTGTGATGTTTGTAGTGTGATCTCCATCCCATGGCCTGCTCTGTGCTGCAGACAGGCCCTGGCACAGAGCTTGTTACTGCTGGCCCTGTGTTCACCGGTGTATAGGTTCAGAGGCATCAGTGTCACCTGGATTGGCACACTGCAGGTGGCATAGCCACAGGGGTACCTGGCAGAGTGGTGTCGGGGGTACCTGGCAGGGTGGTGTCAGGGGTACCTGGCAGGGTGGTGTCAGGGGTACCTGGCAGGGTGGTGTCAGGGGTACCTGGCAGGGTGGTGTCAGGGGTACCTGGCAGGGTGGTGTCAGGGGTACCTGGCAGGGTGGTGTCAGGGGTACCTGGCAGGGTGGTGTCAGGGGTACCTGGCAGGGTGGTGTCAGAGGTACCTGGCAGGGTGGTGTCAGGGGTACCTGGCAGGGTGGTGTCAGGGGTACCTGGCAGGGTGGCGTCAGGGGTACCTGGCAGGGTGGTGTCAGGGGTACCTGGCAGGGTGGTGTCAGGGGTACCTGGCAGGGTGGTGTCAGGGGTACCTGGCAGGGTGGTGTCAGGGGTACCGGGCAGGGTGGTGTCAGGGGTACCTGGCAGGGTGGCGTCAGGGGTACCTGGCAGGGTGGCGTCAGGGGCACCTGGCAGGGTGGTGTCAGAGGTACCTGGCAGGGTGGCGTCAGGGGTACCTGGCAGGGTGGTGTCAGAGGTACCTGGCAGGGTGGTGTCAGGGGTACCTGGCAGGGTGGCGTCAGGGGTACCTGGCAGGGTGGTGTCAGGGGTACCTGGCAGGGTGGCGTCAGGGGTACCTGGCAGAGTGGTGTCAGGGGTACCTGGCAGGGTGGCGTCAGGGGTACCTGGCAGGGTGGTGTCAGGGGTACCTGGCAGGGTGGCGTCAGGGGTACCTGGCAGGGTGGTGTCAGGGGTACCTGGCAGGGTGGTGTCAGGGGTACCTGGCAGGGTGGTGTCAGAGGTACCTGGCAGGGTGGTGTCAGGGGTACCTGGCAGGGTGGTGTCAGAGGTACCTGGCAGGGTGGTGTCAGGGGTACCTGGCAGGGTGGTGTCAGGGGTACCTGGCAGGGTGGTGTCAGGGGTACCTGGCAGGGTGGTGTCAGGGGTACCTGGCAGGGTGGTGTCAGGGGTACCTGGCAGGGTGGTGTCAGGGGTACCTGGCAGGGTGGTGTCAGGGGTACCTGGCAGAGTGGTGTCAGGGGTACCTGGCAGGGTGGTGTCAGGGGTACCTGGCAGGGTGGTGTCAGAGGTACCTGGCAGGGTGGTGTCAGGGGTACCTGGCAGGGTGGTGTCAGGGGTACCTGGCAGGGTGGTGTCAGGTGTATCTGGCAGGGTGGTGTCAGGGGTACCTGGCAGGGTGGTGTCAGAGGTACCTGGCAGGGTGGTGTCAGGGGTACCTGGCAGGGTGGTGTCAGGGGTACCTGGCAGGGTGGTGTCAGGGGTACCTGGCAGGGTGGTGTCAGGGGTACCTGGCAGAGTGGTGTCAGGGGTACCTGGCAGGGTGGTGTCAGGGGTACCTGGCAGGGTGGTGTCAGGGGTACCTGGCAGGGTGGTGTCAGGGGTACCTGGCAGAGTGGTGTCAGGGGTACCTGGCAGGGTGGTGTCAGGGGTACCTGGCAGGGTGGTGTCAGGGGTACCTGGCAGGGTGGTGTCAGGGGTACCTGGCAGGGTGGTGTCAGAGGTACCTGGCAGGGTGGTGTCAGGGGTACCTGGCAGGGTGGTGTCAGGGGTACCTGGCAGGGTGGTGTCAGTGGTACCTGGCTGAGTGGTGTCAGGGGTACCTGGCAGGGTGGTGTCAGGGGTACCTGGCAGGGTGGTGTCAGGGGTACCTGGCAGGGTGGTGTCAGGGGTACCTGGCAGGGTGGTGTCAGGGGTACCTGGCAGGGTGGTGTCAGGGGTACCTGGCAGAGTGGTGTCAGGGGTACCTGGCAGAGTGGTGTCAGGGGTACCTGGCAGGGTGGTGTCAGGGGTACCTGGCAGGGTGGTGTCAGGGGTACCTGGCAGGGTGGTGTCAGGGGTACCTGGCAGAGTGGTGTCAGGGGTACCTGGCAGGGTGGTGTCAGGGGTACCTGGCAGGGTGGTGTCAGGGGTACCTGGCAGGGTGGTGTCTGGTGATCCTGCATCGGTACCACAGACCACATTTGTCCTGAAATGGTTTGCTAAGTTTACTTTTCAGGGCACAGGGGACGCGCTGCTGGCCATTCGTTTGCTGAAGAAATCAGTGCTCACAACATCAGACAAGTGCAGTGTAGGGCGCCTACAAATCTACCATGTTTGTAGAGTTCCAGGAATATTCTTTTCTGATAACTAAAGTCAGAAATCTTTTCAGATCGCAGGAAGAAACCTCAAATTAGTATATTCTTTTTTAAAATAAAGAGAAATATTTGTCAATGATCCCAGAGACGTCAACAGAGTAATACAGAAAAGCGCCTTAAATGCTATAGGCTTGCTCGTCACTACAAGCGTACACAATGATTCCTCGACTGATTGACCAATCGCATGTTACAGTTTAGCCACATACTCTTTCATTATAAATTCTGCCAGGGAGATGCATGTTGCATACATTAACGTAACGTTTCAGACTAGTTAAAACAGGCCCTAGAGTGGGTGTGTCACTGTAGACTTGTGCTTTCACTGGTTGCCTATTCCCAAATAGCGCCTTCCTGGGCAGTACTTGCATTGGAGGAGCTATCCAGGATTGGTTCAACTGCCCTCATACGACTTTTGAACATGGGTTCAATAATACAGAATTGTTTGCAGGGTACATTTTGTGGATAAGGGCTCCTGGTTTTTGCGTTGGATCTCATTGCAGGATAAATGTTCCCAGGGCCAGCTTTAGTGTTGGTGACACCCGGTGCGGCAATGTTTGTTGACCGCCCTCCATATTTGAGTTGGTGGCCAACTCCACCACGGATTTCTTAACCACCACTTTTCAACAGTGCCACTCAAGTCTCCATAACCACTCTCTGTCAGATGCATTTAATGAGTTATATGGTGCCAATCATACCAGTGCAGGGTGTCAGAGCACTTTGCATCACACACATTACATAGAGACAAGCAATCATACAAGTGTAAATCAATGTATATAAAGTGATACATAAGACAGAGGACTACAAGGTGTAAGAGTCGCATGTCATCCATATTGGTAGGCAGTATAGTTTAAGACTGCTTGGTCTGGATAAGCAGAAACTCAAAACTAAAAATGGAACACTAAAGTTGGGGGTTCTCTTTAATAATAAGTATGAATTTCTACCCAAATGAACCCTTTTTGCAACATTAATCTATGCTCTAATCTTTACCTTGCAGTTTGCATGCAGTTCTTTGATGACAGTTAATAATTCATGGTTCTATATTAGGAATTTAATTTACTGCAGGTAACAAAAGGATCTCTCTTACAGAAGAAGTAACCCACTGACCTATTTACATTATATTCTCTTTGTGATCGGCATGGTACATGTTCTTTGCAGCAGGCATATTAATACAATGCTGTCCCTTTTGAAGAGCCAAAACGTGCACTAGACAAGACTCCAATCTCTCTCCAGGAAGAACATTAATAAAGGAGTTATCTTGACATTTTTATGGTTGCCTGAAAAATGATGGAGGCCAAGAATGCACCACCTCTAAATGTTCCAATTTAGAGGTGGGCGGGCCAACAATTTAACATGAAGAGCTGAGCCATGCAGAGGGTTGGCTCTGGCTTTATGAGCCGGGTCTGGTGGCTCAGTGGACTAATACGTCCACTGCAGGGGCCTGTGTTTGACCTCATGGTCACAGGTTCAAATCCCAGCGGGTCCACTCAGCCTTTCTTCTATCTGAGGTCGATAAACTGAGTACTGTTGAGTAAAAAGAAACACCTGTTATTCAGCGCCAAGATACCTACAGGTGAACGTGTGCTTTACAAATTACATAAGTTATGTTATGCATGAGCCGAGCCCTAAGAATATGTGGCATGAAAATTATGCAACAAACATCATGTTAGAATATGGTAAGGTGTCTTGAAAATTCAAAAAAATCAAATTTCCTTATCATGCGCGATCACTACAGCAGATTATGCTTCTGTATGGAGAGGTATGTATTAAAAGTGATACTTTTCGAACAGAAACTGAAAAAAATACTTATCCATGCCCCTGTGATGTCAAGTCTATTACTGAACTAAGACGCAACTCCGTTATCATGCATATCTTCTATGCTACTTAGTTTATTAGTATACACAGATCAATATTATAGTTTATTAAATCAAACCCAAGATAGGGTTTTGTACAGTGCACGACCTGGACTTGAGTGTTTGAAAATGTTCTGATATTGAACAAAAAGAAGGCTCAGTGGCAGTTTTTGCCTAGGATCACACAATTTTGTCAAGCAGGGAAGCCAGAATTAATCCCAGGTTTCCCAGGTTCACGCTGTGCAATTCAACCACTAAATAGGTATCTCTTTCCGACATCAGAGGTTAACGCATCGTCTTTCATTCTTAGATGAAGGATTAGAGCATGGGCGACAGGCAGAATCCACGTCATATTTCTGGCAGTTTCACAAAGCACGCGCCTTAAGTACGGACACGTGAGCGCTTCACGACACAAACAGATTCGGCAACACTTTTTTTAATGACACCGGTAGATTTGTCGGGACTCACAGGATGCGGAGCCAACGCCAGGATTGGAACCTGGCTCCCCATGTTTCGTGGTCGGCATTTGTAACCACTAAGCCACAAGGTCTCGTGTGAAAGCTCGGCTCGTGTTGGGCTCGAGGTTCCAAGAGGTCCTGGGGTCGAGCCGGAGCCAAGCATCTGTCTCAAGCCTGGCTTGAGGTGTCAGCATCTTGCCAACCTCGGCTCCAATTTGAACTTGCTCCTTGTGCAATTATAGTTACTCATGGTAGTCAATTCACCAAAATTACAAGAGTAGTGAAAATGCCATGTTGCTCCCTTTGACCCCTGATAAAAGCACATGGTTGAATGCTAGGCCCACACTTAACCCCCACACAAGCCTCCACTTTGCTGATAGGAGGCTAAGGTAAGGGCGCAGGTGGAAGCTACAGACAGTGCAGTCTATTCCTTAGCGGTGCCTGGGGTACCAAAGGGCCAGCCATGGGGAGCAGCTCAGGTTTCTTATTCACAGCCATGACTTTGCATCTTCAAGCAACAGCCTGCAACGAGGCACGGGTAATCAGGACCTTAGGGCCACTTAGATGTTTGCGACAAGTTACTCGTGGTTGTACATGGAGGGTGTAAGGGTAGCTCGTGTCTCAGAATTCTACAAGGTATATAATGAAATGCAGATGTTATACTGAGATGTGTGATGTGCACTGTAGGCCACAGCCTCACTTTTCAAGTGTCAGGTGCATGGTTTGGGGGCATCTCCGTTTAGGGCAATCACAGGAGGCGCGGTGACAGGTCCGTGACAGCCCCATGATGCCTGGCGGCCACCACTGGAAGTATTTCCAGTCCATCTCGTTTAGTTCTCATACTTCAAACATTTGAACTCGAAAATGCAGCTAAAGCTAGTACTCTTCCCTGCTCCAGGCAAGCACTGCAAGTGAAGGAATGCACAGTTGTACTTAATCAAGCTGAATGTTTCAGAGGCCTCCCCAAACACAGTGACACCTGCCTTCACCACTTCTGTAAGTGCAAAAGGAACACTATTCAGCACAATCCTCATTTTGTATTTTAGGGGTCACAGTGAGGTCTTCTTTCAAAAGGACATGGAAGGAGGAGGGAGGACTGGCTGGGTCAAGTAACTCTCCTAATAGACCAGCTATGGACTAATAGGGGAGAGGAGTTGGCCTAACAGCAAGGGTGGTCGACCTCAAATCTGGGGAACCCGTTCGAGTCTCGGCACAGACGCGCAACATCCTGTGATTCTGGGCAAATCACTTGATCTCCCTGTGCCTAACAAAAATGAATGTGTCCTCATGTAACGTAACTGGTGCTCGTGTAAAGCGCTCTGATACCCGATACCTTTGGGTCAAGTTCGGGCTATATAAAACTCTGTAAAAAAATAAAAATAATAATATGAGCCTAGATGGCACTGTTGGCCACACGCCTATCACAAAGGCTGGTTGTAGCACGTGTGCGAGGCAAGACTCCAGGACAAGGCATTTGCACTCACAGGACTATCAGACCGAACTGATCCCTCGTATGAGCATGCCTCAATCCTATGCTTCTAGGGGTGGGGCTACACTAAGGCTGCTGTAGGCAGGTGCCTTAGAGCACCACCGAAATCGGACACAAGAGGGCAGAAGATTGCAACAAATGGCCTCAAATAGAGCCTTCTGGTTAGCAGGAAAGGAGAGCTCGAACGACCTAGAGTTCAGAGCATCCTCGTAACAGACAGATATGCATGTCTATAACCCAAGTACAGGCTCCTTCAGGGCTGTTCAGTGATCACCAGTAGAGTTACAAGAGGTACCAGGGAGACTATCACTCCCAGCACATGCCCCTCTCACGGTTGTCCCTCTGATTATCAGATACAGCGGTATCTTAGTACTTCTGCAAACTCTTACTGGCTCGCAGCGCTCTGCAGCAGCCATAATAACATACATGAAACCAATAAACATACAAAACCCAGAAATTCTAGACCATGTTTAATCCTATATCTTATGATCCATCCAAAAGATGGCAATGTGCACTTTTTTCCTAAAGGCCACCAACTTGTAGAATGATTTCCACTACTGAACATTCTAAGAAAGTGAAGGTAGTTACACTGAGACATGACATTTTTGGCCAAGGGCAGACCTTTCAAAGATACTGTGGGCCCGATTCACAGAACTAACTTAAGACAAAATCCTAAACTTACTACTTTTTGTATTCACAGAAGTTAGGATTTTGTCTTAAGACAGACTTAAGACAGACTTAAGTTAGGATTCTGTCTTAAGTCTGTCTTAAGTCTTTCTTAAGACAAAATCCTAACTTCTGTGAATACCAAAAGTAGTAAGTTTAGGATTTTGTCTTAAGTTAGTTCAGTGAATCAGCCCCAAAGTCATCTCAGACAAATTAAGACTTTTTTGGCTTTAAGGCGCCAGACTCGTTTATTGTTCATTTGTTTTTGTGCCCTGTTTATGTTTTACTGCATAATTGAATATTGTTTTACATCACAAATCCTTGAGTTAGCTGAGAATGGGTAATGCATTCAAAGTTCTTCCAAAGAAGGGGTGAAAAGGGGAACATGTTTTGCTCAGGCTCAAAAATTCTTAAAGTGGTACCGCCGGAGTGGAAGCCAAGTTTGACCATGGAAACTTGTTTTTACTGGGCTAGCGGTGTCAGTTTCCACCTTCTCCTGCAAGGGTACTCTGCGGACTTATGGTCCGGGTCCTCGGCACCAATGTTGTGCCATCTGTGGTCTCTTCCTGTTCCTGCCTTCTTCTGATTGAAAGGGCCTGCTTGACTTATAAGTCCCATACAACATCTACTCTGAGGTATTTGACAACAAACGGAAGGCCTTAGTGGTGATTATAGGGCTGTGAAGCAGAGTTGTCCGGTGGCAAGATGCACACAGGTTGGGTAAATCTAAACACTTATGTACACAGTCTCAGGTAGTGTTGTCTCTTCTTACAAAAAACATGAAGTATATCAATGTAAAACACTTTTTTTTCAGGTTTTACTTTGATCTTGCGATTGTGGCATTTAAAAAAAAAATTACTGCTTTGCATATATTATTTTCTAATATACTATTGAATTTCTTCAACTTTAGTATTTTAATATATCTCTCCAAAAGACTTGTGTATGTTTCTCTCTTACGCAACTTTAAAATAGATAACTTAATAAAAGAAAATTCATTATCAACATATCAAGAAATTGCATCTGACTTGTCAAATGCCAAGATGAGATAAATTCAAAGTTGTCTCATGTCCCATTGGAACAGGAAGCCAACTATAGGAATTTCAAATCTGGAGGATTTTCATAGGCAAGTGAAGGGCATGCAGGGAAGGCATTGAGACATTCCAGTGGCGCTGCCTATCATGCTTAACTGCGCCATGAATTTGACACAGTTACTGTATGTTTGAATGTACAGAAGAAATCTAATGGGAATGAATCACAGAATCTGATTTACCAAGGTCTGAGGTTCTGGTATATCGAAGACCCTTATTCACATGCCACAAGCCACAAGTGGTGCGGTATATCTTGGTTCTCAACCTTGTCTGCTTTGAGAATAGCCTCATCATTGGTTCTTTTATCACTCGAACATTGGGTTTTCCAAGGGATCTCCTTTTTCCACCCGGAGGTATACCGTCTGTTTTTTTGACAGTTGTGATAAAAAGTGCAAAAGTTTGTCTCCCTGCAGCAAGATCGCAAACTGGCTAACTCAGAATACTTCAGATATATGCAGGTCTGCCACACTCTACAAGCGCACCTGTCAAAAGGTTCCTCTCCCTCAGAATCCTCACCACTTGACAGGCTGCTGGACGGCCACCTACCAGAGAAAGCCATATCCCTGATGTGCAAGAAATTGATCAACAAAATGGCAGACCCCCTACGACAAACAAGACAGAGGAGGGAAAGAGATGGTATTGAATTAGATGACGAAGAGTGGCAGGAGGCAGCAGCCTCCCCAAGGGAAGTGGCAATCTCTGCCAGACTGAGATTAGTGCAATTTAAAATTCTTCACAGAATATACATTACTGGGCCCTGTCGGGTTCGCATGGGGAGGGCGGAGAGTGCAGACAACAATGTGGCCGGGAAGGCACGTTTAGGCACGGTGCCCTGAAGGTCTGTGACGCCCTGGAGGTGGGGCGCATGCGAGGGTTGACGGGCCCGTAATCACCAGGCACCCGAGAGGAGGAGAGGGCGGAGAGTGCAGACAACAATGTGGCCGGGAAGGCACGTTTATGCACATAATATGGGAGAGTGATTTCATTCACCCCTACTGGCGCAAAATGCACAATTTCCTTAGTGAAGTACTAACGCTTGCCATCCACCCTAAAGCAAAGAGATGCCTTCTGAACGTATGGGAGCCGACGGACCTGAATAGTAAGAGTAAACATTGGGTCCCCCCGGGTCTAATGCTAGCGAAGAGAAACATCACACAATTGTGGGGAGCCTCACAAACACCCAGTATAGAGGCCTGGAAAGCAGACATATTGGCGTATGTTCAGGGAAAAGATGGTGTATGTAGCCCGGGCTGCCCCAAAAAGTGGTCCCAGATTTGAAACCCTTGGAATATCTTCTGAGGGAATATCTGTAACCATCCACGTAGTTTTATTGATGATGATTTACCCTCGCCTTGAATAATGTAATTCCATTGTACCATTGCTCTGTACCAATTTGATTAAGTACATGTAAGATGACTGTAGAGTTGACTCCGCTTTGTTGATGCACTATGTTTAACCCTTTCGATGCTGATGACGAGCTCAGCTCGTCATCACCCACGGGTGTCGTGTGCTGATGGCGAGCTGAGCTCGTCATGGTGCCACTAAAATGGCATTTTCCAGCACAGGGGGGGGGAAACGCCTAGCAGCCATGTGGTTAATAAAAAGAAAGATAACTTTTAAAAAATACCTCCTGTCCTCAGTTTGAAGCTTTAATTACTGAGGATACAGCAAGATTAAAAAGTGTAGGGTGGTGCTATGGTGGAAGTGCTTCTATTCCACTGCACCTGGTGATCATTCGTGGAAGGTCAACATGTTTCGGCCCTTGGTAGCCCTCACGGGTCTGTGGGCATTTTTCAGGACTGAATCAACATTGGCTATTATCAAAATAGCCTGTGACAGGTAAGTACGTTACTCACAAATCTTCATCGAGCTCATTCGCTCATCTTCTTTTTACAGTACTTGTTGCTGATTTAGCCTATAATTCGAACAATTTGGCGGGGGGCATGGCCAGCCAGCTAACATGGCAGACACGATCTGATAACGCTCCGTTACACAACCCGTAATTATCTTGGCGTTCAACTGACAGAGGGGCCTCCTGCGATCGCAACCAGTGGGAGCGGTGGGGGAAAGCAGTGGGGAGCCCGTGGAACCCGGTGGTTATCGCCTGGAAGGCGTAGGCGAGGAGGCAGAGGTCCGGCTGGAGCGCGGCGGCGCTGGTGACGAAAGGCGCGAAAGTGTCCTGGGACATAACGGCTGCCGGAGAAGCCTGCAGCGGCGCTGATACACCCCTAAAGACACCACGACCTGCCCCTGTACTCCCCTGAAGGTCTGTGATGCCCAGGAGGTGGGGCGCATGCAAGGGTTGACGGGCCCGTAATCACCAGACGCCTGAGAGGAGGCGGGCGGCTTGGGACAGAAGACGGGCGCGCGGGGCACCAGCGAGGAGGCCCTGACCTGCGGCCCATGGATGGCGCTGAGGGACCCGGGAGCCTGAGAGCGGTGAAAAAGCAGAGACTGGCGGAGTGGGACCCAGGCCGGGGCGGTGAACCTGGTGCTTGCAGGGGGGCGGCCCGCCCCTGGGGCTTGTGGAGGAGGTGCTGTGGACCGGGCCCTGTACCACCTGAGCACGGAGGCCTGACAAGTGCTGCGGGGCCCCGCCTCATCGGCCACTGTGACTGTCTGCTCATCAAGGTGAGGAGTGAGGCCTGGGCGAACGGGAGGCCGTGACGGTGCTTCGGTGTTGAGGGAGACGGCCCGGCCTGTGGCCCGTGATGGAGTGACTTTGCGCTCAAGAGAGGTGCAAGTGGCGGCAAAAAGTGTGGGGGGCTCCCGGAGGTATCAGCGATCCCTACGATCAAGAATCATAAGGCCGGCACGCCTCGGTATGGTCCGAGCCCGGGCCCTGCACTGACCGGCCGTGGAGTTGAGGCCTAGGAGAGACTGTGCAAAGAGAGGGTCGGGGCCCTGAAACTGGTGCTGTCCTGAGACCCGCAGAGCTGACACGCTCGGTAGGCAGTGCGGCGGCGCCCGTGGTGTGAGGCCAGGCAGGAGATCCGGGCAGGGACATTCCCACAAAGTGAAGGCCCTTACGTCATGTGAGAGGGGTGAGGAGTGTGGCGCAAGAGGAGGCCCCACTTGCCCGTGAGTAGGAGGGGAATGGCGCTGCACCTGGGGGTGCTGCTGGCGTGCAAGCCTCCGGTGAGGGGCTTGGGCACCTACTGTGACTGGAAATACCCAGCAGTGCTGGTAGAGACTGCAGCTGGCGACGCTGGGTTTGGGCGCCATCTTGGGAGCGGAGCCATCTTGAACGGGGCTGTGGTGGTGTGCCCTCGGAGTTAGAAGTGCATGAGCGCGGGGAGGACCAGCGTGGCCAGAAGCGTCATTCGAATGCTGAGCCTGTCCTGAGGCGGTGCTGCAATGGTCATTGGCCAGAGGAGTCAGGCGAGCCCAGTTGTGTTTAGCGGAGTGGCGAGAATGACAGTGCGGCACTTGGCGCAATAGACTGAGGCAGGCCCTAGAGCTGCGCATAGAAGGTGTGCTGCACACAGAACGGGTCCCAGAGCCGGTGGGTGTGAGAAGTTGGCCTGATATATGATGTTTCCAATTCTGGAACCACCTTGTATCAGTCCAAACAATCCCTTATAGTGTCAGGTTGTAAGTCAACCTTGTTAGACAAGCTATCCTAGGGGTAGCATGGACTAAGCAGCCTTAAAGGCTTAACTTAAGAGGTCGTGTTAAGTGAGCTGTTTTACCACATACAATCCTGTAATATCAAATGAAAGAACACCACACAAGTATATATTATAAAAATATATGTGTTTATTTCTAAAATAATCCCCAGTACTCTTTATGAGCAAAGGGGCACAAGCGTTAAATCAAAAGCACAGTATAACATACAAAGTTGCACAATTATAGATGAGGGCGGGTGGCCACTCAGACCATATACTAAAAAAGTGGTATAAGAGATACCCATCGAACAGTGGTTAGGCCTAGGGCCTAGGGAATCGCTGGGAGCAGTCTGGACTAGCAATGCTGAAGTCGGGAAAAGCCTGCGGGATTCGGGTGCAGCACGTAAAGTGCGGCTTGCAACAATGCAATGTCAATGGTGCGTAAAAGGTACACAAAGTTAGTTTAAAGATACTTCCACTGAACCTAGAGGAACAAAACTTAAGACACAGACCCTAGAGGTGTGTACCAGTGTAGGAACACCGGTGTTGCAATGTTACTTCACCCACAGGACGCGGGTGCACAGGGTCGAAGTGGCGTCGGGTTTTGACACGCAGGCTCTTGGTGCTTGGAGCTGAAGATGCTGCAGGCGATGGGAAGCAGAAGTGTCCGGTGTGATCCAAGGGTGGATCGAAGTCGAAAAGTATCTGAAAGCAGAGGGGACAGAGTCTGGGTCACTCAGCAGTGACCAGGGTGGAACCAGGACGGAACCAGGCAATGTCGGGCGCAATCAGATGGTTGTCGAGGAGCTTCTCTCCATTGTCACGTGGGCTCTGGGGCATCTGCGACGTCCAGGAGCAGGTCACAATCTGTTCCATGCAGGTTCTCGCCGTCAGCGCCGTCGGCTTCAAGATTGGAGCAAACAACACTTGGCAAAAGCAATCCACGCGGAACCGGGAGATTGCTTCTCACTCAGACCAGGAGGGTCAGAGTGGGTGCTCCTTTTTACAGGATCTGGTGCAAATCTGGAGCAACCAGAAAAGCAAGTCGGTTTAAGGTTTTCGTCGGCACAGGAGCCACAAGCCAGCTGGCAAGTGACCGGGCCAACACGTCAAGCCAACACAAGCAGAAGAGACCCACGCAACACTCGTCGAGTGTGGAGGGGGTAGCTTCGGTGCAAGAGTATCTCAGGGTTGGGGCTTCTCAAACCCCGGTGCACAGCTTCGAGGGTCACTGGTGGGCTGCGCAGTCAGCGTCTTGTGGCCTTTACAAGATGGCGTGCCCCACGCTTCCGGTCGCCTCCACGGGTCTCAGCTCTGCAGGGACTGTGGATCGGGCTGAAAGAAGGCAGGCAAGCTTAATCTCGTTGATCTCTGCTGCTCGAGTTCCGGCGGGAACTGCAACAAAGCAAGGGTCGAGGTGCTGGATGGTGCCTGTTTGCACAGGGTGGTCACTCCTTGACCACAAGGGAGATTCTTCAGTCTTCTACATTGAGTGGGATGTTGAAGGGTCCAGAGTTTCATTTCTTATGTTTCTTCAGGATAATCTGAGTTGCATTGGCACTGCTCCCACTCTTATTCGAATCTGGTGGGCTGGATTTCCTGCTAGGTCCCCTCCTATGGATGGGACCCAGGAAGAGGGTGGATACACCCCTTTCCTTTGATCCAGGCCGCGCTGGGACTGGGGCTGGTGTGCCCCAGAACCGGTTTGGCCGGATTATGCAAGGGGCAGCCTTGTGCTCCCCAGGCAGTGTCTGGTTTCTTTGAAACCTCCCTGCTACAATCCTCTGTCTCCTGTCTGGGGTGGTGTGACACCGCCTTGCGACAGGAAACCCTTTGTCCAGGCCACCATCTGCTGAGTTTCGGTCAGCAGCAGGAGGCCAGACCCGTGTCTGTGGCAGAGGCATCCATTTTGTGGATCTGAGGCTCTTTTAAAATCAACCGCGTTTAAGTAAAGTAACATGTCTTCTCCCTCTAGAGGGGTGGAATGCTACCCCCGTCCCCAGAACTGGCGAGGGGGTAGTATTCCAATTTGTATGACACCTTACACGACATGTTTTGATAAAGCCAAACCAAAGTTGCTATATAACCGCGAGGATTATAAGGCACTTAATAGTATATGGTATGGCATTATCCTGGATCAGCTTAGGGAGTTGTTCCCGACAGCTGCAGACAGGCTCAGCTCATGCCAGAGCTCCATCTCACATTAAACCACGCACTCTGCCTCCAGGATTGATAAGGCCTTCCATAGGAGTGGCTCACAGGTTTATATGTGTCCAGATATAGGTTTAGATATAGGTATACTATATCTAAGCAAGGGGTGATTACACCAACTTGCCCCAGCTAAGTGATCAGCCAGTTGTGTCAATTTTGGATAGCCAGCCAGGGGTGGCAAAAAGATATGCTGCAGCCCCTGGTAGGCCTTGGGTGGCACCTATGCCCTGGGCACCTATAGTGCACTATACAGGGGCTGATAAGGTGACCCAAGCCAATCTAGTTATGCACCTAGGGTACATGGAATCCATTTTACAGAGAGAGCAGATAGCCTGGGGCCCTGATTAGCAGGGAACCAGGCCAACTAAGTCGAAAACCAGCTAAACACAGGCAAAAAATCTGGGGTAACCATAGTCAGGTAGCCACCTTCCTAAACAACCCCCCCACCCCCCAAACGAAAGGAGATAAGGCTATCCTTGGCCAGGTAAGCCTATATTGCCTGAGTGGCCATTTAAGGAAGTACCTGCACTAGCATGGGTACCCCCCGTCTAATGGTCCACTAAGCAGCCCCTCACCCTTGGGGTATTAGAGGGTCTCCACCATAGGGGATCACTACCTTGGGTGTGTCTTTGCAAGTTAGAAGGCTGGTTTGGATATGGAGTTTTGAAGTGAGGTTCCACTAATTTAGGACTCAGCTTCCTCCAATTATCTTCCACCATGTGTGCCCTTCTTTCTTCAACTGAGTTGCACTGTGCTCTCAGGGTCAGCCTCTAGCTACCTAAAGCTGTAGGCTGGGTCCCTCTGTTTGGCTTGCTGGAGGGACAGTTCAGGTTTGGGCCCTTTGGGTCCCAGGTTTGGCTGTGCCCAACAGAATCCATCTGTGGGAGGTCCCTAACTACTTTTAAGGGGGCTCCCTCAGGAGTTTTTAAAGTTTTCACCTCACTAGGGCTACTAGTTTTGGTGCCCCTGATCTGTTGATGGCGGTGCTTTATTTGACAGGGGCCCTGGGGGGTCTCACTGTCCTTCTTGTCCTCTGCAGCCCTGGGCTGGCTAAGGCAAGGTAGAGAGGGGCAGGTTACCTGCTCCAGACTGGATCCCACCTGAGAAGGGTCCACTGCCATCAGAGGCTCTGTCAGGCCAGGCCTAACAACCTCTGGGGCAGTTCCTTCATCAGGGGTGTTGGAAATGGGGGTTGCCCAAGTCTCAAAGGGGGTAGCTTGGCATCAAGCGGGCAGGCCAAACTTCGAGGACATGTGAAGCATTCACGCAGTACCCTCAGTCAACACACCAGGCACACCACAAAAGAGGCAGGACACCAGTTCGAGTTGGAAAAAGATATGTAGTTTAGTAGTGTTTCCAACCTGCAAGGCAAAAGAATGCAAAACAGTAGTGTCACAACATGACGCCAATTGGCGCCAGAGCCAAGTGAATAAAGGGGGGATTATTTACATAGGAAGTAGTCCATGCTGAAAGGGAAAAAGGATGGATTCAAAATGTCATTAGATCTGGAGCCCAATCTGGCGGGGCCAACTCAGACTCTCATCCTACAGGGAAGGCTGTAAATGCAAAAGTTCTACATTAGCATAGTTAACCATCATGCACATTAACACCAACCCAACCCCTGTTAGGGAAAGAAAACATTAGGGCATCACGGCATAACACGGACAGGAACACCTGTAATAAATCAGCCTGTCTGGCCCATCACTCTGGTACATAAACAAGGGCCTGGAATAACACATCAGGCCAACTCATTGACCAACCTAGGCGGAACATACTTCGCCCAGCATAAATATCAGGTAGGGGCCCTTCTCCTAAATCAGGAACACCTGTCAGGAATCAACTAGGCTCCCTCTACCATCAAACTAGGGGTATCAAACAGCAGGGTGTACACAGCAGTCAACCCTCTTTACTTCTAGACTCCCTTAGACCGTTCCTCCCTCAGGCTTCCTTAATAACTGGGGATCTCAGGGCAACCCAGACAGTAGGGACCTAAATTTGCAATGAGGGGGGGATAAGACTCTCTACCCCAAAATATGCAATAAAGGCAACCGGCTTGCTCCAGAGTTGTCTAGTAGGGCAGTTAGTTGCAGGAAAGTCAGGGCAGTTCAATAAATCTGGAGCCCAAGTCACAGATGTCCTCTGCCATACGGGCCGCCTGACAGGGTAACACAGTCCCAGGGGGCGGGCACCGGCAATGTACCCCGTTGCCCCCCCTCCACCAGCTTAAGACAGGCCCCACTCACCGGACTCTCCTCGATGGCTCTTGCGGGGCTCAGTAGGTCCTGCAGGCGTTCTTTGGGGTCTCCTCTGCAGGGGGGGGTACACCAGGCACCGACAATGTGCCTCGAGTCGCAGGACTCCTTTCCAGAGGAGGGGCCAGGCACCGCAATGTGCCTCGAGGCCTCCCCCTTCTCCTTGCATCACCCGGACCTCTCCTCCTCACGGGGGCCCAGGGGATTCAATGCGGCCAACTTGGGTGCGTGGGGCTCTCTACAGCTCAGGAGAGCCCCGCCAGCAGCATCGCTTCACCGGGCTTCTGAGGCAGGGACTGGGGCAGGCACCGAACCCATGCCTCGATGCCCCCTCCTCATGACAGTGAAAACTGCGCTATTCACAGCGCACTGCTCCTCAGAAGACGGCGCTATTCACAGCGCACTGCTCCTCCCTCTGCCCACAACCTCAGCTCCTTCCTCAGACCACGCAGAGGGGGCAGAAATCTAGCACTTCCTCAGCGCTTCGCAATTATCGCGCCTGACAGGCAGGCTTTACAGCACTAGGGGGCCACAACAGTCCCAGGGCCCAGCGCCTTCACAGGGCCTCACAGCACCTCAGCCAGCAGCATTTCTTTTGGGGGCACAATCTTCCCCATGGTGCTTCAAAGGGGCAGACAGTCCCACAGCAATTCCTCAGGGCCAACAGCACTTCGGGGGCCACACCAATCACAGGGCACAGTCCCTTGGGGGCACAATCCTTCCCAGGCAGCTCCACAGGCAGCAACAGTCTTTAGACACCCAGCGCTTAGGGGGCGATACTGCAGTTTACGCCAGACAGCTGTCCACAGCCCTTCACCATAGGCACCTCACAGCCCAGCGCTTCCAAAGGGTCCCAGCTTCCTTGGGGGCATCAACCTCCCCAAAACAGCGCTAATGCAGCACAGCATCTGGCAGCACACCTCACAGGGGGGGGGGGGTGAACAGTCCCACAGTCCTCCTCAGGGGCATACTCCTCACCTCCTGGGCGCTTCTTCACACAGCGCTGGCGTGGTACCCGGTCAAATAGCGTCAGTGACCTGGATAGGGGCCCTCCCTTGTCAGGGGCCCATGGGGACAACAGAGGGGGGGGGGTTTATAGGGGTGCAGGGCCCAGCTCACAGGCCCGTGTGGCGGTAGCACCTCACAGCAGGTCCCCTCTCTTCTTTGTCCCAGCGCTGACTGACTTCCTGGTGGCACTTCTCCCTACTTAAACTCTCTTCCCTCACAGAGCCAGCACCTTCCGGAATGTTGGGGAAAACTGGTTCACTCTGGCTCAAGGGGAGGGGTTGAGCACCCTGGGTACCAGGCTTCCCTCCAAAAACTAGGGGTAGCTGGGTAATATTATCTAGACCGCTGACCTAACGCAGTCAGGTGGCACTACCCAGGGCCATGGCATCCATTTTAAGACTCAGTACATTTTAGTCAGGTGCAGTTCTAAAATGGGGAAATTTACAAGTGCTCACATTATTACATGTAATTACATTTTCAACAAGGTGTCTCACACCACTCATGGCCTATACAGGTTTAATCCCATGGGGGAGACATCCTAGATAAGGGGGTCAAAAGCGAAAAGATTTTGGGGGGAAAGGCCAAGTCCAACACAACTCCCCCCCAGCCAAAAGCCAGGGTAGACATATCAATGCCTTGATGGGCTTCCCTGCTTGGGGCGGAAAAAGGTGGACGCAGGCCTGCAACTACAGGAACACCTGCAGTCTCTCCTCCACTCTGGAACCCAATGGTTCTCTTTCGCAACCCTCCCTTCACCAACAAAACCACCCCACTGGTGTTCCCTAGTGGGATGTTTTTCCTTCTTAGAGTGGGAGGCTCTAGCCTCAGGCTTGTAATTCTCCTGGACCACTCTCTTCTCTC
Organism: Lissotriton vulgaris; assembly: GCF_964263255.1. Taxonomy (NCBI): domain Eukaryota; kingdom Metazoa; phylum Chordata; class Amphibia; order Caudata; family Salamandridae; genus Lissotriton; species Lissotriton vulgaris. The sequence goes on from NC_141697.1 coordinate 78,854,038, forward strand.
CAAATTGCCACTGGTCCACCCACCTGGGGTCTACACCCTCAGACTGACCAGCCCTTAGGGGCGAGGCTCTCCTCCCCCTACTTCTCTTCCTAGGGTTCCTCCATCTCCTACGCCTGGGGACACCCTCACACAACTCTCTCCCCAACCTGGAATCGAAACTCACAGGCTGACCTGGTGACACGGGCGAGTCCTCCCTCCCCCTGCACCCCCTCCCAGAATTCTGCACCCTCCTACCCGGAGAAGTACCCCTGGGAGTCACTTCCGGGGGGACTCTGATTACAGATGTCCCTCCCACCAGGGCAGGCAACTCCTGTCCCTGGCCACCCAACCCGGGATCTGCGCCCTGTGGCTGAGCTGGTGACAGAGAAGAGACCTTCCTCCCTCTGCACCCCCTCCCAGGGTTCCGCACCCTCCCACTGGAAGTGGTACCCCTGGGAGTCAACTTGGTAGGGACCTGCTTTACAGGAACCCCACCCTCCAGGCCAGGCAACTCCTGAACCCGGAACCCCAGTCCAAGATCTAGACCCTGTGACTGGTCAGTCCCCCGAACCCCTGGAGCTCTGATTAATGATGCTCCGGGTTCTCCTGACATAAGGGGATCCCTCCCTCTGGATGACACATCGGGGCAGCCTAGCCTCCCAAGCTGGGGTTCTCTTAAAGAACACTCCAGGCCTGGTGGCCGCAGCTGGGGTACCTTGGGACACCTCCCCGTCTCACTCCCTTCGGGATCACTCCCCTCAGCCTTCCCAGACGCTCTGGCACTTACCCAGAGGTCTGCCTCCTGTGCAAGTTCCCTGGGGTCTGAGAACCCGCACTGCAACAGATGGTGACGCAGTCTTGGGAAACAACTCCTCAGCATGTGCTCCCGGATAACGGCATGGCACAGCCCTTCCCAATCCTCCACTGCTCTCCTCACCACCCAATCCTCCAGTACAGTCCACCACTCCTCCTCAAATTCTCCCCAGGACTGATGGGACCGCTTTCCCCTGCCCCTCAACACTAACCCGTCCTCCTCTTCCGGGGAATCAGGCACAGTCTCCTGAGCTTCGGGAGTGGGACTCCTTGCACTGGACCTACACTCGCTGCCACCACTGGATCCCACCCTCCTCGGTGAATCCAGACTCCTGAAACCACTCTCAGTGGACAACCTACCCACCTGAGCTGATCTCTCCCTGGCGAAGGCCCTCTCCGCCTCCGCCATCCTCTCCAGCGCTAGGACTTTTTCAGTCTCTAGTCGCTGCTCTTCTACCCTCAGCTGCGCTAAGCCCTCGGCATGCCTGAGCTTTGCCAGCGCCAGCTGATACTCCCTCTCTTCTCTCCTATCTACCCACTCTTCTGGGGACAGGGAAAGGGATGGGGCAGTGCCCCCGGGACTGGACCCAGTGCGAGACTCCCTATCTTCGGTGTCCTCCACAGCTACTGGCGTCTCCGCCCTCTCAAACTCTTCCTCCTCCTCATCAGAGTAATTACCTCCCAGGGTTCTGGATGGGGAGCCCTCTCTCTGGTCTCTAACCCACTGACCCTTCAAAACCTCGGGGGGGTAGTCAGACAAGTCCCCATCAATCTCTAAGGGCTCTCCCCTCTTGAGGGCCTCATAGAGAAACAGGTTCCTCCTAATGTTCCCTACTGGGGGTATCCCTCTCTCCAGGAGGAAGTCTATCACCTCCTGTTCGGTGTACTCCATCAGTTCCACTTCCTGGTAGATCAACCCCATCGTGGCGAGGTACACCCGGGACACACCCTCCCAGTGGAACAAGGGGACACAATTCTGCTACAACACTTTTCAGGAGGAGGCAATAAAAAAAAACAATAATCCCCACAACAAGGCTCAGATTACATCCAAAGCTCTATTTGCAGTGTAACCCGTGGCCGCTGTGGTACTGCGCAAACACAAGTCCTATCCCACCGCTCTGCCACCAAATGTTGGAAATGGGGGTTGCCCAAGTCTCAAAGGGGGTAGCTTGGCATCAAGCGGGCAGGCCAAACTTCGAGGACATGTGAAGCATTCACGCAGTACCCTCAGTCAACACACCAGGCACACCACAAAAGAGGCAGGACACCAGTTCGAGTTGGAAAAAGATATGTAGTTTAGTAGTGTTTCCAACCTGCAAGGCAAAAGAATGCAAAACAGTAGTGTCACAACATGACGCCAATTGGCGCCAGAGCCAAGTGAATAAAGGGGGGATTATTTACATAGGAAGTAGTCCATGCTGAAAGGGAAAAAGGATGGATTCAAAATGTCATTAGATCTGGAGCCCAATCTGGCGGGGCCAACTCAGACTCTCATCCTACAGGGAAGGCTGTAAATGCAAAAGTTCTACATTAGCATAGTTAACCATCATGCACATTAACACCAACCCAACCCCTGTTAGGGAAAGAAAACATTAGGGCATCACGGCATAACACGGACAGGAACACCTGTAATAAATCAGCCTGTCTGGCCCATCACTCTGGTACATAAACAAGGGCCTGGAATAACACATCAGGCCAACTCATTGACCAACCTAGGCGGAACATACTTCGCCCAGCATAAATATCAGGTAGGGGCCCTTCTCCTAAATCAGGAACACCTGTCAGGAATCAACTAGGCTCCCTCTACCATCAAACTAGGGGTATCAAACAGCAGGGTGTACACAGCAGTCAACCCTCTTTACTTCTAGACTCCCTTAGACCGTTCCTCCCTCAGGCTTCCTTAATAACTGGGGATCTCAGGGCAACCCAGACAGTAGGGACCTAAATTTGCAATGAGGGGGGGATAAGACTCTCTACCCCAAAATATGCAATAAAGGCAACCGGCTTGCTCCAGAGTTGTCTAGTAGGGCAGTTAGTTGCAGGAAAGTCAGGGCAGTTCAATAAATCTGGAGCCCAAGTCACAGATGTCCTCTGCCATACGGGCCGCCTGACAGGGTAACACAGTCCCAGGGGGCGGGCACCGGCAATGTACCCCGTTGCCCCCCCTCCACCAGCTTAAGACAGGCCCCACTCACCGGACTCTCCTCGATGGCTCTTGCGGGGCTCAGTAGGTCCTGCAGGCGTTCTTTGGGGTCTCCTCTGCAGGGGGGGGTACACCAGGCACCGACAATGTGCCTCGAGTCGCAGGACTCCTTTCCAGAGGAGGGGCCAGGCACCGCAATGTGCCTCGAGGCCTCCCCCTTCTCCTTGCATCACCCGGACCTCTCCTCCTCACGGGGGCCCAGGGGATTCAATGCGGCCAACTTGGGTGCGTGGGGCTCTCTACAGCTCAGGAGAGCCCCGCCAGCAGCATCGCTTCACCGGGCTTCTGAGGCAGGGACTGGGGCAGGCACCGAACCCATGCCTCGATGCCCCCTCCTCATGACAGTGAAAACTGCGCTATTCACAGCGCACTGCTCCTCAGAAGACGGCGCTATTCACAGCGCACTGCTCCTCCCTCTGCCCACAACCTCAGCTCCTTCCTCAGACCACGCAGAGGGGGCAGAAATCTAGCACTTCCTCAGCGCTTCGCAATTATCGCGCCTGACAGGCAGGCTTTACAGCACTAGGGGGCCACAACAGTCCCAGGGCCCAGCGCCTTCACAGGGCCTCACAGCACCTCAGCCAGCAGCATTTCTTTTGGGGGCACAATCTTCCCCATGGTGCTTCAAAGGGGCAGACAGTCCCACAGCAATTCCTCAGGGCCAACAGCACTTCGGGGGCCACACCAATCACAGGGCACAGTCCCTTGGGGGCACAATCCTTCCCAGGCAGCTCCACAGGCAGCAACAGTCTTTAGACACCCAGCGCTTAGGGGGCGATACTGCAGTTTACGCCAGACAGCTGTCCACAGCCCTTCACCATAGGCACCTCACAGCCCAGCGCTTCCAAAGGGTCCCAGCTTCCTTGGGGGCATCAACCTCCCCAAAACAGCGCTAATGCAGCACAGCATCTGGCAGCACACCTCACAGGGGGGGGGGGTGAACAGTCCCACAGTCCTCCTCAGGGGCATACTCCTCACCTCCTGGGCGCTTCTTCACACAGCGCTGGCGTGGTACCCGGTCAAATAGCGTCAGTGACCTGGATAGGGGCCCTCCCTTGTCAGGGGCCCATGGGGACAACAGAGGGGGGGGGGTTTATAGGGGTGCAGGGCCCAGCTCACAGGCCCATGTGGCGGTAGCACCTCACAGCAGGTCCCCTCTCTTCTTTGTCCCAGCGCTGACTGACTTCCTGGTGGCACTTCTCCCTACTTAAACTCTCTTCCCTCACAGAGCCAGCACCTTCCGGAATGTTGGGGAAAACTGGTTCACTCTGGCTCAAGGGGAGGGGTTGAGCACCCTGGGTACCAGGCTTCCCTCCAAAAACTAGGGGTAGCTGGGTAATATTATCTAGACCGCTGACCTAACGCAGTCAGGTGGCACTACCCAGGGCCATGGCATCCATTTTAAGACTCAGTACATTTTAGTCAGGTGCAGTTCTAAAATGGGGAAATTTACAAGTGCTCACATTATTACATGTAATTACATTTTCAACAAGGTGTCTCACACCACTCATGGCCTATACAGGTTTAATCCCATGGGGGAGACATCCTAGATAAGGGGGTCAAAAGCGAAAAATTTTTGGGGGGAAAGGCCAAGTCCAACAAGGGGTAAGATCAGTTCCCTGAGGAGGCTGATCCTGTCCTAATGTCTGGTGAGGGGGAGATTTCTCTTCCTCCTCCATGCTCTCAGTTTGGGTGGAGTGATCCATCATTTCAGGCTTCACAACACACATATCAGTTTGAGTTTGGGCTGTGCTCATCACAGCCCCACCAACCTTTTCAGGAGGAGACTCAGTTTGAGTTTCTGCTGTTATCATAACAGCTTTGCTATTCTGTTTTGGAAGAGCTTCTGTTAAAGATGGGGCAGAGAGTTGCTCAGCCCTACCAACCTTTTCAGGAAGGACATCTTGGATTGGGGCTGTAGCTGTTACAGCCCCACTAACCTTTCCATTGGAGTTTACCATTCTAGAATGTATTTCCTGTTCAACCTCAGCCCAGGCTGAGATTTCCAAATCATTACCCAGTAGACAGTCTACAGGCAAATCTGGTGACACTGCCACTCTCTTTGGGCCAATGACACCTCCCCAGCTGAGACTTACTACTGCCATGGGATGATTTGTTTGGATGCCATCAATGTTTGTTACCTGGTATGTGGCACCAGGTAAAAGTTGCTTAGAGGGGACTATGCAGTCAGCCACCATGGTGATGCTAGCCCCTGTGTCTCTAAAGGCTTCAACTTTCAAACCATTGATGATGGGTTCTTGTCTATATTTGCTCAAGGTATTTGGGCAATCAGAGAAGTTGGCAAACCCCATGCCAGTCTCATAAACAAGATCATTTGGTGATGGGGACCTGGATAGGCCAGGGTCCACCTGGGCTCCAAAAGTAAACCCACCCAGATTCAAGGGTGTGCTCCCACTTCCTGGGGGATTACTGCTGACAGTAACAGGAGGTGTTGGGGCTGGCTTTGGAGGTATATTCTCTTTATTGCCATTCTTGGGACAACAGTTGTCTGTTTTGTAATGCCCAACCTGTTTACAGGCATGACAATAAGGCGTTTTCTCTGTTGAAGAAGTGTCGTGGGGCCCACCCTTTTCCTTGGAATTTTGGGGCCCTGGGGAAGTCTTTTCTTTACTTTTATCCCCACCCTTATCTTGAGGCTTGGTAGACTCCTTTTTCTGGTTACTGTCCTGATTCTTAGGCCAAATCCTGGTTCTGACCAATTTATCTTTCCCAATTCTTGGGGAGAGGTCAAATCTGAGTCCACCAGGTGCTGGTGTAAGAGCTGGTTCTGACAATTACTTAGGAGCTGCTCCCTCATAATCAAATTATACAATTCTGTGAAGTCATGTACTTTGCTGCCATTTAGCCAACCCTCCAGAGCCTTAGTTGCACAATCAACAAAATCAGTCCAGTCCTGAGTCTGTGTCTTCTGGGTGTCTCTGAACTTTAACCTGTATTGTTCAGTGGTTAAGCCAAACCCATCTATTGGAACACTCTTCAGGACTTTGTAATTGTTGGCATCCTCATGTCTGACAGTGAGGAGCCTATCTCTCCCTTTCTCTGAAAAGGAGTACCATAAGATTGCTGCCCACTGTTCCTCAGGAACCTGCTGTACCATGCAGGCTCTCTCCAGAGCAGTCATCCATTTGTGGATGTCATCCCCTTCCTTGTAGGGGGGCACAATCTTTGTCAGGTTTCTACTATCATAAGACCTGGGTTTCTCTTTAGGAATTTTGCTGCCACCAGTGGCATCTAAGCCACACAACTTTTGTTCTCTTGCTAAAGCAAGTTTAGCTTGAGCCAAGGCTATCTCTTCCCTCTCTATCTGGAGTAGGACAGCCCTCATCCTGGCCCTATGCTCTTTCCTCTGGGGGGAAGTCATTCCCCTTTGAGATCCTCTTGAGACACTAGAAACATGAGAGTCCCTGATGGAGATCTCACCCTTCTGTTGCCTGGGAGGATTATGTGTTGGGTCCTGGGGAGGTGCTGGCCCTCTCCATTCCCCAGTAGGTCCAAGTTGGCCTGGTTAAGCCTGGCAACTATAACCTGGTTTACCCTCTGATCCTGATTCTCAGGCTCCTCTATCTCTGAGCCTTCTTCCTCCTCTTCTTCATCTTCTGGAGAAATCTCAATCTCAGGGGAGTTCACCCCCACTCCTGTCTCTAAGGGAACCTGACTCACCTTATCTAAGTCATCCTTTACCAGGATGGCTATCGGGGAAGGAATGGTAGGGCCTCTGCCCTTTTTTAGCCCCCTTGCAGTGCACAAGGCACCCAAGTCTTTGTGGCTAAGGTTGTCATATCTGGAAGTTGCCTTGGTAGGGTCAACTGTCAGAGGAGCAGAGCCTGAGGCTCCACCTGCATCAGACATGACTACTAGTGAGGTGTAAGTGGTGCACTTACCTACACTAAGTGTTTTCCTACTGTACCTTGCTAGTGAGTTGTAGTCAGGGTGTGCTAATCCCTTTAATCTACAACTACTAAATTCAGTAGAACTTAATATGCTAAGCTTTTGATTTATATGTACCTAAGGTACTTGATGTGATCTTTCAATTTGATAAAAGATTGCAATGGTAAAACAACAGCAAGCTCAAATCCGCACCGCTGCGCACCAATGTGAGAAGTTGGCCTGAAACCACCTTGTATCAGTCCAAACAATCCCATATGGTGTCAGGTTGTAAGTCAACCTTGTTAGACAAGCTATCATAGGGGTAGCATGGACTAAGCAGCCTTAATGGCTTAACTTAAGAGGTCGTGTTAAGCGAGATATTTTACCACATACAATCCTGTAATATCAAATGAAAGGACACCACACAAGTATATATTATAAAAATATATGTGTTTATTTCTAAAATAATCCCAGTACTCTTTATGAGCAAAGGGGCACAAGCGTTAAATCAAAAGCACAGTATAATATACAAAGTTGCACAATTATGGATGAGGGCGGGTGGCCACTCAGACCATATACTAAAAAAGTGGTATAAGAGATACCAATCGAACAGTGGTTAGGCCTAGGGCCTAGGGAATCACTGGGAACAGTCTGGACTAGCAATGCTGAAATCGGGAAAAGCCTGCGGGATTCGGGTGCAGCACGTAAAGTGCGGCTTGCACCAATGCAATGTCAATGGTGCGTAAAAGTTACACAAAGTTAGTATAAAGATACTTCCGCTGAACCTAGAGGAACAAAACTTAAGACACAGACCCTAGAGGTGTTTACCAGTGTAGGAACACCGGTGTTGCAATGTTACCTCACCCACAGGAAGCGGGTGCACAGGATCGAAGTGGCGTCGGGTTTTGACACGCAGGCTCTTGGTGCTTGGAGCTGAAGATGCTGCAGGCGATGGGAAGCAGAAGTGTCCGGTGTGATCCAAGGGTGAATTGAAGTCGAAAAGTATCTGAAAGCAGAGGGGACAGAGTCTGGGTCACTCAGCAGTGACCAGGGTGGAACCAGGACGGAACCAGGCAATGTCGGGCGCAATCAGATGGTTGTTGAGGAGCTTCTCTCCATTGTCACGTGGGCTCTGGGGCATCTGCCACGTCCAAGAGCAGGTCACAATCTGTCCCACGCAGGCTCTCGCCATCAGCGCCGTCGGCTTCAAGATTGGAGCAAACAACACTTGGCAAAAGCAATCCACGCGGAACCGGGAGATTGCTTCTCACTCAGACCAGAAGGGTCAGAGCGGGTGCTCTTTTTCACAGAAGCTGGTGCAAATCTGGAGCAACCAGAAAAGCAAGTCGGTTTAAGGTTTTCGTCGGCACAGGGGCCACAAGCCAGCTGGCAAGTGACCGGGCCAATGCGTCGGGCCAAACACAAGCAGAAGGGCCCCACGCAGCACTCGTCGAGTGTGGAGGGGGTAGCTTCAGTGCAAGAGTAGCTTAGGGTTGGGGCTTCTAAAACCCCGGTGCACAGCTTCGAGGGTCACTCGTGGGCTGCGCAGTCAGCGTCTCATGGCCTTTTCAAGATGGCGTGCCCCACGCTTCCGGTCGCCTCCACGGGTCTCAGCTCTGCAGGGACTGTGGATCGGGCTGGCGGAAGGCAGGCAAGCTTGATCTCGTCAATCTCTGTCGCTCGAGTTCCGGCTGGAAATGCAACAAAGCAAGGGTCGAGGTGCTGGATGGTGCCTGTTTGCACAGGGTGGTCACTCCTTGACCACAAGGGAGATTCTTCAGTCTTCTACGTTGAGTAGGATGTCGAAGGGTCCAGAGTTTCGTTTCTTATGTTTCTTCAGGATAATCTGAGTTGCATTGGCACTGCTCCCACTCTTATTCGAATCTGGTGGGCTGGATTACCTGCTAGGTCCCCTCCTATGGGTCGGACCTAGGAAGGGGGTGGATACACCCCTTTCCTTTGATCCAGGCTGCGCTGGGACTGGGGCTGGTGTGCCCCAGATCCGGTTTGGCCGGATTATGCAAGGGGCAGCCTTGTGCTCCCCAGGCAGTGTCTGGTTTCTTTGAAACCTCCCAGCTACAATCCACTATCTCCTGTCTGGGGTGGTGTGACACCGCCCTCCGACAGGAAACCCTTTGTCCAGGCCACCATCTGCTGAGTTTTGGTCAGCAGCAGGAGGCCAGACCCGTGTCTGTGGCAGAGGCATCCATTTTGTGGATTTGAGGCTCTTTTAAAATCAACCGCGTTTAAGTAAAGTAACATGTCTTCTCCCTCTAGAGGGGTGGAATGCTACCCCCGTCACCAGAACTGGCGAGGGGGTAGTATTCCAATTCGTATGACACCTTACACGGCATGTTTTGATAAAGCCAAACCAAAGTTGCTATATGACCGCGACGATTATAAGGCACTTAATAGTATATGGTATGGCATTATCCCGGATCATCTTAGGGAGTTGTTCCCGACAGCTGCAGACAGGCTCAGCTCATGCCAGAGCTCCATCTCACATTAAACCACGCACTCTGCCTCCAGGATTGATAAGGCCTTCCATAGGAGTGGCTCACAGGTTTATATGTGTCCAGATATAGGTATACTATATCTAAGCAAGGGGTGATTACACCAACTTGCCCCAGCTGAGTGATCAGCCAGTTGTGTCAATTTTGGATAGCCAGCCAGGGGTGGCAAAAAGATATGCTGCAGCCCCTGGTAGGCCTTGGGTGGCACCTATGCCCTGGGCACCTATAGTGCACTATACAGGGGCTGATAAGGTGACCCAAGCCAATTTAGTTATGCACCTAGGGTACATGGAATCCATTTTACAGAAAGAGCAGATAGCCTGGGGCCCTGATTAGCAGGGAACCAGGCCAACTACGTCGAAAACCAGCTAAACACAGGCAAAAAATCTGGGGTAACCATAGTCAGGTAGCCACCTTCCTATAGTGGGCAACGCGACGCAGCTGGCTCCCTGACAGAGACGGAGGCCATACAGGTGGGGGTCCCTAATTTGCAGACGGCGCCGCTACGGGACAGTCGCGATAGACCTTCTCCTCGGCACAGAAGATAAGGAGGGCCTGGGCTCTGGAGAATCGCAACTGACCAGGCTCGCCCAACTCAACGACCGCCTGCGGATGCCAATGGTGCAGCAACTAGTCATGGGCAGGCTGCCGGACAAAGCACAAAATGGGCAGCCGAGGGCTGACAGTGTGGGACCTTCACTGGGACGCCAGAGTGGAAGCATGGAGCCCCAAACGGCGACTCTTGCGGCCAAAATGGGCACGGTGCTGGCAGCGGTGGAACGGATTGGCACCACCCTGGAGCAAACAAAGGAATCCTTAGAGTCAAGGATCGACAAAGTCACGTCGGAGTTTAACCTCCTCCATGCTGATCACCGTAAGCTAGCGGAGTCGTTCGCCCTACAGAACCAGACACTCCAGGAGATCTAACCTGTGGTGCAGAATCACACCATAGCGCTCCAAGATATGATCGACCGGGTCCATGCGCTAGAAGACCACATAGAGGATGCGGAAGGACGCTCTCGACGCAGCAATGTCCGCATGGTGGGCCTTCCGGAGGGCGAGGAGGGCAGAAATCCGGAGCAATACGTCGAGACCTGGTTGCGTGACCTCTTGCCCGAGGGCTGCTGTTGCCGCAGTTTGTGGTTGAGAGGGCGCATAGAGTGCCAGCGCAGAAACCCAAGCCGGGAGCCCGACCCCGTCTGTTCCTTTTCAAGCTCCTTAACTATTGCGACAAGGACGCGGTGCTCTGCGAAACCAGGAAGCTGGGCGACCTCACAGTGAGAAATGGTCAGGTTATGTTCTTCCCGGACTACACAGCAGCGGTTCAGAAGTGGAGGAGCACCTACATGGCACTGAAGCGTCAGCTGAGGGAGCTGGAGTTGCCTTACTCCCTGTTGTTCCCGTCCCGCCTCAGAGTGGTCTCGAAGGAGGGGACCCGCTTTTTCGATGCCCCGTCTAACGTCTGGGACTGGTTAGAAGAGACGGGGCAGTGGAAAGGACCGAGGTCCTCAGGCCCGGAAGACGGTGGCTGGCAGGAGAGGAGATCGAGAAGGCGCAGGCGTAGAGGGGCCCATCGAGACGCAGGGCCCGGACCAGTTGCACCCAGCCCGGAGAAGATGAGGCTGAAACGTCAGGAAGCTCTGGAGGCGGTTGCGACCCTGGGAACAGCGAGCAGCCATGGCCCCATGGAGGCTCACGGACGCAGCGACCCGGGAAGCAGTGGGTCATCATCCCCATCCATTGTGTTCTCTGAGGACCTGAGTATACCAGTGGTGACGCCTCAGACGGCTGACCAGATCATGTGACTGAACGATGCTGAGTTGTACCTCTCCATGACTCACAAATATGTGTATACCACACCCTGCTTTTCATTCCTCTCACCAAAAAACACCCCCCTCCCTATATGTTCACATGCTTGCTATTGAAATGTGCTATGTGCTAGCGGTGCTTTTGTCATCTGCTGTAAACTGTGCGCGTGCATGCAAGATGCCTTGCTAGTCAGGAGATAGGGCTTGCTGCGCAGGAATCGCGGTTGCCAGTCTATATCACGGTGTCCCACACCGCTCCTGCGAGACTGACTAACCTATGACTCATCACACACTTCTTACAAGGACGGGAGGCCCGAGACAGGGTCGTAAAGCAGACTCAATGCTGACACATCACACACCCCACTAGCCATTCCACTGGACTAGCTCTTTATCATAAATGTTCCGCTCGAAATTTGGATGTATGCCCTTTCGGGGATTCGCCCCCTCAGTTGCATTGTTTGAGATTGTTAATATGTTTAAGTTGCAGCACACCGACACAACCCCGCTGAAACACGGCTCTGGCCCACCCGAAGTGACCCCATTGTACTGCGCTGCGATGACTTACCCAGCCACATGCCACACACTAATGTCGTGACCTTAAACGTTTGTGACATGCAGACATCATCGAAACGCTACCTGCAGGGACACACTATGGGGATCGCCCTTCTGCAAGAGACCCACATGACCCAGACAGAGCTTGACAAATGACGTAGGCGCTGGAGGGGGCGCATCTATGGCACAGTCTTCTCGGCGCACGCGCGAGGAACCCTGTCTGGGTGAGGGCAGGCATCCCTTTCATATGTGAAGAAGCAAAGGTGGATCGAGAGGGCAGGTACTCCCTAGTGCGGGGGAAACTGAATGGTCAGGAGATATTGCTAAGATCCCTATATGCCCCAAATGTAGATCAGCCATCCTTTCTAGCGCAGAGGGGTTCTTGGATTCTGTCCAATTGCCCACAGGCTCTGAGGGGCAGAAGGAGATGCTTAATGCGCCTCTCTCGCTGGAGGAAGTAGGGGAAGCAATCCAGTCCATGGCAACTGGGAAAACTCCAGGGCCAGACGGCCTGCCAGCCGAATATTATAAAGCGTACTGGGAAACTCTGACGCCATTGCTGCATAAGTTATGCCCCACAGCGGTGTAGGAAGGGTCACTGCCACCCTCTATGCTAGAGGCGTTCCTGGTCTCCCTGCCTAAGCCGGACAGGGACCCCATGGCCCTGGGTTCATATAGGCCTCTGGCGATGCTCAACGTGGACTATAAGGTCCTCGCTAAGGTGCTAGCGGAAAGATTGGCGCAGGTGGTCCCCCACTTAATCCACACAGACCAGAACCGGTTTGTCCCAGCGAGATCCACGTCATTGAACCTCCGGAGATACTTCAGAGTGGCGGCGGAGGCCGCGCGGGAGTGGCCCAGGGCAGGTTGCCTTAGGCTACACCTGGAGAAGGCGTTTCATTGCCTAGAATGGGGTTACTTATCGGCTGTATTTGTGAGATACGGCTAGACATGGGATTCCTGCACATGGTCGGCTTACTGTACAAGAACCCCGTGGTTCGGGTGCGATTGGGCGCCTTCATTTCAGAACCGGTGGCGGTGTGGTCTGGGGCACCCGGCAGGGGTGTCCTCTGTCCCCGCTGCTGTTCGCACTAGCGATCGAGCCCCTGGATGTACGACTTCATCCGGCAAATTATCTGTCAATAACATTCTCCTATCATTTAAAGCGATGCCTGATCGCCCTAAGATTGGGAGACTGGCGCTTCCTACAAAATCTCCCTGCATGGCGTCAAAAAAAGGCTGATCAAACGTGCAGAGGGTGTGTGTCAGCAAACGAAACTTTTTTGCACGTGCTTTGTATATGTCCCTTCTTCATTTTCCAACGCAGACGCCTACTCAGGCCGGAATGGAACAGGCTGGGAGTTCGGACTTGCAGACACGCCATCACTGCTGCTCTGTCCTTAGAGAACACTGACTTAAACATAAAACTGGCCAAATTTGTTCAGTATGCCTACAGACTCTTAGAAAATTTGGACCACTGTGCAGAATAATGTGCATCTAACCCCACTTGCATTGTCCGGGAGTGCTAATTTCTAAATTGCCATAGCAGCAAGCACTGATAAGAAAGCCACGTTGCACTCTGTTTTTATTTCTATTTTTTTCATTTTTTAATTTCTTTTAAGTTGTAAGATTGTATTAATGTGCTGGAAGAATCTTTTAAAGATATGTTTTTATATATCTAAATAAAGAAGTTATATTTGGGAGCCCCTGGATGTAGCTATCCGCGAGGCCCTGGGTGATGGTATCCCGATGGGAGACGCAACCCACCCGGTGTCGCTCTATGCCGATGACTTGTTGGTGTTGTGGTAAATAAAATTACCTGATACTTAATTTCTATGTGGTAAAGTTCAATAAAATAGCTCAATCAAAATAAGAGACACAGAGTCCGTGGCATCTGAGGTTTAAGGGGTTTTATTCCATAAAATGGAATTGGTTCGAACCAGGTAGCATGATCCATCACCACGAGGGTTCAGGAAGGGAATCATGGACATGTACAATGATTTATTAACAGTACACAGTATATATAGTATCATTTACAGTGGTGATGGGTTCAGAAGGCGTAACAGCTGAAAGAAACAAGATAAGAAACATGTGCGTAACAATATGTAATCAGAAGGCGTGCACAAGGGTGTACACGGAGGTGGGTGCCAGAAACGTCACATAGAAGAAAAAACATTTCAGCATTTCAGTCATAGAAGTGACGCAAGTGGGTGGATCCCTAGAAGAATCCTGCAGTGTCAGCAGTAATATATGGCAGAGATGCGCGCGCCGCAGCATGACGTGTGACTGACGTGGAACTGGAGGGTGAAGGGGACTTGACATTTAGCGCTAGGATTAGAGACAGAAGTCTGGTGGGTCAGATCGACTTGTTCCTAAATCATATCTGGTATTTTGTGTTTGGAGAACTGTATTATCTAGAAGGAAAGGTCTCTCGGGCAGAGGCTATTCTATACTGACTGCTAATGCGTGCATATGTGTCTACGTGTAATGCGAGGGGCCATGGGTCTACCATGGTAACAGGAGCTATGAATTATTTACATGGAGACAGAAATGCCGGGCCCTTTACTCTGCAGCTGGGGGGATGTTTACCTAAACTACTGGACAAGAATGTATTTTCGAAGAGCGGAGCAGATAACTTGAAGGCTGAATACAGTTTTGGCAGGCAGTCAGGCAGAGCCGGGCACCACTTGCCGCGCAGGGAGTAAGTCAAAGTTCAGGGATGCAGATGCAGGTCCAGGCTGCAGCTTTCAGAGGCAGAAGTCAGGAAAAGGCTCGATGGCAGAAATCAGGGCCTTCGCCAGAGCCATGAAAACATGAAAGTGCACCATGTAAAGACGGTGGCACGGCATACTTAGGAACTGAATTATTGATCCATTCATGGCGGATCTGAAAGAGGACATGTTAACGTTGGACGCAAATGTATTTGCGTCTTCATAGCGGGTTGTGGAGGGAACTTACATGCACTTTAAGCACGTACATGGAGCCGTTGGGGTACGTAGTAGGGGACACAATTGAGCATAAAAATTCATATTACCTCATTCCCTCCTTGTCCCCTACGGACCCTTCATGATATATCAATCTTCATTAATCCATCTATTTGTTCATATAACATCATTTGCTCTTCCTTTTTCTGACGGGAATTTGAACTTGAACTTGAACGGGGAATACATGATGTGGCGCACAAGCCGCATATCGCCGGCCCACATTGTAGACATAGGCAACAACTGAATACTATGAGAAGGGCTATTCCTAGGAAGGATAGGACTTTCCATCCCCAGGTGGATAACACGCTCCAGAACCAACCGGACCAAGTCCAGGTGCCTGGATTCTGGTGTATCTGACTAGCAATTTTGTGAAGACGGGTAATGGCTTTATATACTGAAGGTGCGTTTTGTGGAATGAAAATACAGCAACTCGATCCGATGACTCTACAAGCTCCGCCCCTATCGGCCAAGATGACGTCAAGAACAAGACGATTTTGAAGGACAACAAGTCTCATAGCAGACTGTTCCTCTGTTAAGTTGCCTAGGGCGGAAGTAGTTTCATTCACTACTGCTTCAAGGGTTCTGGTCAATCTACGTATCAGTTTACTATTCGAGACAGTACCTAAGTAGGGAAAGAAACCTTTATTGAAATCTGTATATTGCTCCCATGCCGTTTCAGTATAGTCGACAATCGGGAGTTCTCTCTTGTGTCTAGTATGTACTAGGTGGGAGTTCCTATGATAGTCAGGTGGGGCTAGAAAAACAGATGGCAGAAGGAATGCAATGTAACAAGTGCCATCCCAATCTAGAGGTAAACGTATGTATGCTGTATGGCCACAAACAAAATAGGAATGACGGGAAGCTTTGAATGTAGACTTGCCTTTATCACTAAATTCGACTACAGTAGTACATTCGCTATGACCTAGGTGTACTGAACCATTCTTTCTGACACATAATTCACCTTTAACAGGTAATACTGACATAGAAGGTAAGTCTGGCTTGGTTTCGGACTCGACATTGAGAATCATGAGGTTAAGTGTAAAGTTACCTAATCCATATACTTCGTTTTCTAGATCGGTCCCTGTCCTTTTGGGAAGACCCTCCTTGTCAGGGAAACATACTTTGTGCAGAACAGTGTTCAGATTTCCCCATACCCAATTGCCTTGGTAAACTACGGAATCAGAATCTAAGGAATTTATTAAACTAAACCATGCACCACAGGAACCATTGTGTGTGAACGGGTACGGAAAGAGGGGCAGAACTCCCTTGTATTTCTGATAGGGGGGGAGTCGGCCACATATCCAACAATTGGTAGCATTGCTGGTCTGATGGGAATGGTGTAACATACTAATGAATGTATTGTTGCGCAGCGCAAGTCTGTATGACAATTCATGCGGGGGCAATTCACTGAAAGTGTGCTCGACAGTGACATTTGAAGAAGAATGTGTACGCTTGAATATAGGATAGTACAAGTTTAACAGTATACTTGCAGTAATAATCATAAGGCTCAGAAAAAACATAATCAATAATGTCACTATACAGTGACTGCGGAGAGTTTTACAATATTCATGTTTCTTGAGCTGTCTATCTCTCTCTCTGTCGGGGTCTAACGGGTACATGTCAGAATCAGGTTTAACCGATTCACCTAGGGGAGGACTTAAACAATTAAACTGTCTGACTTGCTAGACCTTAGTTTGGATTTATACTCCTCGGACGGAGTTTTCTCTATCAGGGGAAGTTTAGAGTCACTGAAATCTGGGCAGTCCTTAGAGGGGGAGGGCTGAGAGTCTGTAACTGGAAGCAGTCCATGAAATATCTTGACGTGGCTGGAGTGGAGCCACCCTTTGCGGCCCTCGACCTTGATTGCAGTCCTCGTGGTTAGCAGGACAAGTTTCGGCTCCTGCCAACGGGGCTCCAGCGGACTCCTCCGATCAAAGTTCCTGACGAGAACAAGGTCCCCCGGAATGATCCCATGTGGCTTTACATCGGTGTTGTCGGGAAAGGCTGCAGCAACCTGTGAACGACATGATTGTAGTGCAGACATCAAGGAGGCAAGGTAATCTGTCAGCATATTACAGTCAACATCTGTGATTTTTCTAGGCAGAGGCGTCCCCCACATATTCGGTGGCCTGCCAAAGACCACCTCATACGGGGATAGCCCTGTTCTCGAGTGCGCTACCATCCTCATATAGAAGAGGGCAACGGGTAATGCAACTATCCAGTCTACGCCCTTTTCTTTACAAATCTTGGCGAGACGAATTTTCAGAGTCTGGTTATGACGTTCCACGAGACCTGCTGCCTCGGGATGTCGGACACAGTGAAACTTCCATTGATAGCCGAGCAGGAGTGATACCCGTTTCATTAACTCGGACGAGAATGGCTGTCCATTATCTGAGTACACAACACGGGGCAAACCGTACCGTGGGAAAAATTCACGTACCAGCTGCTTGGCAGTGGTCGGAGCAGTGTAATCTGGGACTGGATATGCTTCTGTCCAACGGGAAAGTGCACAGACAACTATGAGGACATATTTAAATCCTCGACAACGTTCCATCTGGATATAATCCATCTGGAGGACTTCAAAAGGGTGATCGGGAGGATGAAATCCACCTTGCTCTACGGGAATGCCTTTACCTGGGTTGAACTGACAACAGATCATGCAAGTACGCACTTTCTGTTTTGCTGCTGCTCGTAAATGTTTATTGAACCAGAGATTTTGAATGCTGTCCAACATGGCTTTTTTTCCTAGGTGTGCAGGACTATGTGCTGTGTTAATGATAACTTGAACCATAGAGTCGGGGAGAAACCATGTGGCTTTTCCCTTCGTCATCCATCCCTGTTCTGTCTGGATCCCTCCTAGTTCAGTCCATTTCCTGATTTCGTCTGGTGTAGCATGTGTCTGTATGTCAATTACATCTAGGGCGGGATCCTTAACTGTCATGCAATGAGTTGGCGTCGGGACTATTGTCTTTGTCAAGTCAGGTGTGTGAGTCTGTGCTGTAAGCTTGGCTGTTCGGTCTGACAGGTCGTTGCCCTAGGAAATGTTGTCAGTGACTTTAATATGTGCTTTACACTTCATGATGGCTATTGCTGTAGGCAAATGTATTGCTTCTAACAGAGCTTGAATGAGGGGACCGTGCTGGATCTTGGCACCGTGTGAAGTTAAAAAACCTCGTTCTTGCCAGAGGACTCCGAAGTCGTGTACAACTCCGAATGCATAACGGGAATCTGTGTATATGTTAACTTTCTTGTTCTTGGCTAGAATACAGGCTTGGGTCAGAGCAATGAGCTCTGCCGCTTGGGCTGACAGGGTGTCAATACGATGTGTTTCTATGACATCAGTTTCTGTTGTTACTGCATATGCAGCCACTAACTCTCCTATACTTGTTCTCATACATGAACCATCCACATAAAGTGTCAGGTCTGGATCTGGTAATGCGGTGTCTGTCAAGTCTTGTCTGGGTTTCGTCGTAATGGTAACAACTTCAACACAATCATGTGCCAAAGGGTCTGTCATATTTAATGGCAAAAGTGTAGCTGGATTCAATGTGTTACAGCGTCTGATTTCTATGTGTGGCTGAAACAATGTCAATTAATATCCTGTCAGTCGTGCTATAGTCAAATGTTGAGTTTGTGTTCGGTTTAAAAGAACTTCCACGGAATGTGGAACTTGTACTGTCAATTGGTGTCCTAACACTATAGAATCACTTTGTCTGATTGCTAGAGCTGTTGCTGCTACTGATTTCAAGCACGCAGGCAAAGCCTGGGCTACTGGATCTAATGTACTAGAAAAATAGGCACACGGTTTGTGTGAACCTGCTTGGTCTTGAGTGAGGACCGACAATGCAGTACCTTCACGTTCTGTGACAAAAAGTGTAAAAGGTTTGCTGTAACATGGTGTCGCTAAAACAGGTGCTTGACATAAAGCTTTCTTTAATTCGTCAAAAGCCTGTGTATGTTCCTGAGTCCAAGGGAGGACAGTCGATGACGCTGCCTCCTGTGTTGTCAACTGTATAAGTGGCTTGGCTAGAAATGCATACTGAGGGATCCATTGTCTGCAATAAGAAGTGAGGCCTATAAAGGCCCGTACCTCCTTTTGTGTTCTGGGCTGTGACATATTTACAATTAACTGGATACGGTCGGGTGTTAGCTGTCTCCCCCATTTGGACAGCAAGTGCCCAAGGTATACCACTTGCTGAACACAGAATTGTAACTTCGAAGGGGACACCTTGTGTCCCTTATCAGCCAGGAAATGTAAGACTGTCAGTGATGCATGTTCACATTCGTGTTCACTTCGAGCGGTGATCAACAGATCATCAACGTACTGGAGTAGGGCAGTGTTGTCAGGCATGTGGATACTGTCAAGTTGTCTTTTCAATGCTTGGCTATAGATGCTGGGGCTTTCTGTGAATCCTTGAGGTGCGCGTGCAAATTTGAAGCTTCGACCATTTAAACAGAATCCGAAAAGGTATTGGCTATCCGGATCAATGGGGACACTAAAGAAGGCGTTCTTCAGATCAATTACAGTAAAGAACGTGGCTTCAGAATCAATTGCAGTCAATAAAGACGATATGTCTGGGACCACAGGATACTGTGGTACAATACATTTATTCAATTCGCGTAAATCGATAACTAATCGATAAACTGGAGGTGCACTCGGATCAGTGCGTTTAAGAATCGGAATGATAGGGGAATTACAGATATTGGAGTCGGTCTCTACAACCACTCCTTGGGCAATGAGCTCGTCAATGATTTTCAGTAAAGCCACTACAGCATCTGGGGGTAACTTGTATTGTCGAATTCGGGGTAAAACAACTCCTGGCTTGAGTGTAACTCGATATGGTGTAATGTGCATACAACCTACATCAGTTGGGCCTTGTGCCCATAACTGTGCAGGAACATTCTGTAACCTGGGATCAATATCTCTCAACACATAGTGACCTTTAAAGTCACGTAAAAATAATCTAACTCCTTCCGGAGAACAACATATGACTGCTCCTAGAGCCTTCAGTGTCTTGATACCTAACAAGTTTTCTGGACATGATTTCGTAAGCAATAAGTCTGTAATTCGTGATAACGGACCAACTGCTAGAGGAACTGGTTTCGATACTTCATTAACAATAGGTTTTCCTGAAAAACCAAGGGAAACATTCTGTGAGCCTGAGAGGGTGCCCCTGGAACCTCGTCGTGACTTATCGTTGTTCTGCTTGCCCCTGTATCAATCAAAAACTTTCTATCTTTCCCTAATACCTGACTATGTACATAAGGACCCTCTTGATCTACAGGAATCTCAATGAGAGGCAAGCCAACTTCCCCCTCTAGGCTGTTTCATGTGTATCGCTGATAGTCGGGATAGTCAGTTTGTGCATACTGGTACATCTGCTGAGTTGCATGTTGTGTTGAGGCAATTGGCTGTTGCTGGGGTACCGCTACGGTCTGTACTGTCTGTTGTGGAGCATGCATAGGCTGTACATTCTGTGGTACGTGTTGCTGGACCTGATCCTGTCTAGGAGGACGCGGTCTCTCCTTAGTTTTACCTGTTGCTATATTGTATTTTAAAACAGTGCATTCATTTATATAATGACCTGGCTGTTTGCAGTAGTTGCATGTCCCTTTAACGGGAACTACTGAATTATTGGACTGTGTCATGCCCTTTTTCTGACTGTCAGCTGGAACTGACTGAGCAACTAACATTTTCATTTTCGTGTCTTTCATGCGTCTTTGTTCATGATCATGTTCTTCCCTAATTCTGTTCTGGTGGTACTGTAACATTTGTAACATCTGGGAAGGCGTGTTAGCTTGCCATGTGCTCTCGACTTTTAATACACGATTCTTAACTTGAGGCAAGGAATTCTCAACTAGTTTCGTTACAAAAAGATGTGGGTATGACTCGCTACTTGGTTTCAGGCCACTATTAATAATGAAACATTTCTCAAATCTAGAATAAAAATCACTAGTGTCTTCATCGGGTTTCTGTTTGCAGGCTGAGATTGCACCCCAGTCTTCCTTTTTAGTTGACAATAATCTTGGCAAAACCTGTACTAACAATCCTGGTAATGCTTTAGTTTTGTCCCCAAGCCCTAGACCTGGGGTTCGAGTCGTTTCTTCATTCTCTAATGCAGCCCAATCAATCTTTTGCTCTCCCACCTCCCAGTCTTTTTCTTTGAGTTTCTCGTAAATACCGGCAGGCAGTAATACTTTCAATATTTTCATAATGTCGGGATAGGTATAGTCTCCCATAAGTAACATGTCTTTTATTTCTCGGTGAAAACCTGCTGGATCTTTATCATGACTAGGTACTATTTTCTTCATTTCCAATAATTCCATTTTAGATAACGGTGTGTATACGAATACACGTCTAAGGGTGTCATCGGCATTCTGGACTGGATGTACTTCTCGTAAGGGATTCTGTCTGTCGAAGTAAAACATTTTCCTTTCTGGGGGTGGGGCTGAAACAAACTGTGGATTCAAGAAAGCACTATATCTGTGTCGCTGTTCTAGAATTACTTTAATTAGATCGGTACCTAGACCTCTCCATTTATTCATGAGTAGTTCTATTAGTACATCAGATAAGGGACCTGGATCAGAACGTTGGCATTTATACAACAAAAGAAGGTGTTGTATCATGTACATACCAGCCAGTCGCTGTTCGTCTGGGGACAGATTCAAAAAGGTTCGTGCTACTGTGTCATCATTATACATACTAGAACTGTCAGCCCATTGCACTGCTGACCTGGCTAATTCTTGTTCATCCATAGAATTGAGTACATGGTACCCCATCCGATGTTGAAGTACTTTATCGGTAGCCTGAAATAGATGTTCAGGCGTTTTCGGATTTGACATAGCAGAGTGAAAAAGTCGCTTGCTTTCTGGGCGTAACATTTTATCAAAGGATCTACCCTTACCTACATAGGCTATCGTGTCTTGACTTATTAGCTGCGATGTTTCTACTGTTTTCTCTGATTCATCCTCCTCCTGGGAGGAGGCTAGATCGTCTGATTCGAGTGGCTCATCTGTTTCTCGACGAGCATGTATATCTATGATTTCTTTACGGATCTTTCTAACCATAGTATGTATACTTTTCTCTCTATCATGTTTACCCTCAGCCATGTTCTGACTCCATCTGTTCAATCTATCCATCTCACTTTGTGGAAATCCTGCCTGATCTTGTTCTCTTATCAAACAATTAACCAAAAATCGCATAATTAAACCTTTGTTCTCAACTTTCTGACGTGACATGGCGTCACCAACACTCTCGGGTCCTTCTCCTGTTCTAATAAAGTGATACATTTTGTCTAGATGTTCTGGCATTTCTGGTAACATTATCAGATAATCTGTAACTCGTCTTAAGCGTAAGGACGCTAACAACATGGGTCCTGACGTACTAGGCACAGTGTTGTATCTACAATCTGTAAGCTGTTGTCTGAGCTGTTCTGCTGTGGCACCTTTAGGTGTCCGCGCCATTGCGAAATCTCTCATTGTCACTCGATGTAACTGCGGCGGGGTTCGAAAACCTCCTGATGCGCCTCCTGAGCCGGAGGCTTGACCATAACCTGGCTGCGTTGGGACCTGAACTAGGCCAATCCCAAAAGGATTAAGCGTATTTATAGGGGGTGCAGGATTCGGGACAGGAGGGACCTGCTGTTGCGGACCCGGGGGCTGCTGATTATGTGGTACAGGTACATGTGGGACGGGTACATGGGCAGGTGCATGAGTATAAGCTGGAGCTGCATCATCCAAATAGGAAGAAAGAAAAATCTCTGCTGCGGTCTTGTGACGTATTTTAGTCGGAACCAATGGAGGGGGCAGATTCTTTGGTACTTCTGGGGTCGCCTTGGGCAGGCCCTCGGCCCGAACTGGATACATGCCATCATTAAGCGTACTTAGTTGTCGGTCTACTTGTTCTGTTCGAACTCGTATACCTTCCTTGACTAATTCGTTTTCTCGAGTCTTTTCTGAATCTTCTCTATGTTTCTCTGCTTTTCTGAATTCTTTTTCTGTACGTCTATGTGATTCTTTACGCCATAATTCTATGGCGTCTTTCTGTGACTGTCGGGCTTTCTTTTTCAATAATGCTTCCTCTACTCTCATGATGCACTCGGCATCCCATGTTCCTGAAACAGGCCATCTATATTTCTCTTCTAAGTGTTTGGTATAATCGACCCACAAGTCTAAGTACAGTATGGCATCTAAGCCATGCTTGTGGTACATAAAGTGCCCTGGAGTGTCCCTAGGTGGAACAGGCACTGCTTCTTCTAGAATCCCCTTTCTAGTTCCTATCTGTCGTAACTTACTGAACAGCGGCATTTTTGAACCTTGATACTTGATACTTACTCGAACTCGAACACCATAAATACAATATACACAGTAATGCAGATCAAACAATCACTCATACCACGATATTAAAACACATTTAAACATTTCGAACAGAAAACCACATATTAACTAGTAACATTTACTTGATGTACTGCTAAACAGCACAGATACACTGCTAAACAGTGCAGACCAGGTCTGTGTACCCAAACCCGTCTCGACCGGGGCAAACTAATGCACCCGTCTAGATGCGTCCCCAGCAACGGTACTCACCGGGAAGCACGGAACAGAAGGCCTCGGAAAACTCGACACTGGGCTGGACCCTGGACCGGACTCGACTCGACTCGTGACGTAGGTACTTCGGAACTTCGGAACTGGTGGGCCTCAAGACACCTCGGACCTTGCACTCTCGGCTGGACTCGGGTCGGGATCCTCCGCACTCCTCACCGCCTCGTCTGGGTGTCGATCGCAGTCTCAGTCACCTCCGTTGGCCTGAGGGAGATACAGGAAATCCTGCGGATGCGCATGAGTGTCCGTCCGGCTGTGGCAGGGGACTAGGCCTGCAACGCACCGCCGGCGCGTAAGGTGGGGGAGGGTCCCATCTGGGGTGCCAATTTATGTGGTAAATAAAATTACCTGATACTTAATTTCTATGTGGTAAAGTTCAATAAAATAGCTCAATCAAAATAAGAGACACAGAGTCCGTGGCATCTGAGGTTTAAGGGGTTTTATTCCATAAAATGGAATTGGTTCGAACCAGGTAGCATGATCCATCACCACGAGGGTTCAGGAAGGGAATCATGGACATGTACAATGATTTATTAACAGTACACAGTATATATAGTATCATTTACAGTGGTGATGGGTTCAGAAGGCGTAACAGCTGAAAGAAACAAGATAAGAAACATGTGCGTAACAATATGTAATCAGAAGGCGTGCACAAGGGTGTACATGGAGGTGGGTGCCAGAAACGTCACATAGAAGAAAAAACATTTCAGCATTTCAGTCATAGAAGTGACGCAAGTGGGTGGATCCCTAGAAGAATCCTGCAGTGTCAGCAGAAATATATGGCAGAGATGCGCGCGCAGCAGCATGACGTGTGACTGACGTGGAACTGGAGGGTGAAGGGGACTTGACATTTAGCGCTAGGATTAGAGACAGAAGTCTGGTGGGTCAGATCGACTTGTTCCTAAATCATATCTGGTATTTTGTGTTTGGAGAACTGTATTATCTAGAAGGAAAGGTCTCTCGGGCAGAGGCTATTCTATACTGACTGCTAATGCGTGCATATGTGTCTACGTGTAATGCGAGGGGCCATGGGCCTACCATGGTAACAGGAGCTATGAATTATTTACATGGAGACAGAAAGGCCGGGCCCTTTACTCGGCAGCTGGGGGGATGTTTACCTAAACTACTGGACAAGAATGTATTTTCGAGGAGCGGAGCAGATAACTTGAAGGCTGAATACAGTTTTGGCAGGCAGTCAGGCAGAGCCGGGCACCACTTGCCGCGCAGGGAGTAAGTCAAAGTTCAGGGATGCAGATGCAGGTCCAGGCTGCAGCTTTCAGAGGCAGAAGTCAGGAAAAGGCTCGATGGCAGAAATCAGGGCCTTCGCCAGAGCCATGAAAACATGAAAGTGCACCATGTAAAGACGGTGGCACGGCATACTTAGGAACTGAATTATTGATCCATTCATGGCGGATCTGAAAGAGGACATGTTAACGTTGGACGCAAATGTATTTGCGTCTTCATAGCGGGTTGTGGAGGGAACTTACATGCACTTTAAGCACGTACATGGAGCCGTTGGGGTACGTAGTAGGGGACACAATTGAGCATAAAAATTCATATTACCTCAGTGTTTGTGCTGGACGTGAGACGCGTACCCATGCAGCTGGCACAGCTCCTGCACACCGTTGTCGACATCTCGGGGCTCCAGGTAAACGTGGGTAAATCCTGCCTTTATGCTTTCAGGGAAGGAACTGAAGACCCGGGATACCATCTGGAGGGTACAAGAGTCCAATGGAAAGTGGACACCTTCTCTTACCTGGGGATACAAATTTACCGTAGCCCGGCTGACTTGTTCAACAGGAACCTCAGGAGGGCGGTGGCGGCCATTAGATCGCAGGTAATCTTCTGGAGTACGCTCCCGCTGACCACCACTGGTAGAGTGGCACTTGCTAAAATGGTCATGCTTCCCTGCCTCCTGTACTACTTTGTCAACCTACTGTTATTTATTCTGGCTCCCTTCTTTGCCATGCTCAACAAGTTATTGCGGGACTTCGTCTGGGGCACCTCTAGGCACCGACTGGCGCTGGCGAAGTTGTTCTTGCCGTCGGATCGGGAGGTTTGGCTGCCCCTTGTTTTGAGCACTACTATCTGGCCGCACAGTTGCAATGGGTTGCTCGTTGGCTGGCAGATAGCGGTAGAGAAGACACAGCCACGGCAATGCTGCCATACTCCCTAGAGCGTATCACCAAACTCTTCCACCCCATGGCAAAGGTCGAACGCCAGGGCCCGCTCCTCTTGGAGGTGGCATACAGGTGCTATCGAAGAGCCTTATACCTTACCCGTGGCACGGTCCCTTATGCGCCCGCCATGCCCTTGGAGGGCTCGCCTAGTAGTGAGGGGTGCTCACGTCCTCCATACTCGCGGAGTGGCGGGAGGCCGACATTCACACTCTTGGTGACTTATACAGGGACGGGGAGCTCACGGCATATGAGACGTTGGTGGCCGAGGAAGGGCTTCCCCCTGGGTGGTTCTTGATGAACAGATCCCTGATAGCGCAACTGGCGGCTAGATGGGGTGATTTAGCTATGGAGCCCCGGCAGCATTTAACAGTGCAGTACCTCCACGTCATGGGGAGGGGCAGACATCTGGCCCGATGGTTTGCGGCGTCGCTATGGGAGCATGCGGCAATTAGTCTGGACCCCCTTAGAGGCAAGTGGGAGCTAGATCTAGGGCGTTCACTAACAGATAAGGAATGGGAAAGGGCGCTTAAAAGCCAGGTTCGAATCCCAAGAAACATGCGATTCCGCCAGATTCAGCTCTTCATTGTCCTTTGAGCCTACCTCGCGCCTGAGTTGATCAACAAATACTTCTGTCGTGCAGACGCAGTTTGTCCCAGGTGTGGTAAGCAGGGGGTGGGATTCCTACACATGGTCTGGAGTTGCCCGGGGCTGGGTACCTATTGGCGAGCAGTCAGTGAGATGTTGCGGAACTGCATGGGTCGAACCATGCCCTTTGAATGGCCTAAGTACATCCTCCATCACTTCAACAGATCCCCCAAAGACAAGGTGGCATCCCGCTTTATAGACCTGGGGCTGGTAGTGGAAAAGCGCCTCCTCACAAGCAGGTGGAAGGCACATGACCCGCCATGCACACGGGCATGGACTTACTCATTCCAGGCGTGGGCCAGGGCAGAGTGGACCGCCATACGCAGGGAGGAAACATTGGGGCTCAGGAAGGAACCCATAGCGGCACATTGGGAGTGCATGTTTGGTGCATTACAACAAATAGACAGGGAGGGGAACACAGGAGATGTGGAAAGGATGGAAAACACACGTGAGGGCGGGTGCATGCCACCAGCAGTTCTCCTAACAGGATAGTCTGACATGTTCACTTCCTGCTCCTCTGAGACATAAAGATAGGCACACCGGGGTAGCCGTAGTTGAGGAGCGCTCGCAAAAATGGGCGGGGGCAGTGGGTCGGGCCGGAGAAGTGGGAAAGGGGGGGAGATAGGGAGTTGGAGTCTTTGTGAGGTTTCCGCTGCCAAAGTTAATGTTTACTGTTTCATATATATATATAACATCTATTTCCAAGCTCACGATGAAAGGCCAGCCATTGAGCAGCCTGCACTCCGATCCTCGGAAGGCCTCGGAGCCTACGCACAGGCAGGCGAGCTGTAGTTCAGACTACTCTAGACGAACTTCTGATGTATCATCTAGTACAAAGCTGGTATACTTGTTCCATAATGTGTTAAATGCTAATGTACCTATGAAAGTTGTATATCTGCCATCAAATCTCTATGAGTGAAGTTTATAATGTAATCAGTGCCTCTTAAATAACAATAAAAACAGATTTGACAACAAAAAAAGGCGAATAATTTGGCTTCTATGGGGTCATAAAGGAATCTTGCTCTTGTTGAGCTGCTTGTCGCGCTTTTGCTGACTCTGTCCTTATCGTCCCACCGGTGATTCATTCTCCTTTGATTTCTTCTATACCTAACGGAAGCCGAATGAATCTCTACTTCTCCCCCTCTCCTTTGATTAAACAAGTGTTTGAATCTACAGTCACATAGATTCAACCACAAGACTTTTTCAAAATTGTAGATTTTTTTATAACAAAAAAAAGAACTCTTATCTCATTTTAATTTGTGCTTTGGGTGATGTATAGCCGGTATCGCGGTTGACTGTATTTTGCCAAGCCTAACTGGAGGGGAGGAAGGGATTGCAGGGAATAAATAAATACATAAAAAAATAAACATAAACAACCAATTCTTCCTCTTTCATTTCAACATCCCATTTTCATTCTGATCTCTGCCTCATGCTCTCTTTCACTTATCTCTATATCTGGAGCTATCAGTGTTTTCCAGTCAGGCCCGGATTGGTGCTATACTACACCAGGCGCTTTCCCTGTGGGCTGGCAGGGTGGGGGTTGGTTTCGCTGCTGGTGAGAACAGTTTCGTTGCTGGGGACAGGCTGGCTGTTTTTTCAGCCAGCAGTGCTTTGGTGCTTGAGAAATAAAGAATGCAGAACAAATGGTTTTAAAGTGTGCTTCAAACCCATGTTTACATTCGGGTGGTTCCTGTCTCTTGGATGTTTGCCACCAGTGGCGTTGACCTTCATGGCTTTTGGGCAGTGGCGTAACAAAACATGAGGGGGTCCCCTGCAAACTACATGGAGGGGGCCCCCCTTCCATTTTCCGTGCCAGTCTAGAGCTCTCAGGCCAGCGACCCGCCATACTGCAGGGGATGCGGGGCGATTGTTATGCCACTGTCACCAATACAGCCGTTATAAGTAACACTTACCTTGCATCCTTCTCCTCTCTGCCTTGCACCCTTCTCCCCCGCCGCCTTGCACCCTTCTCTACCCTGCATCCTTCTCCCCTCTGCCTTGCACCCTTTTCCCCTCTGCCTTGCACCCATCTCCCCTTTGCCTTGTACCCTTCTCCCCTTTGCCTTGCATCCTTCTCCTCTCTGCCTTGCACCCTTCTCACCTCTGCCTTGCACCCTTCTCACCTCTGCCTTGCACCCTTCTTCCCCTCCGCCTTGCACCCTTCTCTACCTTGCACCCTTCTCCTCTCTTCCTTGCACCCTTCTCCCCTCTGCCTTTCACCCTTCTCCCATCTGCCATGCACCCTTCTCCCCCTCCGCCTTGCACCCTTCTCTACCTTGCACCCTTCTCCTCTCTGCCTTGCACCCTTCTTCCCTCTGCCTTGCACCCTTCTCCCCTCTGCCTTGCACCCTTCTCCCCTCCACCTTGCACCCTTCTCCCCTCCGCCTTGCACCCTTCTCCCCTCTGCCTTGCACCCTTCTCCCCTCCGCCTTGCACCCTTCTCCACTCTGCCTTGCACCCTTCTCCCCTCTACCTTGCACCCTTCTCCCCCTCCGCCTTTCACCCTTCTCTACCTTCCACCCTTCTCCTCTCTTTCTTGCACCCTTCTCCTCTTTGCCTTGCACCCTTCTCCTCTTTGCCTTGCACCCTTCTCTTCTCTGCCTTGCACACTTCTCCCCTCTGCCTTGCACCCTTCTCCCCTCTGCCTTGCACCCTTCTCCCCTCTACCTTTCACCCTTCTCCCCTCTGCCTTTCACCCTTCTCCCCTCTGCCTTTCACCCTTATCCCATCTGCCATGCACCCTTCTCCCCCTCTGCCTTGCACCCTTCTCTACCTTGCACCCGTCTCCCCTCCACCTTGCACCCTTCTCCCCTCAGCCTTGCACCCTTCTCCCCATGGCCTTGCACCCTTCTCCTATCTGCCTTGCACCCTTCTCCCCTCCGCCTTGCACCCTTCTCCTCTCTACCTTGCACCCTTCTCTACCTTGCACCCTTCTCCTCTCTTCCTTGCACCCTTCTCCTCTTTGCCTTGCACCCTTCTCCTCTTTGCCTTGCACCCTTCTCTTCTCTGCCTTGCACCCTTCTCCTCTTTGCCTTGCACCCTTCTCCTCTTTGCCTTGCACCCTTCTCCTCTTTGCCTTGCACCCTTCTCCCCTCCGCCTTGCACCCTTCTCCTATCTGCCTTGCACCCTTCTCCCCTCCGCCTTGCACCCTTCTCCCCTCCGCCTTGCACCCTTCTCCTCTCTACCTTGCACCCTCCTCCGCCTTGCACCCTTCTCTACCTTGCACCCTTCTCCTCTCTTCCTTGCACCCTTCTCCTCTTTGCCTTGCACCCTTCTCCTCTGTGCCTTGCACCCTTCTCTTCTCTGCCTTGCACCCTTCTCCTCTTTGCCTTGCACCCTTCTCCTCTTTGCCTTGCACCCTTCTCCTCTCTGCCTTGCACCCTTCTCCTCTCTGCCTTGCACCCTTCTCCCCTCTGCCTTGCACCCTTCTCCTCTCTGCCTTGCACCCTTCTCCCCTCCGCCTTGCACCCTTCTCCTATCTGCCTTGCACCCTTCTCCCCTCCGCCTTGCACCCTTCTCCTCTCTACCTTGCACCCTTCTCCCCCTCCGCCTTGGACCCTTCTCTACCTTGCACCCTTCTCCTCTCTTCCTTGCACCCTTCTCCTCTTTGCCTTGCACCCTTCTCTTCTCTGCCTTGCACCCTTCTCCTCTTTGCCTTGCACCCTTCTCCCCTCCGCCTTGCACCCTTCTCCTATCTGCCTTGCACCCTTCTCCCCTCCGCCTTGCACCCTTCTCCCCTCCGCCTTGCACCCTTCTCCTCTCTACCTTGCACCCTTCTCCGCCTTGCACCCTTCTCTACCTTGCACCCTTCTCCTCTCTTCCTTGCACCCTTCTCCTCTTTGCCTTGCACCCTTCTCTTCTCTGCCTTGCACCCTTCTCCTCTTTGCCTTGCACCCTTCTCCTCTTTGCCTTGCACCCTTCTCCTCTTTGCCTTGCACCCTTCTCCCCTCCGCCTTGCACCCTTCTCCTATCTGCCTTGCACCCTTCTCCCCTCCGCCTTGCACCCTTCTCCCCTCCGCCTTGCACCCTTCTCCTCTCTACCTTGCACCCTTCTCCGCCTTGCACCCTTCTCTACCTTGCACCCTTCTCCTCTCTTCCTTGCACCCTTCTCCTCTTTGCCTTGCACCCTTCCCCTCTGTGCCTTGCACCCTTCTCTTCTCTGCCTTGCACCCTTCTCCTCTTTGCCTTGCACCCTTCTCCTCTCTGCCTTGCACCCTTCTCCTCTCTGCCTTGCACCCTTCTCCCCTATGCCTTGCACCCTTCTCCTCTGCCTTGCACCCTTCTCCTCTCTGCCTTGCACCCTCTCCCCTCTGCCTTGCACCCTTCTCCCCTCTGCCTTGCACCCTTCTCCCCTCTGCCTTGCACCCTTCTCTACCATGCATCCTTCTCCCCCTCTGCCTTGCACCCTTCTCCCCCACTGCCTTGCACCCTTCTCGGCCCCCCATTTCCCTCTCCCTGCGGACGCCCATGGTGTGTTCTAACAAGCGTGCTTACCTGAGGGCACCATTTTGCTGCCTCGTCCCTTCTCATGTGAGCTTTGCCCTGGAGAATACTCTGTCTGGGGGCCCCCACTCCCACCCTTGTCAGGTTCCCGAGCACTGCTCTGTGCTGTCTCTTGCTTTTGCTCTCTGAGGCCCCCACCCCATCCTTGTCCCTGTCTCTTCTCTTCTCTTGTGGGTGGGCCCCCCACCCCACCCCATCCTTGTCCCTGTCTCTTCTCTTCTCTTGTGGGGTGGAGCCCCCACCCCATCCTTGTCCCTGTCTCTTCTCTTCTCTTGTGGGGTGGGCCCCCCACCCTCTCTTCTCTTCTCTTGTGGGGTGGGCCCCCCACCCCATCCTTGTCCCTGTCTCTTCTGTTCTCTTGTGGGTGGGCCCCCCACCCCATCCTTGTCCCTGTCTCTTTTCGGATGGGGGCCTGTCCCTGTCTCTTCTCTTCTCTTGTGGGGTGGGGCCCCCACCCCATCCTTGTCCCTGTCTCTTCTCTTCTCTTGTGGGGTGGGCCCCCACCCTCTCTTCTCTTCTCTTGTGGGGTGGGCCCCCCACCCCATCCTTGTCCCTGTCTCTTCTGTTCTCTTGTGGGTGGGCCCCCCCACCCCATCCTTGTCCCTGTCTCTTCTCGGATGGGGGCCGGTCCCTTTCTCTTCTCTTCTCTTCTCTTCTCTTCTCTTCTCTTCTCTTCTCTTGTGGGGTGGGCCCCCCACCCCATCCTTGTCCCTGTCTCTTCTCGGATGGGGGCCTGTCCCTGTCTCTTCTCTTCTCTTGTGGGGTGGGCCCCCCACCCCATCCTTGTCCCTGTCTCTTCTCTTCTCTTCTCTTGCGGGGTGGGGCCCCCACCCCATCCTTGTCCCTGTCTCTTCTCTTCTCTTGTGGGGTGGGCCCCCCACCCCATCCTTGTCCCTGTCTCTTCTCGGATGGGGGCCTGTCCCTTTCTCTTCTCTTCTCTTGTGGGGTGGGCCCCCCACCCCATCCTTGTCCCTGTCTCTTCTCGGATGGGGCCTGTCCCTGTCTCTTCTCTTCTCTTGTGGGGTGGGCCCCCCACCCCATCCTTGTCCCTGTCTCTTCTCTTCTCTTGTGGGGTGGGCCCCCCACCCTCTCTTCTCTTCTCTTGTGGGGTGGGCCCCCCACCCCATCCTTGTCCCTGTCTCTTCTGTTCTCTTGTGGGTGGGCCCGCCACCCCATCCTTGTCCCTGTCTCTTCTCGGATGGGGGCCTATCCCTTTCTCTTCTCTTCTCTTGTGGGGTGGGCCCCCCACCCCATCCTTGTCCCCGTCTCTTCTCGGATGGGGGCCTGTCCCTGTCTCTTCTCTTCTCTTGTGGGGTGGGCCCCCACCCTCTCTTCTCTTCTCTTGTGGGGTGGGCCCCCCACCCTATCCTTGTCCCTGTCTCTTCTGTTCTCTTGTGGGTGGGCCCCCCACCCCATCCTTGTCCCTGTCTATTCTCGGATGGGGGCCGGTCCCTTTCTCTTCTCTTCTCTTGTGGGGTGGGCCCCCCACCCCATCCTTGTCCCTGTCTCTTCTCGGATGGGGGCCTGTCCCTGTCTCTTCTCTTCTCTTGTGGGGTGGGACCCCCACCCCATCCTTGTCCCTGTCTCTTCTCTTCTCTTCTCTTGCCGGGTGGGGCCCCCACCCCATCCTTGTCCCTGTCTCTTCTCTTCTCTTGTGGGGTGGGCCCCCCACCCCATCCTTGTCCCTGTCTCTTCTCGGATGGGGGCCTGTCCCTTTCTCTTCTCTTCTCTTCTCTTGTGGGGTGGGCCCCCCACCCCATCCTTGTCCCTGTCTCTTCTCGGATGAGGCCTGTCCCTGTCTCTTCTCTTCTCTTGTGGGGTGGGCCCCCCACCCCATCCTTGTCCCTGTCTCTTCTCTTCTCTTGTGGGGTGGGCCCCCCACCCTCTCTTCTCTTCTCTTGTGGGGTGGGCCCCCCACCCCATCCTTGTCCCTGTCTCTTCTGTTCTCTTGTGGGTGGGCCCGCCACCCCATCCTTGTCCCTGTCTCTTCTCGGATGGGGGCCTGTCCCTTTCTCTTCTCTTCTCTTGTGGGGTGGGCCCCCCACCCCATCCTTGTCCCTGTCTCTTCTCGGATGGAGGCCTGTTCCTGTCTCTTCTCTTCTCTTGTGGGGTGGGCCCGCCACCCCATCCTTGTCCCTGTCTCTTCTCGGATGGGGGCCTGTCCCTTTCTCTTCTCTTCTCTTGTGGGGTGGGCCCTCCACCCCATCCTTGTCCCCGTCTCTTCTCGGATGGGGGCCTGTCCCTGTCTCTTCTCTTCTCTTGTGGGGTGGGCCCCCACCCTCTCTTCTCTTCTCTTGTGGGGTGGGCCCCCCACCTCATCCCTGTCCCTGTCTCTTCTGTTCTCTTGTGGGTGGGCCCCCCACCCCATCCTTGTCCCTGTCTCTTCTCGGATGGGGGCCGGTCCCTTTCTCTTCTCTTCTCTTGTGGGGTGGGCCCCCCACCCCATCCTTGTCCCTGTCTCTTCTCGGATGGGGGCCTGTCCCTGTCTCTTCTCTTCTCTTGTGGGGTGGGCCCCCCACCCCATCCTTGTCCCTGTCTCTTCTCTTCTCTTCTCTTCTCTTGCGGGGTGGGGCCCCCACCCCATCCTTGTCCCTGTCTCTTCTCTTCTCTTGTGGGGTGGGCCCCCCACCCCATCCTTGTCCCTGTCTCTTCTCGGATGGGGGCCTGTCCCTTTCTCTTCTCTTCTCTTCTCTTGTGGGGTGGGCCCCCCACCCCATCCTTGTCCCTGTCTCTTCTCGGATGGGGCCTGTCCCTGTCTCTTCTCTTCTCTTGTGGGGTGGGCCCCCCACCCCATCCTTGTCCCTGTCTCTTCTCTTCTCTTGTGGGGTGGGCCCCCCACCCTCTCTCCTCTTCTCTTGTGGGGTGGGCCCCCCACCCCATCCTTGTCCCTGTCTCTTCTGTTCTCTTGTGGGTGGGCCCGCCACCCCATCCTTGTCCCTGTCTCTTCTCGGATGGGGGCCTGTCCCTTTCTCTTCTCTTTTCTTGTGGGGCCCCCCACCCCATCCTTGTCCCTGTCTCTTCTCGGATGGAGGCCTGTCCCTGTCTCTTCTCTTCTCTTGTGGGGTGGGCCCCCCACCCCATCCTTGTCCCTGTCTCTTCTCTTTTCTTGTGGGGTGGGCCCCCCACCCTCTCTTCTCTTCTCTTGTGGGGTGGGCCCCCCACCCCATCCTTGTCCCTGTCTCTTCTCGGATGGGGGCCTGTCCCTGTCTCTTCTCTTCTCTTGTGGGGTGGGCCCCCACCCCATCCTTGTCCCTGTCTCTTCTCTTTTCTTGTGGGGTGTGCTTTGTTGAGAGGAGAGAGTGGGGGCCGGGCTCTGTGCTGCCTCAGAGGAGCAGTGGAGACTGCTGTCTCTGGGGCCCCCATCCTCTTTCCGGGACTGCCTCTGGCTCTGACTGAAGAGAAACAATGTATATTGATACTTTGTTTCTCTTCAGTCAGAGGGAGGGTGCGAGGGGCACCGAGCAGGCTGCACCTGCTTCAGATGCAGAGAGAGAGAGGCTTGCTTCAGCGCAGACCTCTCTCACAGCTCTCAGAAGAGCTGAGGGGGCTGGGGACCCCTGGGGGCCCCTTCATTAACTGTAGAGAGTGAGGCCCCCCCGCACTGCGGGGTCTGCGGGGGCGTTTGTTACGCCCCTGCTTTTGGGTGGAGGGGTGGGAGGTGTGCGCTTGTTTGACTCAGAAAATTTAGTACATATGTTTAAGACTCTTTAAAATTCAAAACTGCATATTTCTTTATTATGATTCACCTCCGCCTTAGTGACGAAATGTTTCCTAATCTGTAATTGGCGGGACGCCCCATGCATGGGTGGTACTTTCAGCCAGGCTCAGGTGTTTAGCCAGTGGCACTTTCCTTGCTTAGGTTTTTTATGCCGATACTTACCAATTGCATAATGAGCTCGGGTAATAAGACCAGACCATTGAAGGTGTCACACATGACGCAATGT
The DNA here is from genome assembly GCF_964263255.1 of Lissotriton vulgaris. Classification (NCBI taxonomy): domain Eukaryota; kingdom Metazoa; phylum Chordata; class Amphibia; order Caudata; family Salamandridae; genus Lissotriton; species Lissotriton vulgaris. The sequence continues at coordinate 78,888,652 of NC_141697.1, forward strand.
CACGTGGCAGGCGTGCGTCAGCGTGTGGCAGTGATTTACATATTTGTTCAAGTTAAATGCTCTAGAAACGACTGGTGTCTGGGTTTTTGTTTTAAAATGGAAAACAAATAAATTGTGATTGGACAAATATTCCTATTTCTTTAGCTGAGGCTGAACACGCCTCCTGCGCTATAAAGTGCCCTCGTCTGCGGCACTCTCAGCCAGTTCTTATTTTGAAGCTAGAAGCACTTTTCATTGTGGGACCTGAAGTTTCACTTTCCCCATGATGTGATGACTATACTCCTGAATGTCGGGACCCAGCACAAAAAGTGCAGTTAGCTGAGGACAGAAGTTGATTATGGAAAAGAAGTCATGCAAACCTTTGGCATAGTCTATATGTTATTGTCTTTAGCAGCTAACACAGTCATGTAAAATGTGATAATTTTCCCTGTGTGTATTCATGGAGGCAATATGATATTTTAAAGTTTTTAAACACCATCCTATTTTACAGCCTTGTTACTAGGCAGAAGCAGGATATTTTCATTAACTAGTCTGCAGCCTGCTGCTCAGCTTTCTGCCTCCATGGAGCCAGGTGCACAGTGAAGTGACGTGCAGCCTGAGCAGGCAGGAGCCAGCAGAGCCTCGAGGACAGCTGACAGGCAGCTGCACAGAGGCAGCCTGCGAGCTGCTGGTAGCCCTGGGTCAACTCGTTAGAGCAGCCTGCCCCAAGGCGAGGACATTTCCCATCCAGGCATTCTTCTACAGGCAACCCGACCTGGCTGCTTCCGTGGCACCTCCCAGCATGCCCCAGACACCAAGAGCAGAAGGCATGAACGATTAAGCGATTGAAGCCTCAACAGCAGTGTTTTACAAAATAATGCATGAATATAAAAAAACACTCTCCACATACCATTGGTTCCACACTTTTTAGGTCTCGGGTAGGCTAAGAAAAATGTATTGTTATATCTGTTGGCTTCAGCCCTCCCATTGGCTTCCCATTTGCTCGCTGCATCGTCGCTCTCAAATCCTTTGTCCCCATTTGTCCTTTGCATGAATGCGTCATGGCTCGCCTGTGTTTGGCCCTCCCACCACTGGAGAGACAATGTACTTGTAAACATCCACTGACCCTATTTTGGGAAAAACAATTTTTTTTTGTCTTGGAACGCTCCACCATGTTTTCAGTTCCCACAGTGTCCTTTGTTTTTTAAAATGGAGTTTTATGTAGCACAAACACCACACAATTGTATTATTAGTGCGCTTTACGTGAGCGCCAGTTACTTTACACAACGACACGTTCATTTTTGTATGAAGAGGGATATTAAGTGATTTACCCAATATCACAGCATGTTGTGCCAACGCTGAAAGAACACTTTACGTGAGTGATGACAGCTACTTTACGCAATCACACATTTGTTTTTGTATAAACCGGGAGATTAAGTGATTTGCCCAAGATCACAAGATGTGTCGACGCCGAAACTTGAACCCAGTCTTCTAACTCCATAGTCGGTAGCTCCGGCAGTAACGCCACATCCTCTCCTACTGTCCTGAACCTCCGACTGCAAGGGCTCTTCACACTTTGAACAAGTGCCTTTCAGTGCCTTGCCATAATGTGCCGGATTAATATCAAAGTTTCAACATGTTAAAGAAATACACTCTTCGAGTATTTTATAAACCCTATAATATTTTACCTGATGTTAGTTGCATGATCTACATTGCAAACACTTTGAAAGCTTTGCGTGAACTGTTTGCTCGCTCATCTCTAACCATGGTAGCTACAGCTGTTTAGAACCCCTGTCTCCGCAGTAACTGGTCTTAGCCGGGCCAATAGAAGGCGCGGTCATCGCCATACTGGACACCTGTTTCCCCATTGGGGATGGCAGCGCAAGCATGATCCAGAGTGATTGGCCACTGGATCAAACTGAGGAGCCAGGAGTTGGGTTTCGGCAAGCATCATCAGCTGCGACACAGAGCATAGTTACATCATGGCAACAGGACCCCCCGCCCCACAACATACCACCAAACCCAGAAATAACACACAAGACACAAGTGTTATGTTGGAAAAAACTTGCTGCAGGTTTATTACATACAACATTATGTAATTATGATGGGTTATCTAACGGGTGATCCAAGGGCAGGCCGCATTCTCGCCACCTGCCCGCCTGATGAGCCAGCATTATTTATTATGCAACAATTTGAGGAATTCTGTTGCCTCTGCATATATTTAACATCAGCAGGCAGTGAAGGTGCTAGCTGGCCTGCCTATTACGAGGGCTGATGGCATTTGAAACAAGCCTTATTTATTTATTTGTTTGACTTCTGAAATCAGCTGGATTACGTGATATATCAAGTGTTGACACTGAGCTGGTCGATCGAAGCCACCACCGTCCCTGAATGGGCTGCTCTGAGAGTTGCTGAGCAACGCCTGTGCCTGTCCTTGTGAAACTTGAGGAGGCTGTGAAGTTTTGGCCAATGTTTGGGCTCTTTTAAAGTGCTTCGGTGGCTTCAGAGCACTAAAATAAATGAGCTATCTCGGTGTTAAACCTGCAATTAGCTGTTCCTTCCAAATAATTGTGTGATTGTCAGCTAACTGTGGTGACACAATTCCAGTTTTGTTTTAATAATCGACAGCAGGAACTGCCGTCCAAGAAACACATTTCAACCTCCCCTCCCTCTGAACACGATTCTCTTCCCTGTTGTGCCATTTTTGCCACTGGCTGTAAGGAAGGGCATGTAATCAATGAAAGCAGGCCATAATTGTTGTTCAGCATTCCCTGCCAAGTTAAGCTCACAATCACATCACTGGCCTTAAGGGTTCTATGGCGGTAAGTGGCACTTAGCCGCCCCTCAACCAGAAAGAAACTCCCATGCCTTTCACAACAAAGCGCTACATCAGTCTCAACCGGGACAGCACAGCATTCTCCCTCTTTTACAGAGCAGTGTCATAAAAGATTGAAGAGGGCAGGAGCCCCCTTGTGCAGTGCACCAGTCTTGGTCTCGCTGTTCTGCAAAACGGTATGAAAGTGTGTATTGAAACTTTAAAAAATGCCCTAGTAAAAAGGAAAACTGTGACAGCATGGAATTCCAGTAACAAGTGTACAAGATTTGGACGCCGATAGTCAGTTTTATGGCATTTATAGTTTTTAAAATGTTTTTCAACTCCACATAATCACACTCTACTCAATACCACATTAACACACCCCACATAAATCTTCGCTATGCCACATAGCAACAATCCACATAAATACACTCTGCCCTATGCCACTTATTTCCCCTCAACATAATTTCACTCATTGCCTCACAATTCAACTCTACACATTTCCATTCCACAAAACATAATTCCACTACACACCACATTCATCCAATCCACAACACCACATCATGCCACAAAATTCAACACACCACATAATTCCACTCCACTACATGCCATTCCACAACACACAATACCATGCCACATAATTACACTTCAGGACAGATAATGCCACTCCACATAATTCCAGTACACTCAATACCACATAATTACAATCCAAATATTTCCACTGCCCACCATACCACATAATTCCACTACAAATAACTCCACTCAACACCACACAATTCCATGCCACACAATTCCACAGCAAACAATTACAATTTATCCTACATACTTCCACACCACACACATCTGCTCCACTCCATAGCACATTGTGATTGATGAGACCTATTGGCTTTGCCAATGCTTGTTACAATTGGTGCCATTCTCCACCCTGCGTTGCCAGCCCTGCTTGAAGAAGTCTCCTTGTCCTCAATGTTGGGATCTGCAGGTCAGCACAGAGTGGCCGGTGGGCACCTGCAGCTTCCTCTCAGGGGAGCACTGGAAGAATCCATGCGGCGACCAAGGCAAGGATTGTTTTCAATTAATGGCCTCATCAGATGCTGTAAATCGATTCCTGTTGTTGGCTCAGAGATTAAAGGACCACGTGCATTGAGTGCTCATGAGTCACAGAAGAGCCTGCAGGTGGGCGAAACTATTCTAAGAGCTGGTTACAAAGAAAGGACCCTGTGTTCCCGTCACGCTGATTGCCCGCAGCCGCGTTCGTGAAAGAGGCGCCATTTCACAATATCCCTGTGGCCGGATAATGGTAGACAAATTCTCCAAACCAGGGAATGGTTTAGTTTATTCATTAAAATAAGGAGCTGACTGGAGCCCTCCTCCACAAAAGTCCCGAAGCAACTGTCAAAAGTAGCCGTTGCCTAGAACCTTCACGGGGAAGAGTTGCGGAGTGCAGAACGCAGTTGCAACCAATAGCAATTCAGAAGTTAGGTGACAATAAAACCTACCATTACATTGCAATGTAATAAACAGTAAAAGCAATACATAACATCACCTTCCCCCTTGTGAGAGAGTGCCTCTTTTGCATGGTTGGCCCCCGCTTTGTGCCTGGTAATTGATGTGGCTTCGATTGTAGTGCACTGGGTCCCTGCCAACCTGGTGCCCTGTGCCAGTGCTCCTTCCCTAAAACATATCCACAATTGGCACTTCTGTCCCCTGTAAGTCCCTAGTAAGTGGTACCTAGGGTCTGGAAGCTGAAGAGGGTCCCCTGGGACCCCCCTTACTAGGACCATGCCACTGCCCTTGCAGCTTGCATGCCCTTATGAGCAGAAAAACAACAACGTCAACATGGCATCCTGCCTGGGTGCCATGCCAGCCAGCAGTGCCGGTAGGTGTAGGTAAGTCTCCCCTCTAGCAGGCCCTAAGGCAGGGTGCACGATGCCACAGGTGAGGGCATATCGGCATGAGTAGATATGCCCCTACAATACTTAAGTCAATTATTAAATATTGTAAGTGCCAGGGAAGCCATCAGGACTACATGTGATGAAAACTTGACGACTCGAGTTCCCCTCACTATGATGGCTTGACTGAAACCAGTAGTGTTTGGTACCAAACAGCTCCTTGTAATAAATCCACACTGATGTCAGTGTGAGAGTTATTAAAATGTGAAATCAGAGGGCACGTCAGCGATGCCCCCTGAAAACCTACCAACCATAGTGTGGGCATTGACTGGCTTTAGGCAGCCTGCTGCACACATACATGTTTCTAGACCCCCTGGGTGGAGAGCCTAGGCTCTCTGGGACCAGAAACAATGCACATCCTGGGCAGAGGTGTCACACCTCCTACCCCAGGATGGGCCAGTGCTCAAAAGGGAAGCCTAAAAGGCATGCCCCCTTTGTAATGCGACCCCCAGCCCCTGATGCTAGCAGCAGATGGCAGTCCCCGGTTCAAACCTCCATTTTGGATGGGAAAACAGAGGATAAAACTCATGAAGACGACTACTGAATTGGCCCCAGCCCTACCGGCCTGTCTCCAGCTTTAAAGACTCTGCAAAGAAGGCAACACCTGTTCTGTGGCCAGTGACTTCCAGAATCCCAAAGAATCCGGCCTGCTCTTCAACAAAGACCAGATCTCCATCGGACAGTGGCCATGTCCAGAAGAATCCAACTCCAAGGGCTCCGGATCCAGCTGGAACGGCGACTCCTGCCCACTCTGCACCCGACACTCATGGCCCAAGTCTGAGTGGCTCACCTGTCCAGTGCAGTCCCCCCAGGGATCCTAACCTTGAATTCAGCTTTGGCTGACCTCTCCTGAACTCTACGACAATGCTGCCTGCAGAATGAATCCAGAGGCTACCACTGACCGCTATCAGTTCCGATAAGAAGATTCCAAAGTCGAAACGCACCCCTGAACCCGAAGCCCCTGCACCTTGGAACTAAATCGGTGGTGCCCCTACGACCCCCTACATCTCTACTTACCTCTGCTGTTGTTGGTCTCCATCCTTCACCCTCTGGTGTGACGCCTGCAGCCTGTTTGTTGAAAGCAGAAACCGCATTGAAAAGTATTGGGCGCCCATAGCTGAATTTGCACCTTGCACCCGGCTGCCCCTGTGCTGCATGTGGTGTATGTTTGGTGCTGCTTTGTTGCCCCCTGTGCTTGACCTAATCCCCAAAGCTTGGCCCCTGCAACCGATCTACTTACCCGCAAGCAGGGTAGCTTCGAGCACCCACAGTCTCCATTGAAATGCATTAGACCGAACGCCGATTTTGACCTCTGCACCCAGACGCACCTGTGCTGCTAGTGGTGCAATTTTGGTACTCACCTGACCCTTGTCCCTTGTTGACCCATGGTCCTGAAGACTTGAACTGTATGTGTGATGCTTACCTGTTTAACGGCAATATCGTTTTCCCCATTGGATAGCATTGAACTGTTCAGAAATTGTTGTGTCGACTTTTGAAAGTGAAAAGTATTTATCTTAAAAAATGCACTTACCTTATTGCGAAGATCTTGGTCTTGAAATAAAGTACAAAGATTATTTTACAAAAATTGGTGTGGATGCCCTTTTTGAGTTGTGTGTCCATTATTGGTCAATTGTGTGCAATAAATGTCTTACAATACTCTGTGTCAGGCCTAAGGCTACTCGCCCACACCACCAATAGGGCACTTTGTGTTTTAAATTGATATCTGCACACTTTTAGGGAACCCTTGGACTCTGTGCACGGTATAACCACCTACAGAGCCAGCTTCCTACACCCCTTATAAAACAAACCAAAAAACAAAAGTAACAAGCAAAAATAACGTGTGAATGAACTAAATAGGTTGCACTAGTTCAAATAAAAATCTCTAAATCTAGTAGATATAGGAGCATTCCGAAGTGGTCTGTAATTAGCAGAATTAGTATTCTCATCATGAGAGGGAAAGAGTCCTGGAGAATGTGAACTTCCACAGACATTTGAATGACATGGGTTGGTATGAGATCCAGAAACAGAAACAATTGAACCTGTAGTAGAAGATCAAGCATCTTTACCAAAACCCAATCACCTGCTTTAAAATCAATTTGTTTCACAATGTGTTTGTGTCAAATCTTTCCTTTGTCAAAGCCTGCTGCACATAGACTCTGTCTAACATTGTTATGAGATACTCATAAGAGTTTTCTTTATGAGATTTCAACCTCTTCATCCAATTTGGACATAGCATGGCCCTACGTGATCTGCTACGTGAAAGTTACACAGGAGACAGACCCATAGTACTGCGTGGAATGATTAAATAGGTCCACAATTTTTGCTTCCAAAATTTCTCCACATCCACCCCAAAAGCAAAGGAAGATTGAACTCCTTTCCTAAGAAATCTATTCATTTTCTCCACCAGTGGCGGTCCGTCCCCTGCCAAAGTGGTGCGGCGGGCCGGATTAATGAGGTGGGGGTGAGGGTCTGGTACAAAATAATTTAAAAAAAAAGAAATTACTTACCTGATCGCCGCCGCTGCCCTCCACTGCCCTCCGCTGCTTCATGATCTTCCAGACACATGCTCCCAGAATGCACTAGAGCCAATCATGATGCTGCAGGAAAGCAGCGTCAAGACTGGCCTGAGCGGTGGGGCTTTGCTCTCCAAGGCAGACTGGGAGACAGTGTCTGCTCTCTCCAGCAATGCAGCTGGGGCTGGAGAAAGCTTCACTGTACATGAGGGTGTACCCGGATTGAAACGGCCGTCCAAACCCTGATGCACAGAAAAGGGACAAGGGAGTGCGCTACCACTCCCCCACCATAATATCATCCCCCTGGAGCTTCCCCCAAGACTCGTCAGAGTCCTGGGGGTGGGTATATTGGATTAAAATAAAAACAACAATAAAACTGGTTAGAAGCCCATTTTATTATCGTTTTATTTTTTGGGTGGTGGGTGAGGGTGTCACTGCTCTCCACCAAACCATTCGGAGTGGGAGAATACTGAGCCACCTGGAGGTGTTTGATGTATAAAGATTCAATAAAATGTGTCTTGCGGGATGAAGTAAAATGTGTACCATTGTCGGTGACCAAATCCTTGAGAACAACTTTAATGCTGAAAACTTTCTCCAAGAATTTGATTGCGAAGTCCATATTAGGAGCAGGTGCAAAGTCAAAGTACACCCACCTTGAAAAATAGTCAATCAATAAATTGTGTATCTCTTCTCAGATGGTAGGAGATCAAATGGGCCAGCAAATTTTAAGGCAATTTTGTCCCAGACGTTTTCTGGCACGGGAACCATGTGCAATATGGTCTCATAAACTCTCCAATGCTTGTCAGAAAGAAAAGAGGTTGTATATGCATTAACTCATTTAACTACCTGAAAATCCATGGATGGCCACCAATAAAATTGTTTCAAAAACTTGGATGTGCTTTTAACACCCAAATGGTCTTTTTGAGGTAGCCTGACAAATGTCTCTCTTAACATAGTGGGTGGGACATATCTGTCATGACACATAAGCACTCCATTGATGACTGAAAATTCTCGAGAAACTTGAGCAAATGCTTTTAAGGCACTAATCAAGTTTCTTTCCTTGGGCCAGCCCACCTCCGTAAAATGCATGACTTTCTAGAGCACCTCACCTGTTTTAAGAGCATCAAACCATTCCAGGGTGGTGACAGCACACTTACTTTTCAATAGGTTTTCTACTATGGCAAAAACACACCCCACATCCTCTGAAAATCTTCCTCTACACTTGTAGCAACAGGCATTACAAACAGTCAGCCCTTGAGTTCTTACCACCTGAAATGTACTTGACACTTTCCCGAAATCGTGACAATAACCTCACAAGATGCACAGAAGCTTTACCTGTATAATTGCCACTAAGCATCTATACAAGGGGTTTGTGATCAGTGTGGAGGAAGAGTTAACCCCCCATAAAAAGGTATTCAATTTCTCCAGGGCCCATATGTAAGCCAATGCCTCCCTTTTGATTGTACTATAGTCTTTTTAAAGACCTTCAGACATTGTGAAGCAAAAGCAACTGTTACATCTCTGTCATTCACCCACTGGGATAATACAGCTCCCAATCCAATCTGACCAACATACACCCTTAACATACACTCCTTGACAGAAATGAACAGTGATAATGCTGGCGCAGACACACAAATAAGTCAATTATTTTACTAAAATGAGAATGTGTCTGATATTAATGTATTGCCATAATCTCTTCACAGAGACTGGACATTTCTAAGTATGCAGTTGTGTTCATACATTTCTAAGTGTGCAGTTGTGTTCATACATGCTCGCAATGAATATTTAAAATGCAGGCTTAGAATGCCTGTATTTCATTAATGTCAACCAAAATGGTGTCCGTTAGCTTCTGGAACACGCTGGCAGCAGAGGCCAAACCAAAAGGCATTCTTAGAAATGTTAAAGGCACCAAGTGGTTTGATGAATGTTGTTAACTCCTGAGATGCTGTGTCAAAGAAGATTTGGTGATAACCTGACCTCAAGTCCAGTAATCTAAAACATTTTGGCCTGACCTAAGTTTCCTCGAAGGAAAACGGGCTGCATTTAAAAAACACAAAATATTGCTTTATTTAAAAGCAATCACAGACATGGTGGTCTGCAGATTTGAGCTATTCTGAACAGGTTGCAAACTGACCTCATTAATATTCCTGAGGTAGGTCTATTTGCAACTCACGGGGAATTGTAAATGAAACTCAGAGGAGTTTCATTCATTTGAAATAGTAAGGAAATCTCAATTAGGAATTAGCTATTTCAAAGTTTTGAACATGAACATGAACATGTGGCCATTGGTTCTCTATGCGACTTGATGTCTTTGGGGTAGTCAAATCATGAGCGATGACGTCACTTCCGCCACCCCCTGCATTTTAACGAGTTTACAACTCTGTGCAACAATTATATAGACTCTGTAAAACTTCTTATAAATAAAGGCATACACATCTTCGGCCAGCAGCTGTGAGATGTGCAATATCCCAAAACATGTGGCTGCTGAAGAATCTTTCCCTCAAACAGCTTCCAATTGATGAACTCTCCCATTCCTTGCCTTGATAAGCAAAATAAGGCCCGAGTTACATAAATATTTTGTTGGACAGCCTGAGGCTAAACTCAGGGACAGCAGCTGGATGCAGCAAAGCATTCAGTAAGCTCGATCCTGCCGGTTTTGTTAGGGGAGTGGAGAGAATCTTTGCCCTAGTCACATCTGGTTTTCACTTTACAAAACGTTTCTACTCGATATGTTTAGCACAAACTTTTTTGGTGATATCTAATGATCTGCTGAAGAGAACATTCTAGCAATCCTTTGCTTCCTGGAGACGATTATTAGTGTCTATTGGTTTAATTTTTGTTATTATTTAAAAAAAAATCTCTTTATTAGGTTTTTGGTGTCTAACATAGAAAGCAGTGGAGATCACACACAAAGACCTTCATACATCACCAGGTAGTAATACAGCATCGATTCAGGTGTGGTCTTCTTGTGTAAGCCAACAGTAATGAAGGGGGGAAATCAGAGAAGAATTGGGAGATATTTAGGCAGGGAGGTGTGAGGGAGGAAGGCCACTCTACAGAAGTCAGGGATAGGGGGAGGCCAGTAGGCATTGCCACATTCCAGATTGGTGGTGTTGGTGCACTACAGTGCATAGTAGTTATTGACACCCTGGGGGGGGCTGTCGGCAGGGCTTGGAGATCTGCTGTCCCTGCTTAGGGGATTCAAGGCGCCTCTATCAGCGCTCTGCCCCTAGTCTGCCCTATTAGTCAAATAGATGTATTGTGCAAAGGCGCTGTGGAGTGAAATATTGATGTTCTAGCCGTGACATATAGTCTATTATTGGTTTCCACATAGAAGTGAATTTCTGATTCGTTTGCTATAATGTGACTGTGATTTGTTCCATGGCCAGGACGTGCCACAATCTGTGGAACCATGGCTCCGCATGGGGGATATCTTGTTTTTTCCAGTGCCGAGATATTAGTTGCCTGGCTGCACTTGTCATATGAGTATGTTGTCTGATCGTCTCATGGTTTACAGATTTGGAGGTGTCATGCCCAAAAGGACTGTGCCGGGTCGTCTGGGATTGGATGTCCCCGGGTCCCTTTTATATGGCCTAGAATTTCTTCCCAGTAAGTCTGAATAGGTAGCATGTCCACCAAGGATGTATGACGGTACCACGCGTACTTTTACAACGCGTACCGTTACCACGCTACTTTTACCACGCAAGTCGTTACAACGACTTGCGTGGAGGGGCGCTGGATAGTAAATTATTTAATTTACTATTCCAACTCCAGTTCCCATGGACTCTACGGAAAGGAGTTGGATAGTAAATTAAAGTATTTACTATCCTGGAGCGCCCCCCAGCGCATTTCGTTGTAACGACCTGCGTGCTAAAAGTAGCGTGGTAACGGTACCGCGTTGTAAAATATGCGTGGTAACCGTTGTATACCACCATAGCTCCATGAAGGTGCCTTCAGCTTTGCCACTTCACCAACAGAGTTTTGATGTGGTGGAAAATCTTTTTTTGCAGGCGTGCAAGGATGAGGAACATGTCTTAGGGATATCCCACCATAGCTTTTCATAGTTTTTAGGGGAGACAATGATGTTTCGATCCCTTTCCCATCGATTCTGATATGTGTGTGGGAACCTAGGCCTGGATTCCTGGAGTACTTTGTAGGTGCGCAAGATTAAACCTTTCAAACCAATATATGTGTGCACCAGGTTTTCGGAAGGCGTGAATGTGCACTTTGACCTAAATGGCCCAATTACTTTGTTGGTAACATTGGAGGCAGGCTTTTTCAGAGACCTGGAAATTGCGCTTACATTGCGCAAATATTTTGATGGCATGTCCTAAGAATAGCTCCCTTAGAGTCCTACATTCTACGTGTATCCATTCTGGAAATGCGTGGGCGCTAGTGCTAGTGAAACATCAGGGTTTCTGCCCAGGGGTGTATTCAGAGATGGGAAGTTTGTGAGGCATCTCTTAATTGCTAGGCAATCCCAGATGTCTAGGACTGTTTTGGCGGGAATAGAGATATACATGCTTTTGGCTCAGTGTTTTTTTCAGAAACCAAGCCGCTTGGTCTATGTGTAACCAGTGCTTTTCGCTTTCGCGTACCACCCACTCCGATATGTAGTGCAGATGTGCCGCCCAATAATAGTCTCAGAGGTTCGGACACACTAGGGCCCCACCTCGTCCCTACAGAGCATCAGCAGTTTGTTAAAAATGCGCAGGTGTTTCCCATCCCAGTTGAAGGTGCGGATAGTGGATTGGAGTTGGGCAATGTCTGTTTCAGGGATTTGCGGTGGGAGAGATTAAGAGAGGCAGAGTAGTCTGTGGAGAGTGTCATCTTAATCACATTAATGCACCCCATTTAGGTCAAATAAAGAGGTTGCCACTTTCTCAGGTCCTCCAAGACATTTTTCTTTAATGCCGACCAGTCAATTTTCGACCAGTCTTCTAACCTTATGGTGATGGAGATGCCTAGGTAGCATTTGGAATTTGGCGACCATTGAAAAGGTGCTTGTGTACTTAAATGTGGTATATCATGTGTTTTTATGGTCAGGTTGACGATATGTGATTGTCCTTATTAACTTTAAATCCAGAAACATGTTCAAGCTGGTCCAGTATTTTGGCTAGTGCCGGTATGGATGCTCCAGGGTCTGTTAACAGCTATGTAGAGTGCTATTTTGTGTTCCCGGCTCCCAAAGGAAATGCCCTCGATCCTTTGAATTTGCCTGATTTTAATGGCTAGTTGTTCCACTACCAAAGTGAACAGGGGAGGGGAGATTGGGCACCCCTGTCTAGTGCCTTTGGCTAAGTGGTTGGGAGAAATATTCTGTCTTTTGAGCCGCACGATCGCTGTGATTGGGGGGTAAGCTGCCATTATTTTGTGGATCATGTTGGGGCCAAGCTTTATTAAGGCTAGGACCACTTCAAGGAATGCGCAGCTAACCCTATCAAATGCCTTTTTGGCATCAAAATAAAACAAAAATGCTGCTATGTCTCTTCTGTGGACCTTATCTATCAAATGGGTACGGTGTGACTGCGGATATTGAATACTATTGTATTGTGAAGCGCTCTGACACCCAATCTTGGATCATGTTTGCGCTATAGAAAACACTGAATAAATGAATGAATAAATAAATAAATAAATAAATAAATAAGGTGCCTGATACTTTCTGCCCCCTGCCGGTCTCGAATACATCTGACTTGATTGGGCCCAGTAAGACACTGAAGGAGATTTTCTAGACTCATTGCTAGGATCTTAGTTTTGAGTTTTGCATCGATATTTAGGTGGGCTTTGGGCCGCCATGACCTATGGAGTGCTGAGTCCTTCCCCGGTTTGGGGAGTATCATTAGCTGTGCTTCACACTTCATGGGCGTGAGACTCGTGGATTTGGAGATTTAATTAAAAAGCTAGAGCGGATGATCTTGAAATACTGGATGAAAGGTTTTATACAGATCGGTAGTGAGGCCATCTATGTCCAGTGATTTTCCTATGGGAAGGGATTTGAGCACTTTTAGTATTTCAGGACCATCTATTGGAGCTTCCAAGGCTTCAGGTGATGTGGTCCAATGGGTGGCCAGGCATAGTCTTGTAGGTAGGCCTATATGTCCCTCTGGACATGGTCTGCTCTGTGTTGTGTGTGAAATAGTCTGATATAGCTAAACTGATGGTCTCCCATATTTTCCCTATATGAGTTGAGGGTTGAGATGCCATCGAGCAGGGGGGGAGTGCTCGTGTGGTGGGGTTCTGGCCACTTAACCGCTATGTGTGCATGGTCAGAGACTGAGATAGCAGACATCTTGTCTGCTTCAAAAGTAGATATGAGAGATTGAAGAATTAGTACATAGTTGATGAGAGAATATGACGAATGCAGGTGGGAAAATATGAGTATCCTTTCTCATCTGGGTGTAGATAGCGCCAGGTATCTATTAGTTCCAACTCTGCTATTTCTTTTTTTCAAAAGGGCAGACATGGTTCCTGTGCACTGATATATAATTACCATTCCATCACGTTCTGGAACCCAAGCTAGATTAAAGTCTCCTCCTACTGCTATGTATCCTTTTGCATCTTGAAGTTGAGTGCCTAGGGTCACAGGTTTTGGCCTTGTGCCGCCTTGGGGCATATATGTTCAACAGGGTGAGGGGTTGTGACCGCCCTCGGTGCACCAGTTTAAGATAACAGCCCAGTGGGTCTCGGGTGATGTGGAGTTGCTTCTGGCACAAGTGGGACTTGCAGAGATTGGCTACTCCTGCTGTTTTGGAGGGTGAGGAGACCTAATATTGATATGGATAGCGAGCTTGCTGCCTCCATATATGGTCCTCTTTGAAGAGGTGGGTTTCTTGCAGAAAGACAACGTCAGGAGCATGTTGGACAAGATACCACCAGATTTGACAGCTTTTCTTAAGTGACTTAAGCCCTCTAACATTAGAGGGCTTAAGTCACTTAAGAAAAGCTGTGAAATCTGGTGGTATCTTGTCCAACATGCTCCTGACGTTGTCTTTCTGCACGAAACCCACCTCTTCAAAGAGGACCATAGATGGAGGCAGCACGCTCGCTATCCAGATCAATATTAGGTAAAGTAGTTTGTTAACAGCTGGGCTCATGATAGATGAAGTATGTTAAATGGTGTCTGCTCTGCGGAGCAAAGATGACTCTCGCTTGTGTTTATGAGGGCTGTGCCTGGAAGCAAGTGGGCTGTGGAATAGGGGAAGGGAGAGGCAAAGAAGGAAGGGGTAAGAAATAACAATAGAACTGGGACAACTGGGCAAGTCCAAAATTCTCCAGTCAGTAAAAAGGTGGGTAGGATGTTTGTTCTTCACTGGAGTTGCGACTCTTGTTGTGCGACTAGGAGATAGGTGGGGGTCTTGGCAGTGAGTAGCCCTTCAGTGGAATGTTTATCTTGGCTAGTAGTGATGAAAGTTGCTAGGATCCATTGAGTGTGATGAGGTAATGCACTCCGTTCTCTGGGTTCCCCTCCAAGCCCTTGTGGAGGTTAGTGTATTAGATTATGTCTTTTGGGGGTTTGGGTAATGGGGAGTAATGGGGGAGGCACTGCCCGAATTTGCCGTCTTTTTCTGTTTTATTTTCTGGAGGTGGGCGATTCTATCAGCTCTAAAGTCCTCTGGGGATTTGTGTTTGAGCCTGCTGTGTCTCCTAACAGCATGGGTGCATTGCCATTCTGGTCAAAGGCTTAGACGAGGTTGCTGCTGTAGGTTACATTGGGATTTCAGTTCTGTGTCCTGCAAGATACCCAGTACTGGCCGTGCCTCGTCCAGTGTGTGGAGAGTTCGCTTCTTTGCAGACCGTGTGAAAATAAGGCTGAAGGGGTGTCCCCATTGATAATTTATATGGCGTTTGTTGAGGACAGCTGTTGCTAGGTGGAATTCTCTGCAGCGCTAAAGCGCGGATGCTTCGAGGTCTTGAAAGAGGTGGATTGTGTGGCCCTTAAAGATAGAATCAGCTTGCCTCGTGCGCGCATCATGTCTCCATTTTCATCGAAACAGTGAATGCGAGTAAGGATATCCAGAGCCTCCTCTGCTTTGACAAAGCTGCTGAATACTCTGTGTGCTACGGCTAATCGAGGTGGCAGCAAATCAGGGTTAACTCGAACAGCCTGCAGGAGGTCTGTAGTAAATTGGAGAATGTCAAAGCCCTTTGGAATCCCCAAATGTGGATGTTGTTGCGCCTACTGCAGTTTTCAAGGTCTTCGTGTTTAAATTGAAAGTCAAAATGTTGTTTCTCTCACTGGAGCACTTTGCACCTTAGTATTTCCTGATCTTTTCTGGAGCTCATCATGAATTCTGAATCGTCCACACATTGGCCCGCCTATGTGATTTCTTTCCCCATCTCCTGTATGCAGGATTTGACATCCGTCCGGAGGAGAACAATCTTGGAGTGGATTTCTGAGAGGAATCGATCCATGTAGTCTTGTGTAATTGGGTTAGCGGGTGTGTCCACAGAAGCCTACGGTGGTGATTCTCCTTGCTTGCATGCTCCCTCCCCTGTCCACTGCCACAGCTCCGCCGCTGTACTTTCTCTAGATTGTTTGACTTTGACCATGATGGCTGTGTGTGTGATGGATATCAGCCTGGGGGGGAGATGTGTGTGAGGTAGGGTCCATGTCTTGTCACCCAAGGGATTTATGGCTTTATAGATTGCCCTACTCTTTTGTTTTAATTACTACTTCTGCTCCACCAGTGTATGGGCCAACCTAGTGGTCTGATCATGAGCTCTCCCCCCTAGTCCAGCGAATCGGATTAGCTACTGTTGTCAGTGTTGTGATCACAGCCACGTAATTCCCACTTGCTGTCCAGTCCAGAAGCACAGGGCCTTGCTGCTGAGCTCACAGATGTTGTGTTGTAGTTAAGACGCACCCCTAATATGGCCAGTGCTACCTCTTGCGTTCTTTCTGTGTTCATGCCTGCCTTAGAGGCATAGGCAAAGCCAAGTAGGCATAGTTTATGTGGAGGGATACACGTTCTCCTGCTTTCCCGCTGCTGGGCAAGGGCACCATGTTAAACGGGCCCTCCTCGGTGTGCTGTACGTTTGTTGTAATCTATAGCCTATATGGTCTTCCCGGGATCAAGTGTTCTCCTTTTCCTTCCCTGCACTCAGCAGTGGTGAGCATTCCCTTCACTGACATTGTTCTCTGTGGGGAAAGTAGGCTCAATGTTCCAACTTCCTTGTCCTAGTGTCCTTCGCAGGTTGGTCTACGGGTGTGGCATCGGCCACCGATCATCTCTTTGGCGGTTGGGGGTGACCCCACTTGCAGAGCATAAATGCTATTCACTAGAGTCATTGAAGGGAGTTTGTTATCGACAGGGCCACCACTCTGGCCCCAGCTCCTCCACAGCCCTTCTCCTCAGCTGTGGGCACTCGTGGCATGGCTGACAGATCAAGGTGGCGGCCAGGCGTCTTCCCAGAATGCCAGAACTGCTTCAGCTGTTACGGCCCTCCGCTAAAGAGCTTGCACCTCCCCTGGGCTGTCTATAATTACTGAGGGTTCCAGCGGACGATTCACAAATGATGGGGAGCTGTTGCCTTACAAATAGGGGTGTTTTGTGCCTCTTTGATTGATATGGAGCAGAGCTCTACGTGGCCCGTCCTTCTCCATGCTTTGCTTGGCCAAGCCACCAATTTTTACATTTAAACAAGCATGGTTTCGGTATTAGATAGAAACAAATTTACTTCCCCACAAAGTGAGCAAAAAATCTCCAAGGCACTGCACCTGGATGTACTGGAACAGCGGGCTCAGTTTTACAGGGAGGAAAAGCTAGTCAGTAAAATCAAGTGCAGAGAACCTACGGGAATAAGAGCATGCTTGCCCTTGTCCGGTCCTCTCCTATTTATTTATTTATTTATTTTACTTATAAAGTTTTATATAGCACAAACTTGATCCCGAAGGATTTCAGAGCGCTTCACAATTTGAGGCAAAGGTAACAAATCAGAACATTAGTCTAACATTAGGAATCTAATGGGCATTGAATCAACTAGTACAAACATAATCAGTCATTAAGAACATTTCATTTGGAGAAATGGTGCGTGTCCATTGTAATTGCAGCTCAGACAAGACATTTGGGGTTAATATCAATGAGTTAAAAACAATATTCAGACAACGAGGATACGATGAAGACACTTTGAGATGAACAGAATCAAGAATTCAAAAGGTCTCTAGGGTGAGCACATTGCAGAAACAACCAAGTAAAAACAGTAAAAAGGTTAAAGGGTCATGTTTGGCTTTCATTACACAATATACGAATAAAAGTGAAAATGTATTCAACATACTGAAACGTCATTAAGGACTACTATATGAGACTCCGAGTTTGAGGGAATTTGTTACAGTAATACCAAAGGTAACATTTCGAAGAAGCAAAACACTTCGTAATTTGTTATGTCCCAGTTATCCTCGAAGTTCGACACCTATGACATGGCTCCCTACTGCTCCTATGGGCTTTGCATAGGGTTCGCGTGAAAGATTCACTTAGCCTGCCAACAATCTGGCCTGCACTGTATACAGTCTCCTACAAGCTACCCCACCACACTGATCACCCTTAACTCTTGTGCATTGTCACATGTTCAAGTACAATTTCTATCTCTACTGCACACTCACTTTTGCCCACAACAACATTCCTTTCCACTCTGCTATTTCCTTCTGCCAATTAGAAATCTACCAAGGAAGGAACATCAATATCCTCATGATCATTCAAGATGTCCTCTTGTCCTTTCTTGAGATTAACCACTGACATATTGTTCCACCATCCTTTATCTATGAGCAGCACATCACTACTCATTTTTTTCCTAACCTTTATTGGTTAAGAAAATCTTGATTCTCCTTCGGGAATTTTGCCAGATTTACAAACCAACACCCAGTCTTCAACCTCAATTTTCTTTCTTCCGATTGTTTAACAAAATCTTGATACTGTTTAAAACTAATCTTGCTATTCAACATGCATTTTGTCACTACACCATCACTTACTACTTTAAGTATTGAAAGAATCTGTTGGTGTGTTCTACAATACCATTTGATGATAGACAATATAACAATACTTTTTCTTGCTCAATACCAAAAAACCATTTCAAAAATCAATTTTCTCAGATACAAATTTAGGGCAGTTATCTGACACCAACATCACAGGAACTCCTTCCAAAGCCAAACACATTTTCTAAACATTCTATAACTGCATCGGAAGTGGGGTTCTCTATGACTAAATAATGAACTCATTTTGAAAAATCTGATAACTCCATCAAATACCTCATGTCAGCCTTAATAAATTGTATGACCCTGAAGCAAGGTCTATTGAGACTCGCTACATTTTCTTCTCTGGATCTTTAGTTAGACTCATTGTTTAATTGGATGTTTTCCAATGTTTATCGGAAAGAATAAATATTTTACATTTATTTGCAAATAAATCCGCACATCAATCCAGAAATGGCCTCCAACAATGTTGTCAATGTTTATTTTTAGTGGATGTAGAACCTAAATGGCCTTTGTGCGATAAATCGATAAGCTTTTTTTTTAGCACAAGTAAGGTGATAAATAAACCATTCCTCACCAAATTTCACCCTTCTACACTGAGTTCTGGTGCCACCCAAACAAAACTCCGTATATTTGCCTCCAATTTATTTTTATCAGATGGCCATCCATTGTTTAGATTTTCTTTGTATCTTTTATGCCTTTTTCTTTTTTTGTAAGTCATTATCCATTAATTTTCACTCCGGAGGGCCACTTCATCTATTGCGGCTACAATACACTCCTGCTCATCGTTCCCAATATCTTCATTTGATCCTTTTAATGGATCCCTTGAGAGACAATCAACACTGATATTGTTTTCCCCTAGTGTGTATTTAATTTGCAACCCAGGTATCAATGTGTTTAAACATGAAGATGCGTTGCCTGTACTTTGTCCATTTACCCTATATATTAATGGTTAGTGGTCCATTGCAATATCAAAATGCTCACCCCATAGGTTTTTTTTGTGGGTTTTTTCATAAAGGGTTACCTGGCCACCAATTTCTGTACTGCTAATTATTCTGCAGATTCAAAATACAACGCCATGAGTCATTGCACTATACTTTCATGATTGTATTGATTCAACTTAATTTGAAACAACAATTCATCATTCTTGGTGCATTGGAGGAATACACGTTTCAGTCAATGTAATATGCATTAAAAAATTATATAAAGAACATTATACAAAAACATATTTAGAAAAATTCATTACAAAAAAACATTATAATCACATCATGTAATTACACCAGTCGAAAATTCAATAATTTCCTGCCAGCGTTAAGACTATTCTCTTATTACAATTTTGTATGACGCTATGACAGGCAGACTGCGGGGAAAACTGTTTTTTGAAAAAAAGTTCGCTCTCAGGGTATATTTTGTACTTTGACACCCTCACTAGAGTCCCATTCGATGTTGGTCCCTCGCAGACCAACATGTATGCGCCTCATAGGTTTAGCACTACCTTTTCTGTAGCCCACGCATATCAAAGCCCTTCCCTCTCAATGGTACAATTGAGAAGCTCAGAATCCGTGGGTGCACATGATATTAAAGCCACACTGTGTTCCACATTTCCCAACTCCTTAGCCAATGGAGCTGGCGTCCACGGTCACAACATGTTTACCATCACCATCAAATGGCTTAAAAATGGGAAACCACCGTTACAACGCAGCTTTTACAACGCACTCCGTTACAACGCATACCATTACAACGCAGGTTCCTTTACAACGCAGATGCTATTACAACGCATGCCATTACAACGTAAGTACAGGTAAGTAATTTATTTTATTTTACCTTTTTTTATTACTAAAATATTTTATTTTAATAAAATAATTTATTTATTATTATTTTAATGAAATAATTTAATTTAAGTGATTTTATATATATAATAATTTAATTTAAGTAATTTTATATATATAGTTTGGATTTTGGGGTACAGGGGTATTTTTAGGGTTCAGGGCTGGGTTTGGGTTTTGGGGTACAGGGGTATTTTTAGGTTTTAGGGCTGGGTTTGGGTTTTGGGGTACAGGGGTATTTTTAGGTTTTAGGGCTGGGTTTGGGTTTTGGGGTACAGGGGTATTTTTAGGTTTTAGGGCTGGGTTTGGGTTTTGGGGTACAGGGGTATTTTTAGGTTTTAGGGCTGGGTTTGGGTTTTGGGGTACAGGGGTATTTTTAGGTTTTAGGGCTGGGTTTGGGTTTTGGGGTACAGGGGTATTTTTAGGTTTTTGGGCTGGGTTTGGGTTTTGGGGTACAGGGGTATTTTTAGGTTTTAGGGTTGAGTTTGGGTTTTGATGTACAGGGGTATTTTTAGGTTTTAGGGCTGGGTTTGGGTTTTGGGGTATATGGGTATTTTTTAGGTTTTTGGGCTGGGTTTGGGTTTTGGGGTACAGGGGTATTTTTAGGTTTTAGGGCTGGGTTTGGGTTTTGGGGTACAGGGGCATTTTTAGGTTTTAGTGCTGGGTTTGGGTTTTGGGGTACAGGGGTATTTTTAGGTTTTAGGGCTGGGTTTGGGTTTTGGGGTACAGGGGTATTTTTAGGTTTTAGGGCTGGGTTTGGGAGTACAGGGGTATTTTTAGGTTTTAGGGCTGAGTTTGGGTTTTGGGGTACAGGGGTATTTTTAGGTTTTTGGGTTGGGTTTGGGTTTAGGGGTACAGGGGTATTTTTAGGTTTTAGGGCTGGGTTTGGGTTTAGGGGTACAGGGGTATTTTTAGGGTTCAGGGTTGGGTTTGGGTTTTGGGGTACAGGGGTATTTTTAGGGTTCAGTTTTTAAATAAATAATTTAAAATAATTTAAGAAAATATTTAGATTAATTTTATTTATTATTATAGTTCTTTAATAATAATAGTTTTTTATAAAAGAAACTATTTTTTAAATATATATAAGTACAAATTAATTATTTAAAAATAATTTTATTTTATTTAATTAATTAAATTTTATTAAATTACATTTTTTAATAAAATAATATACTTACCTATACTTACGTTGTAATGGCATGCGTTGTAATAGCATCTGCTATGTAATGTCTTGCGTTGTAAAGGTATGCGTTGTAAAGGAACCTGCGTTGTAAAAATTGCGTTGTAACGGTCTGCGTTGTAAAAGTTTGCGTTGTAACGTCATACATCCCTTAAAAATAGATACACCTATAATTAGCCTTTCAATAGCTTCAGTATCTTGGGTTTGTTCATATCCCAATACACCATTTTCCCTTTTGCTCTGCACTTTTCTCAAAGGCTCCTCATGACCTGCATTATTCTGGCCAAATCAGGCATAACATTCCCTTAATTCTAAAAATGATTTCCGTGAATCTGTGTCTTGTGGCTTCTGTGCACATTTGTTAGCCTCACAAGCTCATTCTTAGGTATAATTCCATGTTTCGATATGGTATGGCCTTAGTACTTTACCTCCATTCTATTGAATTTACAATTTTCTCTACTGACTGTCATGTTGTGTTCCTAAACTGTGTTTAGTGTGACACTGTGTTATTCTGAATCATTATAAAAAAAATCAGTATGTCATACTGAAAACAATGGACCCTGTGTATACCCTTGAAAAGATTATCCATCAATTTCTGGAGATACTGTCCGTAGAGACCAGTAGAGATCTGGCCAAATGGAAATCTCAGATAGCTGTAGGCTCCAAATAGGGTGATGAATGTTATTAATTCATATGAATGCTCCGGTAAAGCGATTTGATGGAACGAAGATTTAAGATTGATGGTAGAAAAAACTGACGGTTTACCAATTATTATTGGGGAGAGAGTTAGCCTATCGGCTAGGGCGGTCAGCCTCAAATCTGTGGACCTGGGTTTGAGTCTCGGCAAAGACACGCACCATCCTGTGATTCTGGGCAAATCACTTAATCTCCCCGTGCCTAACAAAAAATATGGTGTGTCCTCATGTAACACAACTGGTGCTCATGTAAAGCGCTCTGATACCCAATACCTTCGGGTTAAGTTTGCGCTATATAAAACTCTGTAATAAATAAATAAATATTTTTTTGTATTGCTAAACGTTCATGTATATTTGAAAGTGGATGGTAGTCCACTACTATATTTTCGTCTACTGAGCGTAGGTCAGTACAGAGACATATCTCCTCTGACATTATGTGAGCTATTACTACTGCTGAGATATAGATAGCACATTTTCTGCCTGATTCAGAAACTGCACTTTTAAGTAAGGTCACTACTTTTTGGTATCCACAAACTGCACTTTTGTGGTAACTGACACTTTTCAATAAGTCCAGCATTATACATGGCCTACCACTGGTACTGCAACACACTTCCTTAGAAAATAATGGCGGTAGGGAGTTAGAATTAAACCTTGTAGGAAATAATGCTAAATTGAATTAAATTATTGAAAATAGTAAAAACACATAAAAACATATACATTAATTAAAATATATATATATAAATAGTGCATAGTCCTCTATGGTCACAGGGCCATCTTCCTCTCACAACAGGCCTCCTCCCTTGCTAGAATGGCTTCCAACTACCAGAGTATCATTATGAT
Organism: Lissotriton vulgaris; assembly: GCF_964263255.1. NCBI lineage: Eukaryota > Metazoa > Chordata > Amphibia > Caudata > Salamandridae > Lissotriton > Lissotriton vulgaris. Next base: position 78,911,415 of record NC_141697.1, read on the forward strand.
GACATGCTGGTCCTTAGCCACAAAGGCTACCAGACCAGACATACAGAGAAAGGGGATGCCCAGAATACTGCACCCTTCAGTAAAAAGCAGGGGCCATATTTATGAAGGCGTTGCGCCACCGGTGCGTCACTTTTTCCCATGTTAAAAGTGACGCACCGGTGGCGCAAGGCCTTCATAAATAAGGCCCCAGGAGTCTAGAGATAATGGAGGAAATGAAGGGTGATACGCATCTGCAGACTGTGGGTGACAAATGCAAAAAGAACAATTGATGGACAGAATGCTGAAAATGTCAAACATTCACCACAGTACAGAGATCTGGGCCTAAACAAATCATTTTTCTGCTCTCCACGCCATTCCAGTTTCAAACGAGTCATATGCGTGGGTGGAGTGCCATGAGTGCTACGAACTAGTAATGCTCTGTTTCCTAGAAGTAGTTGCTTAGACCTTACTGTGGGATGAATCACTAGGCCCAGCCCCAGACTGCCCTAATGGGCAATGCTAGGAGGGCTGTTTTTTTTTATAAAGTTTTTATATAGCGCAAACTTGATCCCGAAGGATATCAAAGCGCTTTGCTGGGAGCTGCCAGGTTTCCTGCCCTCAGCACTTCGGTGCTTTAAAAACAAATAATGCAAAACCAATGGTTTTAAAGTGTACCTATTCATACCACACTCGCGTGCCTTTGATTGGTTCCTGCCTCCCGCACCATCACAAAGCTGCATTGACCTCTCAATCCAGGGCTCTGACCTGGACCCAGGGGCGTGGGGGAGATGTTGGAAGCGGGGACGGAGGTGACAAGGCTGCTGCTGCTTGGCTCTCAGAGCCTGAGCACGAGCCGAGCCCCCTATATATATATTATTGTACTGTATGGCATTATTTAAATAGCGTGTAATACCCGTATGTTGGGTGCTGAAGCATTTGCCTACATGGGTTGCATGCTACACTGTGTAGGGTGTATGGTTGGAAGTGTATTGTCATATCTGAAATTTAAATTCAGATACAGAGACCACTACATATATGACAAAGACTCTTCAAAATTCAAAACAGTATATTTCTTTATAATGCGAACATTGTTGAGTATTTCACTTTAGTATATTAGTTTATACCATTGCATTGCACGAATTATCATTAGAAGTAATTGATTCTAAACATGAAGTTAGAAACATTTGTGCCACCTCCTCCGCCCCACTGCCGTGATGAAGATGCTATTAGCGAAGCAAGGGGAAAGTTAGTTGTTTTTTTTTCTTTCATGGGCCCTCGGGTGTTGTTTGAACTGGAGCCACAATAGTCTTTTGTTTTTGTGAAGGGCACACTCAGACCTGATGTATATTAAGGTATTCTCATGTGAAGATGAAGGAAAAGGAGGCACTGTAAAGGAGAATAATTGCCTAGAACCACACAAGGCGGTCAAGTCAAGTCGAGTCAAGTCATAAAATTTGTATAGCGCACTACATACCCAGAGGGTTTCAAGGCGCTTAGGAAGGGGAGGAGGATTATTTGTCAAATATCCACGTTTTAAGCTGCTTTCTGAACGTTAGGTGATTCTGGGTGAGGCGAAGGTGAGCGGGGAGTGAGTTCCATGTTTTGGCAGCCAGGTATGAGAAGGATCTGCCTCCCATGGTGGTCTTGTTGATGCGAGGTACAGTGGCGAAGGCTTGGCTGGAAGAGCGAAGTTGGCGGGAGGGGGTGTAGAAGGACAGTCGAGAGTTGAGGCATTCTGGTCCGATGGTTCCTGGTTTCACTTTGTGAAATTCAACCACAACATGGTTGTCGTTTACTCTCACCTGGTTTGACCAAACTTAATGCTTTTTGTTTAATTCCCTGAGGTGCTGGACAGAGCACTGTGTTAATACATCCGGGCTATGCATGTTCCACAAGGATTGGTGGGGGTGGTAGTATTTGGGGAGGATGCCTTTTTAATGCTGGAGCTAAAATGAAATTCACAGCATCCGCCTATTTTCGGTCCCCAGGTTCATTTGCTTAATGTAGTTAAAAATCTTTATTCATTGTTATCCGTTCTTGAATTACTTGATCCACCCACTCCTCACCCATCCATTGATTCATTCACTGAGTCTTGAAACCGTGTCTCCAGTCTCCATCCATCCATGCAGCGATTGCACAAGATGCTATCATGAATAATGTATTGTAAAACGCACCATTTGTGCAATGTCATCATCATCATCAAAAAATCTTTATTTCGATATTAATATCATAAAAGATGCACATTATTAAAAAAGGAAATTAGGAAACATAACATTCCATTGGTCCAATTCAATTACATCGAAATACATCAGGGGGTGTGGTATTTAACTTAGTCCTACCATTAAAGTGATAATTTATATATTTTTTAAAAACATCCATAGTAACTATTACAACAGGAAAAAAATGGTTAATATAAAAAAAAGAAACCAAGGTCCATATACAATTAGTATCCGAGAAGGAGTTAAAGCAGCAAAATCTTAAAATATTTCTAAAACACAACATCTCATTTTAAACTGTCATATAGCTACTTCTTTTCTATATACTGTGTTAAGTTAGCATGAGTTTATTAAATGTTTGCACGCCGTTTTCATTCTTGCTTCACTTTTGCACACGACACATAATTGTTGTTTTAGCTTTTAACCCAGAAGAGCTTTGTGATTTACTAGAGAAATAATATGTTATTGCTCTGATATCAGTTTTGTTCTGCACTCTGTCTGCACAGTGAGTGCTGAAGGCTACACGGATAACTTAACCTAGTGTTGTTGTAAGGTCTGATCTTCGCACCCCTATAGACATAACACACATGCTGCTGCCAAAATCTGGCTCTAGGCGAGTTTTATATTGTTGTGCTGAACGCACAAAAACACACTTGATATGCTTCGCATGCAGAGAGCTGGTGGAAGGTGATGTGATCCTCCTGCCACTGAGATTTTAAGGTATGGGCCCGCCCTGCTAAAACCCAAATGAGACCTTCATAGATCTAAAATACTATGCTAAATAGGGAGGGTGTGAATTAGACATTGTTAATTTCTATTCATTTCAGCATATTAGTATGCTGTCACCATTCGCCTTTTATGGACTGATAACTATGATAATTTTGTTGCTTATAATATGTTTGCTAGTATTATACAAGATACTGGGTTTGAGAACCTTGCATTAGTAAATAAATATTTCAAACATGCACGTGTCCTCTTATACTCCACGTTCTGGTTTGTGATGATTATATAACGAAAGAGTGTTCATGTGTTCCACGATTCCTGAGGTACTCTAAGTTCATGTTCTGGTCTGTCTAAGCATTGTGAGTTTGTTATGACCAATGAGACACTGTAGCTAGCTCGGTAAGGGGATTTTGGGTACTGAGGTGAGTTTTGGGCCATCCTAATTCACCGAGGTTCCAGGTCTCTATGCATAGTTCTGTAGGAGAACGGAATTCCCGCTACATGGTGCCCATACGTTGTTGTCCTTATATCATGACACTCGAGTATTATATCATTCATTCCTTAACCCCTTCACAGTCGTTTCCGGTAAACGGTGGTTTCGGAAAAACCTACCTATTTTTGAAATAGGGCTTTTCAAGCTTGATTCTTTATAAAACGGTTTCCTTGAATTACTACCCAGTTGTGCTACAAAGTTTACTTAGTTTTTTCTAATTCCTGTGCTGTCATGGCCCAACCCGTGGACATTCGGCAGCATAGTGGCATTGCGGTGCGAGATCATTTGCGGGCTTACAATGTACCTTTGGAGGGCTTGGCTGTGATTATGGTGGTGAGTGCGGAACATGCTTACCCATACGAAATCTTTTATTCGTGGGTGACATTTCCGGCTGTGGACGCTAATTCAGGCGTATTCCACACATACACTCCCACGGTTGTACCTAATGAATATACTCCGTACAGAGCACAGGAAGTTCCTATTGATGTTTGGCAGCATGGAGTTTGGTTTGGTGGCGCCCTACCCCATTCTTTAACCGCTCCGAGGTTAGGTCCTTTGTCCATTCCAGGCGCTAGTTGGCCTGTTTTGGCTGGATTTACTCCTCATCCTCTACACGGCAATTGTAATGTGGCTGAACTACGACGACTACATGTAGTCGCGATTGCCGTGATTAGAGCCTTAGTGCATTACATGGGCCTCAATCTTCCGGGTGGAGCCCCGGGGGGTGCGGCGCTTCCGGCAGGGCAGGGCGGTTTGAAAATCAGTCCTGTCATGGTCAATGCCGTTATGGGCAAGAAGCCCCAAGAAAAGGATGATTTTCCTTTCTGGCTTGCCGAGAAATTTGACCAGCTGGAAGCTGTATTTCCTAATACGACTCCTGGTGAAAAACACCGGATTCTTACGCTTAGTTTGCTGAAGGATTTGGCCCCTGAGCTCGTTGACTGTGAGACCTGGAGGAAGACTTTTGCGGCGGTCTATGCTCGGTGCTACGGCACCCCGTCTATGTCCGTGCTGTCTTCGGTCCTTAAACGTGTTCAAGATGATCACGGACCGGAATCTGCGGTTGAGTTGGGCATGCGCCCATGTGGCACCTTTGACGTAGTTTGCGATCTGATCCTTGCTAATGTCAAGGGGGATGAAGTAAACTTTCAGGTGGCTAACGCGTTAGCGGCGCTTCCCGAGGCCGAGAAACCCCGACAGTTAGCAAGGATTATTGTGGCAGCTTATAAAACCGTGGGTCGCAATTGTAAGGGCGCTAAGCCTTTTTCTGTTAAAGATACAAAGCAGCCCCAGGGACAATCTTCGGAGACAGAAGTTCAGCCCAAGTCCAAAAATCAAAATTGACCTAAAAAACAGAAACAGGGAAAGCAACCGCAACAACAACAAACACAGGTTTCTCGCCCTGCGTCTCCTTTACCTACGCAGTCGGAACGTGTTTATGACTTGCGCGACCGCGCGACGATTAAGACTCCTGATCGATTTCAGGCTTCTGACCAACGCTCTCCTCGTTCCTTTCAGGACTCATCGGCTCCGACGACCGGTGGTGGAGGGGGCGGCAGGGGTCGGGGTGGCAAACAAGGACGTGACCAGCCCCGTCCGAGGAACGGTGCAGAAAAGCAGGAAGGCTCTACGCCTAGGAGACCACAGTTTGCCAAGAAGAAAGTCGCAGCCTTAACAGCGCATCGATATGCCCCAGATAGTGAGAACGCGGCTTCGGAATATGACGTGGGCTCTGACCTTGCTGGACAGCGCGGCGGAGATTACCATAGTGAGAGAGGCGCTCCGTCCACTACTGAAGGTGACAGCGACTGATACTTATGTTGTCATTGAAACAGCTGACACCAGAGTTGCTCCCCCTGATAGACTTTTTGAATTTGTCCTGTTAATTGAAAGTGACATACAACGAACCATAAAAGGGGTATTTTGGGAAAATCTCTTGTCTACATATGACATTTTGCTTTCGGAGGCTGACTGGCCCCCACCTTTTGTGCTCGCAGCTCCGCGATGGGAGGAGGTAATCCTCCCCAGTTTCGCGAACACAGTCTCGAAAGAGGACGCGCTGCATTTTGCAGAAGAGTGGGCTCTAGCTCTTGCACCGGCTGTGTACCGCAATCAGTGTGGTTGGGATAAATTGTCCCCAAGCCACGAGATACCTTTACGGTCTCAGCCGCAGCCTCAACCTCAATATCCTATAAGACGCGAAGCGAAAGCTTCCGTCGCGGCAATCCTTGAACAATTGGAATATCAAGGTGTAATTGAAACTTGTGTGTCACCGATGAATAACCCTCTTTTTACTGTAAACAAGCCTGACGGTTCATATCGTTTGGTTTTGGATTACCGGCATTTGAACTCGCATTGCCGTAACTGTGCAGTACAGAATACTCACGGCTCGGCTCTTGTGAATAGTCTTGTGCGTAAGCGGTTTAAAACCACGCTTGACATTTCCAATGGTTTTTATGCCCACAGATTGGACGGTCTAAGTTCCCAATGGACCTCCTTTACATGCGGCGGTGTGCAAAAAATGTTTCGGCGTCTCCCTATGTGCTATAAGAATAGTCCTGGGTTTTTTTCCGTCCGCATAGTCTCTCTTTTGGAGAGAATCGACCCGGATGCTTGTTTTTATGTGGATGACATATATCTCACAGACGACGAACTTTGGGAGCATCTGTGTCGTGTGAACGGGATTATTTGTACCTTTGCAAACTTAGGTTACAAATTCAACTTTGCAAAATCGCACATTGCAGAGTACACAGTGTTGTTTCTGTGCTACGAGCTTATCAATGAAGGAAAGGGATTGGCTCCTCACTTCCTGGAGAACTGCGCACAATTGCGCGCTCCGACAACACTGAAAATATTACAATCTTTACTGGGCTTTTTGAATTTCGGGAGAACTTACATTCCGGAATATGCCCAGCGTATCAAGCCTTTGTATGCTTTGATACAACCATCTTTTTCCAAATCAAGCTGGCTGCCTGAGCATTCAGCTATTCTGCAGTCTTTGCAGGCTGATCTGCTCGCTTCTAAATTCTTACTGACTCGTGATAATCAGACCAACCTGGTGATAAGAATTATCCCTGGGACAGTAGGTTTCACGTACCTGACTTTTAATGAAGGAGACACAGTACCTATTGCTTACAAGTCACACTTGTACACTTCGGCTGAATTGCGCTTTTCCACCGTGGAGAAAGTTTTGACGGCTGTGCAGATGGCTATTCTTAAGGAACGTGCCCTGTCACAGGGAAAACGCATGTTGGTTGTTACCCCGTGTCCTGCCTTGGAGGCAGTCACAAAAGCCAGTGTACCTAATTCTAAAGCTTTGCACCCTCGGTGGATTCAATGGGCTGCGTCATTGACATCTCAGGATGTCACGTTTATCTTTGACGCCACATTAAGGTCGCAGGAGTACTTACAGTATGAATTTGTTCATCCAGCTCCTTTAGCAATGCGACCCCTGGAGGATTTCCATTGCATCATTTACACCGATGGTTCGGCGCAGGTTGCGCATGGCTCTAAACATGCCTACGTTTCCGCATGCACCATTGTAGTCGGTGCCATGGTGAACGATGAGTTCAAGTCCAGTGTCGTGCACACGCAGACACTAGGAGACTGCACTGCACAATTAGCAGAGCTTCGTGCTCTGATGCTTGCATTGGAGTACGCAGATTCTAGGGTGACTACTCTTATCGTAAGTGATTCTTACTACTGTGTCCAGTCTTACAATGAGAACTTGTTCTTTTGGATTCAGAATGAGTTTCGTGATTCCAAGAGTGGCACAATAAAACATAAAATGATCTGGGTCCGAGTGTCTGAGCTTAAAGAGCAGTTGCCACTTGTGTTTGTGATTCATACTCTCGGCCATCAGCGTGTGGGAGTCCACGCGGTTGGTAATTCGCTTGCTGATGAAGCAGCGAAGTCAGCAGTATCTAAATATATAGTTGCAGCAGTTACATGGTCCAAAAGTAAAAAAGATGATGACATCTTGGCGGCTGTTGTTGCCACTGAGAAGGGAGGTAAATGTCCTGCGGGGTTCCCTTCGAAGTATTCATACCACTTAAGTCCCGATAAGGTTCCTTACGTGAAAATTCCTGATGTTGGCGAACGTTTGATTCCCAACTCGGATCTAAGAACTACTTTGATTACAGCCGCTCATGAAGGTGTAGCGTCTGCGCATGCGGGCGTCTCAGCCACTGTAACTCAGCTACAACAGAGGTTCTGGTGGCGGGGACTGTACAAACAGACGCGTGATTATGTCCTTCAATGTGACATTTGCCAGCAGATCAAGCCTTCGACTGCTGCGCGTCCGCCACAGACACAGTTGTACATTTCTAATAAACCACTGGGGTGTGTTCATTTAGATCACTGCGGTCCTTTTTCTTCTGATACTGCGTATAAGTACATCTTAGTAGCAGTTGATTCATGCACACGCTTTGTGTTGGTATGGCCCCATCGCAGCGCTGATTCACGGACTGTCATAAGAGATTTGCGTGTCTTTGTAGGGATTTTTGCCTGTGGTACCTTCCATTCGGATCAGGGTCCGGCTTTCGCCTCTAAGGCGTATAAGGATGCTATGGTTTCGTTGGGGGTCCAAGTCAAGTTTTCGTCTCTATACAGACCTGAGGGTAATAGTGTAGCGGAACGAATGAACCGTGACTTAAAGCAATCTTTGACAGCTCGAGTTATAGGCACTGGCAGAAACTGGCTGGCCCACCTCAATGGTGTGCAGCGTGCTCTTAATAATCTCCCTAGAAGGTCTCAGGGTGGGCGGACCCTGTACGAAATGCTCTTTGGTATCAAGATGTATGTCCCTGACCTCGACTGTCTAGACTGCGTGGCCCAGGCCACGGCCTTTGACGTAGATGAACATTGCAATGTTTTACAGGATCTACAAAAGACCAGAGACAGTCTTGCAAAGGAACATTTGCCCTCCACATCGGATGATGCGTTGCAGATCCCGGTAGTTGGCTGGCTCCCAAAGTTGGAGAACTGGTTCGAGAGAAGATCGATAACAAGAAAGAATTTGGTCCTTCCTATCGAGCACCGGTCCCCATTCTTGGTGTGAAGGGCACAAGAACAGTCATTTTACCACCACTTCCAGGTCGTAAGGAAAACAGGTTTATCTCAATTGACAATGTCAAGATACACAGGGTGGCCGATTCTTCATAGCATGACACCGGCAGTCTCCTGTCCTTCGATTGTGAGAAATTCTGTTTTGGCCATTACTGCAGCTGCTGAGCCAGGAGTGGCCCTCGAGATGCCTGTCATTTCCAATCCTTTAATGAACACTTTCCCAGTTAATAACATTGATGACCTCGATTATTCCTATCCTGCTGATTTATCGATACCTGACTTACAAACACGTTTGGCCACAGACTCTAGATTCTCATTTGACTCTGCTTCAGTGACTTCGACAAAGCCCTCATGTGCAATTTATGCCTCTTTATTCAAGAAACATTTTTTGGTTCCCCCTTGGACATATATTTGGCTAATGCTTTTTTCAATATACCTTTTTATGTCATTTAGTTTTGTGTTTTATTTTTTCCGTATCATGGATGGACACTATGTCGAGGAGAGAACATGCATTCGGCATCTTAATGGAACTTTGGCCCCCTTATCCTCTTCACATTCTGCACACAGACTAAAGAGAGGCTTGAACTTTGTTAACATCACAGCTTGGTCGGTTCGTGATGGGATTGTGTGGGATGCAGTTCAATTTCAAATTCATGGCCCCACTGAAGTGGTTAATGTCCCAAATGTACTGAGAGTGAACATGGGGGATGTGGTAAAACAAAACATGCGTTCCGATGATTGGAATGTTCAGGCCGTAGTATCATTATTCTCTGATTTAAAGTAGTATGCTGCCTTTGATGCTGAAGATTTATATTTAGAATCTGCTAATTATGGTGATTTATTTTGCTTTCAACATTTTGGTAATCATTTTTTGCATAAGACAAGTTCCAGAAGGGGTACTGTAAATTACACACAGTGGGAACAATGCCCTGCACCATTACAAGGCAGCTCCAGTACATTTTTGAAGAAGTACTCTTACTTTACCGACTTTAATCAATCGAGTCCTGAGTCCTTTTATTTTAAGATGACACAAAAGCCCATGTCCAAAGTTAGATTTACCGATACTAAATTATTGTATTCGAAGTCCTTTCTAGAAAAATTGGCTGTAGATGGCTACGAGTTATGGAAGGAAACAATTGACCTTAAATCGGTTTGGGGTTCTAAAAGTTGGCAGGTACAAGGCACTGAGGCTTTGCACCGTGCATGTCTCATCCCGAATCACATGTTGTTTTTGAATTCTACTATTTCTCAGACAACGTGCTTTGGATTGGCTACTTCAAAAAAGTTAAATACCCCTGCTGTCCCTGATTTAGATGAATTTTCTGGTTGGGATAATTACACAAAGTTTTCCATTAGAGAGTTGCAAACTTTAATGAATAATGCATCCTTTAATGTGTCCAGTTTTGATCCAAAGGGTTGGCTGCTATGGCACAGCAGCTCTGACTCTTGCCAGCGTCGCTTTCTGGGTTTAACTGAAGGTTTTACACAAGTCAGGCCTAATCCACGTTTTGCTCCTGACCACACTGTTACAACATACTCAGTTGGCAAATTGTGTCAAAATTGGTTACAACATTCCACATTAGCTGCTGTTAAATTACATCTATCTAAGCTAACTGATGAGGTGGATATTAATGATTTTATAAAAGGCCCGGCAAGCGGTAGATCTACACGTTGGATTTATGCTGCTTACAATGAAGTTTGGAAGCTATCACAGATTGAGGCTGCGAAGCGCCTGAGAGCAATTGATCAAGCAAATTTAGAAAAGGTGCTTGCAGTTGTCGATAACAGTATTAAAACCCTTTCCATGCTCATGACGAGCTCAGCTCGTCATGAGGCACAGTTGAGCTGTGCTGATGACGAGCTGAGCTCGTCATGAATAAAGGGAAATACAAGTTTCCAGCACAGGGTAAAAATAACCACAGCAGCGATGTGGTTAACATGCTTTCTTCCCGCATATACACGTTGAATAACATTGTTTCTTCAGTGGTTGATATTGTAAAAGATAAGGTGTCTGTTTTATACCATGGCCAAAATCAATTGCTTTCTGTAATGCAGTTTGCATGAACACTGCAGACTCTTAAGTCTGGCCGTGTGCCCTGGAATTACATGAACGTTTCCTCCCTCTTTGCCCCGTTTAATTTGACTGAGAAACAGCGCATGCTTTCAATGCGAGATGCATCATTTTCCATGTTACACATTGAGAGGTTAGAGTCTTTACCGTTCTCTGTTGCTGAGGCCACTGATGCAACGTGGCTTATCCACGGGATTAATTACAATACCATTCGCGTTGTACAAATTCACTAGTTGTACGCGACATGTTGCAATAGGACGTTATGAACCGGTTGGTGGTGCCTTCCTCCATGAAGCATGGTCTCTTCCTTTCACATATAGGTGCCTGAAAGACGGCAAAGAAGTTTATCTTAATGGGGAAGAATGCACTGAGTCCCCTGACCATTCATTAATATGCAGACACATCCAATTGCATGGTTCCTGTAACCAGGAACGACCTAATCTGGCCTGTGTTTTAAAAGGGACTCCTGTACCCGCGATTGTTCCCACGTTTACACTTTTGGCAATGGTAGTTATTTGCTGTTGAATAACGAGGAGTGTTGTGGTTTAATTGTTGGTATCGCTTATGTGGTAACTGTATCTGAACGTGTTGTGTGCTGCAAAAACGTTATGAATCCCCCTACGCATGGGAATTCAGATGTTTCCATCCCAACCTTGAAGGCAAAGTTCAATGGTATGACTAGAATAAGAGCTCTTTTGTCTCAGAAAGAGGTGGCCCTGAGTTCGGCCCGAGAAACATTCGTCCTTCACATAGCTAACACACGCACAGAAGTGCAAGCGCTTTTAAATACTGATTTACCGTTACATTTCAGCGAGCTGGTTCATCAAATCTTTAATGCCTCCTCCACTTCCGGCCTGGCTCACTTTTTTAAATTAGATAGCAGCGGTCTCGTGACTTCATTTGAAAAAATATTTGGGGTCATCCCTGCTTTCTTTCATTCTATTTTTTCGAGTTTGTTTGGAAGCTTGCCTGTCTTGCTGGCTTTAGCTGCAGGCGTTTTGGTGATATTTTGTTTTATTACAAATGGATGCCCATCCTGCATTAGGAGCAGAAGAGCCCCTCCTGTCACTGTTGCGCAACCGGATGCTTGATTACTATGGCACCGTGCCGCTTGCGACTTTAAGCACGCCGTTTGGATTATCGTTTCAATTTTCCTATTTCACATGTGTCCAGCCTGTGTTTCATTGCCTGAGCTGCGATTTCCACTGGGCCCTTGATTTGTGTCTCTGCTTGACGGTGTCTCCTGACGTCGATTTTAATCATCTGATGAGCCCCGTAGTTGCTCACGAGTTGGTTTGCTCTGGCGAAAGGATTATGGCCTTGGCAGCGATACATGGACTAATGGGTCGTTGGGATGTAATCGCTGCAGCACATGAGTTCTTGGCAAGGAGCTTTCTTGAGAACCCACTGAGTTGTCCTCTGATGTTAATAGAGGATCCAGTGACGGAGAAGCACGTATGTTCCTTCCCACTACTTAATTGGATGGCTGAACTGTTTTCGGATGATGACAGTGATTTCATATTGGAGGCTGTGGCTGCATATTTTGCATATTCAGTCATATCGTGAGATGCCATGGAGTTTTTACTTATTTCGGCACGGGAATTTTTATATTTTTGGACAGTGCCTTTTTTCATGTATGAATTTTTTTTTTATATGTCCCAGACCTATTGACTTATATTTTCAATGGTTGGAACATTTACGCTTGGCCCCTATAGGCCTTCATATATACGTTTGGAGAATAGATTAACTCATTATTATTGAACTCTGTTTTCAGGTTAAACCCCTTCCAGGTTCTGACTTTACATGATTTTTGACAGTGCTCTGATCATTGGGGGGGGGGGGGGGTGTCATATAGCTACTTCTTTTCTATATACTGTGTTAAGTTAGCATGAGTTTATTAAATGTTTGCACGCTGTTTTCATTCTTGCTTCACTTTTGCACACGACACATAATTGTTGTTTTAGCTTTCAACCCAGAAGAGCTTCGTGATTTACTAGAGAAATAATATGTTATTGCTCTGATATCAGTTTTGTTCTGCACTCTGTCTGCACTCTGTCTGCACAGTGAGTGCTGAAGGCTACACAGGCTACACAGATAACTTAACCCAGTGTTGTTGTAAGGTCTGATCTTCGCACCCCTATAGACATAACACACATGCTGCTGCCAAAATCTGGCTCTAGGCGAGTTTTATATTGTTGTGCTGAATGCACAAAAACACACTTGATGTGCTTCGAATGGTGATTGCTTTTGGAAAAAATGATTTCACAAGAATTAAGGGCTTGCATACGTCTTTTCTTAAATTGTTCTTTTTCATTGCATCGCCTTGTGGTTGTTTTTGAAGGGCTCTTTGGGACTTACTAGATGTGGAGGTTTCCTTTCACAAAGCATGAGAGTGTGTGTGTGTGTGTGTGTGAGTGCGTGCATGGTGGAGGGTGTGTGTATGTATGTGTGTGTGTGTGTGCATGTGTGTGTGAGCAGTGTGCCATCTGTTTGTGGCGCATTGTCTATGTGCCTCCTAGGAGCCTATTTGCATCTTTGCCCGTGTTGGTAATAGGGCGTGGGCGCAGATTCAAAGTGATTCTCTCATTTGCATGCAGCCACGCCCCCATCCAAATGAGGTAACACCCTCTCACAATAGCACTGAAGCTGGTGCAGCAGCGCTATCAGTGTTACAGCAGGGGCTACAGAAGCATCTGCGGATCCTTTTGCAGTACAAAAGTGCCCTGGGGCGCACAAAGCAGGCGCACACGACCATTGCACTTTTTAGGGCACGTTGTGTAATTAGGTTCCTTTGGTGCCCAGACAAAAGCATGCAACACTAGAGCACAGTGCAATGAAAACCAAAACTATGTGCTTCCTCATGCAGCTGAAACTAGCATTGACAGCAATGACGCTCCTCTTGGGATCAGGACCTCGTACCTGCAAGAACTGCCAATATCAGTTATCATATACGCAGGGCCGGCTTTGGCGCTGGTGGCGCCCAGGGCGACAAAGTTTGTTGGCGCCCCCTACTAACCTCCTTCTGTACAAATTGCCTCACTAACCCCTGCTAACAGTGCTGTTAAAGTCTCTGTAACCACTCTCTCTCACATGCATTTCTTTTGTTTTATAGCAATGTTCAGCCAGTGTAGGGTGTCAGAGCCTTTCCATCACACACACACATTATACACAGACAATGAATCATACATGTGTAAATCAGTGCCCAGGAAATGTTACATAAGACAAAGGACTACAAGGTGCAGGCGTCACATGTCAGTTCAGTTAAGTAAGCTTTATTCAGCCTAAACAAAACAAAACATATTTCATAGAATTTGTTCCCTACACATAAATGACAATTAGACATAGTTTTCATCATAAGACTTTGTAAAATATCTCTTCATAATTTGCCCTAATCAATAAAGAAAAAAATCTATAAAATAATAAAAATAGTAAAAACTGCACAGTATATCTCTAAAAAGATTTTACAGGTGATAAAACTGGCAGGTAGGACTCTAACCTGAGAACATTTGCATGGTAGTTGATAATTTTGTCAGCCTTTCACTGGGGGTTAGAAACAGATATGGCTCAATATAAGTACCCTACCTCTTTTTATATGTGTATGCAGGATATGTTATCATTTTAAAACTTAAAAAAAAAAATTCTATAGTATGAGAACCATTGGCCCTTTTATATATGTTTTATGCATCTTATAAGTGAAGAGTACCTTATGTTATGTCTTCTTTGAAAATAACAGAATTATCCCCGGTTATGCCCTGATTTTTTTTTATGCTGCTCTATTTATTTATATAATGTTTTTATTATCCGTACTGTTATGGTCGCAATTAGCTAGATAAAGTTTTTTGTGACTGACTGACTCAAATATACTTTGCACAGGGTATCCAAAATGGCGTAAAATTGACAGGTGCTTTGGGACCAAAATTCGTGCTGAGAGATCATGCAAACAGAATTTTTATAAAACATCTAAAAATGCTCTAGTTAGTTAAAAACTGCATAACAGGTCTCTAAGAAGATTTTACAAAAAAATAAAACTGGGAAGTGTCTCTCTAATATGCTATGCAAATGGTATTAATTATAATATATGCAAAGGTATAAAGTGATAGGTGCTTTGAGAGACGATTTCGTACAGAAAGATCATATAGAGTTCAAAATTGAATAGAAAGACCTATTTAAAAGCAATATCTATCTCTTCATAATGTTTCCTAATCATTAAAGCCGTTTTAATGTAACTTACAACTGCATGACAAATCTCCAGAATGGATAAACTCTGCAGAAATTCCAGTCCTAATTGGTATTGTCTGAAGTTGGATTTGCATGTACAAGAATGAGGAAAAATGAGTAGAATACAGTGAACAGAACAATGTAGAGTGGCTAGTACTTTGTATTTACGTCATTAAAACACTGCATGTAAAACACTGGTATAAAGCTTTCCCTGTGGTTAAGAACAGTAGAGCTGCGACCATCTCTCAGCGGCACGTGTCAAAGCGCCAAGATGCTCCTTGGAGTGGTAGTGCGCTATACAAATGTACATCACATCACATCACACATCACATTATTGAAATGGCAGAGAATGCCACCCTATGATGAGGAATATTTAGCCTCAAATGGGTGAGGTAAAGTCAGTGGATTGGATCCACAAGCCAGAATACCTATGGTTCAATGGTTCTGGTGGTTGGCACCCAGGAATAATTCACTCCTGTTTGCAGCTTCCTGGCCTTCTCTAAACTTGCTTCTGGACAATACTCAAGGTAACATTCTTGGACAGCCTGTTCATACTTTAGATTTTGTGGCTTGGTTTATGCCTCCGTCAAGACAAGTTTCTCAAAAGTTTTTTTTAAGATAAGCAAACTAAGGGGTGCAAATAAATGCCATCTAGGGCTAAGCAATCAGTGGTACAGCATTTGACAAGAGCTGACTCTGGGTTTGTCCAGCACTTAATCCATAATAATAAAGGGGCGAGCCAAATTTGGTCGTCATTGTATGGTAAGCCTAGCTCCTCATGAGAGATGAAACTTGCAGTGTTTTTTGTACTACTAACAGTCTACAAGCAAAGCCATTTTCTATCTTTTCATTCACCTCGTCTCCTGACTTTATTTCTATTTATCCCCCTTTTTGACTTTTCCTATTGTCTTTTGGTCCCCTTGGCGCACCTCCATCCTTGCCGGTTCTACCTGGTCCGATCCTTTTCCTCCCCTTTATCCTTCCCCCCTACCTTACATACCGCTTTGGAATTGTCTATATTTTCTGCTATGTTATTGTAACTCATGTTATTGTGCAACACTGTCTTTAACTTTGTCACTCGCTAATCCTTATGTAAAGCGCTCTGATACCTCCGGGTCTAGCCAGCGCTATATAAAACAAAAATAAATAAAATATAAATAAAATCTGCTGGAGCGCCCCCACATTGCAATACACCCAAAGGCCGGCTCCATATAACCCTGCTGTATATTTGTAGGCAGTAAAGGTTAAGAGTGCTTGGTCTGGAGGAGCACAAACTCAGGATTCAAACTGTAACACCCAGTGGCGTATCTGGCCCGGTGCTGCCTGTGACGGTCCCTGCTTTTGCCACCCCGCAACAGTCACTGGTAAGAGCAGGGTGGGGGTGCCGCCCACAAAACTTGTGCCGCCCCTTCCCCCCCTCCGGCTATGCCACTGGTAAAACCATGCTTGGCGGTAAGCTTTACTCTTAAAAACTGATTATTACCCAAATTAACCGTTTTTAGCAGCATTAGGATAATGAAAGCTACGGGAAAAAATCCTAACGCTTTACCCTACATTAATAAAGATATGCTGCATTTGCCACATACGGTAAGCTTTACTCTTAAAAACTGATTATTACCCAAATTAACCGTTTTTAGCAGCATTAGGATAATGAAAGCTACGGGAAAAAATCCTAACGCTTTACCCTACATTAATAAAGATTTGCTGCATTTGCCACATAATTCATTAGCAACTTCATAATCTGCAGATGTTAACAAAAAAACTTTGTTTCTAGCTTAAATGGTTTGAACGTTGCTAAAAAAGCAGGAATACTTGTTGCTGCACAGTGGAAGGTCCTTTGCAAAGGTTGAGTGGTCACCTTTCTGTTGCCTATTGCTATATTTGAGTGTTAAACTGGTACTATTGAGTGCAATCAATGCCCAGGGTTAACAAGTATAAAAATAATGAAGTAATACTACCACAATGTATGGCTCATTATGCTGCATAATCTGCCTTTGATTGCCACATAATTTGCTAACCCTGGCACATAATTTGGTCCCCCTCTGCTGCATAATTTCGGTGGCCCTGCCTATTCCTTGGAGTTTGCATGCAGCTCTTTGATGACAATTAATAGCTAATGTCGCTATATTATTATATTATAGGATTGTAACTTATAAATTGCAAGTAACGAAAGCATCTCTCTGACAAAAGCAGTAACCCACTGAACTACCCACACGATAGGCACTTTTGTGATCTGCTTTGCTTCGCATCAGGCATATTAACCCTCTGCACTACTTTAGGAGGAGTCAAAACTTCCACTAGACAAAACTCCGATCTCCCTCCAGCAGGCCCATTAATCACCAGAGTTAACTTGACATTTTTATTGTTGCCTGAAGATTGCTGGAGGCAAGGAACACTGCAGCAGGGGCTTTTAAATCCAACATATATTTGAAAACTGAGCCCCTTCCCCCACCCCCACCCCAGTGAGCCGGCCCTGCATATATGGTGCAGTCACACTTCTCATAGTTGCTTAAAAATGGCTCGATTTTGCCAAGCTGGTCTGGGCTGTCCTTTAACAAAATAATGGGTTCTGACAGTTTTTGTCTTGGTAGAGCTGAATCAAGTTAGAATATTCTAGAATCAGAGTTGTGCAGCGTCATAAACACGGAGGGCCAGATTTACAACCCTGTCACACAACAAATACTTGTTGTGCTGCATTACAAGGAGAAAGGCGGAAAACGCCTTATCTACAGATTTATGGCACCCTCCTCCTCTCTCTCTAGCGCCGGCGCTGCCGTGTGCCACCCACACACCTTTGTACCACAGTGCCAGGGTGTGTGCGTGAGTCTAGCATAGGTTTTGTATTGGAAGGGTACAGACCAGCTGATTAACTTTTCCTACTTTGCTTGTGTGCTGTTCAGTCCAGCACAAATGCAAAGTTGGAAATGAAAGGAGAAATGATAGTAGTTCTCCTTTAAACGCCTGCTTCAAAGCAGCGTTATGTTTTTGCGCAAAACTCTGTCTACTATTGTAGCATGAGTGGCAGCACGGGAATGTCCATGTAATGCCTCTCTGACACAGAGTAGCTCAAACTTTACTGAACATTACTTTTAGGCAAATTTCCAGCGCAAAACACTGGAAAGTAAATCCAGCAAAGGAGATTTTGTGGAGGTATGGGTCACTTTTATGGCACAAACCCAGTGCAAAAGGTTTGTACATCTGTCCCAGAGTCCCTACAACACCTACAGCTGACGTAAGTGAGCATGTGACGTAAATGCATTTACAATCAAATCATCCCACTTTTGACACATTGAACCAGGATTTGATTAATTTTACCCTTGAAAATATGATTTGCGAGTACGGAAATTCTGCAAGTATGATGGAATGGCCACAATAACAAAATTAGTGGAAGGGGCAGGTTTGTGGGTGTTTCTGGGGGATGTTAGGCAGCATAAATTGGTGAACACCCACAAAACAGTATGTTCAAACTCACTAACAAGTGAGTACCCATATACCTCTTGAAGGATGTTGCTCACCCTGGAAACGCGCACAAGTTTACTGCTTTCAGGGGGGGAAGAATGGCCTTCCAAGGATAGGGATGGGAAAGAAGCACCCAAAATGTATTGGGGCTCCAGGATACAGGACTGTGTATTTTTCCTGTGGTGAAGCAAAAAACAAAGTTATGTGCATACACATATTTGCGTCAGATTTCCACACATGCAAAGCTTCACCTGGTGAAAATGTTGTTTTTGTACATTTTACGTGCGTCGGTAAACTTGAGCAAGTCCTTCGTGATGCTGGCTGGTACAAAACCGTGTAAGAGGTTATCATATAAGATAGGGAACCACACATTAGAAAAGGTGAAGTCTTTTTCTTATCTAGGGTTATTGTTCGACGGGGCACTGCAATTCAGATCCTTAGTGGAGGACCGTTGCTCAAAACTAATCTCTACAAATGGTGCCATAGCAAACTATGGACGTAGGTTGGGTCGCTGGTCCCCAGAACATTTGCTGAACCTTTACAGATCGATAGGTTGTGCGAGAGTAATGCATGGGTCAGCCAGCCAGGATTTAGTATGTCAGCCCAGAATACGGAGAGCCCGGTGGGGTGGGAAATCTTTTTCCCACCACAGCTCCAAGTTATGGAGTACGCTGCCCCCTGCGCTTCGTTCACAAAAGTCTAAAATGAGTTTTAGGAAGGCACTGAAAACCTGGCTCTTTTCCATGCCCTAATTGCTCTACCCTGTTCTTCTGTACTATAGCGCCAAGACACGGCGGCAATCGAGCGCTTTAAAAATATTTCAGTCAGTCAGTCTGGGTCAGAAGTGTGGGGCTATGTGAATGTGGAGCAACTGCAAGTTGAGGAAAATAAATATATGCGAAGGATTTTAAAAGTCCCTCAGTGCACCTCAGCTGCAATTGTACATAGCGAACTGGGGAGCCCATTCATTGAGGACCAGATCAAGTTAAGACCCAACATGGCATGGATGAAAACCTGGTCAAATCCAGAGGCAGTCCTAAGTAGACAAATCCTGGAAGACTGCTTGCACAGGGACAAAGGGCTACACATCCCTTGGTTAAATTATGTTAAGATCACCCTGGAGGGTACTGACCGGAAGGATCTGTTCATCAACCCTAACTCTATCTTACCCTCGGATAAACTAAAAATTAAAAGACTGTTATCCGATCATCTCGTGAAGCGTAGATCAGTAGGGGAAATGACCAAACAATCTGTAGGTGCCCTTAGTCTTATAAAAAATGAGGGCATGGAGCCATACCTGTACTTGGTACACAATGCACAGGATAGATTCCTAATGACCAGCCTTAGGTTTAACCTATTACCACATTTATTGGCGGATCCTGTAGGTTTCACACTAACAATTGAGCAGAAGGGTACCTGCGGGTGCGACAATAGATCTCCGCAGGACACCCTTCGTTTTGTACTTTTGTGCCCTTTTTTTAAGCACCCCCGGCGTAAATATTTTTGGGAAATTAAAAAAAAAAGAAAATTTTAGGCACGCCAAAACGGCTTTACTCTACCTGCAAAGAGCTAATGACCCATGGACACGCTATTGTATTATGAACTTTTTGAGGTTTGCTGTGAGGTTAAGAAACACAAGAGGAGTCAGCTAATCATGCGGTTTTTAAGCACGTATTTTTATCTGTTTGTATTGGTAATTCGAGATGATCCTCAGATGTATTTTAATTCTGTATTTTAACCTTGTAAATATATTTGTACTTTTATGATGCTTTTTAATCATCGAATAAAGAATTACTGACTGACTGACTGACTGACTGACTGACTGACGTGTGTGGAGTCCATAAATCTAGTACTTTGTTACTTTTCTAGGAATAGTCGCACCATTCTTGGAACATCTCATAAAATTCAAAATTAAATGTGTTGTCAATCAACTGTTCCCTTGTTAACAATGATGTTTTAAAAGTAAAGGGGTTGTGCTTAAACAGCACCACGTATGTCCAGTTAGACAAGCAATTGGCTGGCGGGGAAAATGGCAGAGCTGGACTAGAACAAAAAGAGCACGCGGGCATCGCAAGTGAACCAGATCCTCCTGCGGGTGTTCTCCTCTCAGGGTAATAGCTTGAAAAAATGACGCCAAATAGGGCATCAGACATGTTTCCAGATGTGTCCAGCCCAATCAGCCAGGCCCAGTGAAGGAAAAATAATGAATTATTCGAGTACTTCAGGCTCTTTTATAGGAGCCAAGGGCAGCATATATTTTTTAGTAGCAATAACATTATGCTGTGTAGGGACATGCTGTCCTTGGTACAAAATGGGGGCATATTTATCATTGTGTTGCGAAGCCCATGAACCACGCAACGGGCGCGAGGGTGATGTAACAAGAGCTATCAGGTCATGCAAAGCCACCTTGCCTAGCCCGGCATGGCTTGTTAAATCTAGAGTAACACAATGCCGCACAAATTGCTACGCTGCGTTCCTTTGCCCATGGGAGGTGTTCCGCGGGTGGGGCAAGGGTGTACCCATGCACCCAACCATGGATTTTGGTGAATTCCCAGATTTACCTGGTAATATGCCCATATGCCACGCCTCCCTAGGTGAGGTGTAACGAGGAGAAATATATACATATATCCTTGTTTTTTCGTTTTAACATGTGTGCTGCATTATACAGCACACATACGAAGAGGAAAATGCATTAGCGGATTGCTTTTGTGCAGGAAGGTGCATCTTCCTGCAAAAAAACAATAGTGCTTACAACACAAGAACCCTTGCACCATGACGCAGGGGTGTCTGCATTGGCGCTAGGCAGCACTTTATGCGGCTGCTCAAGGAAAGGACAGGAATTGACCGAATCATGTTAAACACAGGACATTCCTGACCTTTCACGCAGTGCAGCAAGGTGGCTTGCTGCGTTGCGCTGCATGAAAGTTTGTTAAGTTTGCCCTATGGGAGCTACTTCAGGCACATGTTTCTCCACATGAGATATGGAGTTTTTCTAGTATCAAGATCTACACTAAAGAAAACCGTGAGAATCCAGGAGACACAGCCCAGGTGTTACATACAGGACCTTGTATAGAATTAAGTGAGTGCATGTCAGGACATCTATGGGCCATTCCTGGATTTCTAGGGAGCATGAACATTAAGAAGCTTCACCAGACACTTTGCATTTATATTCCATCTATTTTATGTTGGAATCTTGGGCCAGATGCACGACCATTCTGTTTTGCGGGTGGCAAATTGCGATTTTTTGCTACTAACAATTTGTGACTCGCAAAATGGAATGTACTAATGTGTCGCTGACACATTTAGCAATTCCCAATGTGGTCGCAAATTACCTGCCTCATCAATAATCATGAGGCAGGTCGCAATTTGCGACCCATTGGGAATTGGCTACAATCACAGGGAAGGTGGCCTGCTGGGGACAACAGACCACCATGTCTGTGTTTGCTTTTTAAATAAAACTACAGATGTTTTCAAACGCAGCCCATTTTCCTTAAAGAAAAATAGGATGAGTTTAAAAGAAAAAAAGAAAAAGTTTTCTTTTCATTTTTTAAGAAGGGACCACTTCCTGCTCTAAAAAAATATTTTCGCTGCCAAACACATAGGGGAAGGGATCCACTGTGGATTCCTTCCCGTTTGCAACTGGCTTACTACTAATTTGAAATTGGTGGTAACTATGATTGTTTTGTGACAGCATTTGCAATTGCAAAACAATAGTACATCCCCCTGCGATTCGCTATTAGTAAGGGACACTATTGGCACGCCCCTTCCTAATAGCGACTCGCAAATCCTATTTGTGAGTTGGTAACCGGTAACCAACTCACAAAATAGGGTTTGTACATGCTATAACCCTTTTTAGCGGTCGCAAACGGTATGATTCTCTGTTTGCGACCGCTAAAAATGGTCACACATCTAGCCCCTTATCATTTGGACACAGGGCACAGGATCTCTGTTTTGGGCTGGGCTGTGCTGCCTACCGCTCGTGCATTGACTTGCAGAACTTCCGAGATAAGTTTATGAGCTTTAGAGAGTGCAGAGCCTGGACAGGGGGCACTTAGCGTTGCACCCTGTCAGCGCACACTTTCATGATATGGCGTTTGATACTTAAAATTTCTAGAGTGCTGCTAACATATATTAAAGTGTATATCTGACTGATTCTTAAATGCCGCAGGGTGTGCTCAGTTATGTTATACTGCTCCTTACGTACCCTGCTACTGTATGCCAACCTGCCTGTGGCGCATAATGACAATGATAATAACTATTTTTGTTCAGCGCTTAACCACTTCCGTGCTGATGACGAAACTGCTCCGTCATCAGTCGCAGTAGCGTTGTGCTGATGACGGAGCGGTTCTGTCATGGCCCGCCCGACGCGCCTGCGCGGCGCGTTCTATTGAGCGGGCGGGGCCATGACAGAACCGCTCCATCATCAGCACAGCTCAACCGAGGCTGGTGGCGGAGCGGTTCCGTCACCAGCATGGGCGCGCCGTGCGGCCCCGCCCCCTTAGCGCTGCGGCGGAATAGCCGCCGCAGCGAAGGTGTTAAGACTATTCACCTCAGATGTCTGCAAGGACCAATAAATGCAAGAGGCCATCTTGCCTGCTAATACCAGACAGCTGCTCTTTGCGCCTGCTTGTTAGGGGGATTATTGCGATGTTCAAACAGACGTAGGGGCAGATTTACAAGCCCCTTGCTCCACTTTTGCGTCACTTTTCCCATGTAAAAGAGTTGCTAAAAATACGTGGCATGTTGTAAGCTACCCAGTCACTGGTCTAAAAGGGCCAGAACCTGGACAGTAG
Organism: Lissotriton vulgaris; assembly: GCF_964263255.1. Taxonomy (NCBI): domain Eukaryota; kingdom Metazoa; phylum Chordata; class Amphibia; order Caudata; family Salamandridae; genus Lissotriton; species Lissotriton vulgaris. The sequence goes on from NC_141697.1 coordinate 78,934,434, forward strand.
GGTTATCCATTTGCTTACAGATATTGTGATGAGTAACCCTATTTCCCCATTGCTTAAAGCAATTTACACGTTGCCCTAATCTGTAAATGACATATTGGCATTGCCTCATATCTAAAGCCTCCTTGCTAAGTCGGTTTCTCCGTTCACCCAAAAGCATCACTGCTCTCAAAGTTTACACCCTTCCTCTTAGCGCCACTGGAAGGAGCGCTGAGTGTGGGCGCTGAAGAGCAGAGGAAGAAAGCGCCAGAAGGTGAAGCGCCGAGTGAAAGCGCCAGAACACCAGCAGAGAAAGAGCCGGTTGCGCTGGACGCGAGTGTCCCATGGGCGCGAAGATGCAACAAGGACGTAAGTGAAGGTCGGGAGCCCACCCCGACATTGCCCAATCACCCCTGAAGCTCCGTAGTTGTAGAGTGTGGCGCGCTGCGAGTAAACGCAGTGAAAAGGGCAGCCAGCGCTGCAGGAGCAGAAGCCAGGAGCCTACCCTGACTCTGCCAGACCCCAAGAGAGAAGAGAAAGTGCCCTCGCGTGGAGGACGGCGCCCCACGGAGACCGCCTGCCAAGCGGTGCTGACCGAGCGCTGTTCGCGCCAAAACAGAAGAAAACCTCACCCCCGATGCGTGAGACATCGCCTACCTGACGCGCGGTAAACAGGGAGCTCGCCTGGATCGCGTCTGATTGCTCCAGTGCCTGAGGAGCGTCTGAAGAGGTGCGGAGGGCGAGCTGCATGAAGAGGCTGGCTGCCGGTGAGTGCTCCGTGAGACCGAGTGAGCTGAAGAATGCATGGAACCCAAATCTCGTGGTGAATGAGAGTTCCAGTGGGGCGGCCATCTTAGAGTCAGGCAGCTGGAAGGACATCCCTGTGAAATTTAACGGCGGCCATCTTTAAGTCAGGCGAACAGTGGGAATAAGCATTGGTAAAGGACAAACATTGGCAAAGACCAAACAATCATTGGCAAAGGCAACAGACATCCAAACAAGCATTGGTACATGCAAATCAACAAGCATTGGTACATGCAAGGACAAGTGAATCAACAAGCATTGGTACATGCAAATAAACAAACATTGATACATGCAAATCAGCGAGCATTGGTACATGCGAAGACCAGTACAAGCAGTGGTACATGCAGATAAACAAGCATTGGTACATGCAAAGACAAGTGAATCAACGAGCATTGGTACACGCAAGTAAACAAACATTGATACATGCAAATCAACGAGCATTGGTGCATGCAAAGACAAGTGAAGCAACAAGCATTGGTACATGCAAATAAGCAAACATTGATACATGCAAATAAGTAAATAAGTGAGCAGTGACGCATGCAACTAGACAAACGCTGATACGTGCAAATCAACAAGCACTGATCCACGCAAAGAGACACAAGCATTGAGACACGCAGATCAACAAGCATTGGACAAATCGCAGCAAAGAAAGAAAACAAGTGTTGCTGAAAACCAAACGAGCACTGGCGAACATAACAGAATCAAGCATTAGCAAAGACCAAGCGAGCATTGGCGAAGGCCAAACAAGCATCGCTAACGTCCCAGCACATGACCAGACCGCAGGTTTCGACTAAGCACAGATCAACTACGAAGACGAGAAGACAAATGAACAGCCCGTGCTCTGTGAACATGATCCATCAAAATCCTCCTCTTATGGCGGGAGAAGAAATCTCACGACAGTTCAATCCCTGCTTTGACGCACCACCCCCAGGGATGCAGACGGATACCTGGAGTTTGTGTCTCAAGCGGAACCAATGGCTGGCCACATTGAGTGATTTCCTGGATGCCAATGGAGAGCAAAGAGAGAGGAAATGCCTAATGCTGCTCCTCCATTTGGTAGGTCCAGAGGGCCGATGCCCAATCGAAACATTTTCCGACGAAGACACAGACATCTATAAAAGACTCCAAGAGAAGCTATGTGCCCGTCTCTCCGCACAAACGGAAGTGGATCGAGAGCGCATCGCTTTCAACACAGCTCGGCAGGAACCCGGTGAACCACTGCCAACCTTCATCACTCGGTTAACAAACCTGGTACAAGGCTGCCACTTCAACACCTTCACGAATGAGGACGCAGTCCGACTCCGGATAATAGAAGGCTGCGCAAACCCCGACACGAAACTCAAGATCTTGCGAGGAAAGTGGTCACTGGAAGAAATCATCAGGAAGGCTGAAATTGGACTGCACGTCAATGTAAGAGACAAATCAAAGGCCCCGAATCTGAAAGCAAATAATCAAGACGCCCGGACAGATAACCCTCAGAAAACAAACGGAACTGAAAGGAGAGAGAGGGAAGACAGACCAGCAAAAAGACAACGGGAAAGACGCAGTGACAAAGAAAATACAACGGATCACTCAGAGTCGGACTACTCAGCATCCGACTACTCAAGGTCAACCAAGGACTGCTCGGAGTCAGATGACCCAGAGTCAACCCAACACCGAAGGTCGGCGCAGGGACATCAGTCGACAAGCAGTGAAGACGAGTCCAAGGAAACATCTGGCCGGAGAACACATAAACCCCAAGTCAGAGGTGTTGGAACATCAAGCAAGTGGGAAGGAGAACCAGCAAGAAAAGATCCATGCTTTCATGGGCCCCGAAGCATCCATAGGCCCCGCGAAAACGACGAAACAGAGCGTAGATGGGTAACATCAGACGAGAAGGACGAAGAGGCGAAAGCTTGGGATCAAGCACAAGGAACAAGCACGGAATCTTCAAACAATCTCCCAAATGAGGCAGCATTGAAGATATTCCAACAAAGACACATGGAGAAGCCTTTCAAACACAATTCCGAAGGGGAAAGCAGCTCGTCACGGACCACCCGGTTCCGAAGACCACCTAGAAGGACAATCCCAAATGAACACTCACAGAGGGAACTGACGGAACACCCCTCTGATTCAGAAAGCACGTCGGCCCGATCTTTTGAGTCGGCAGAGTCATGGTCCCGACAACGACCACGTGCAACATTCTTAAAGAAACATTCCCAGAGGGAAGTGAGGGAAAATTCCTTTGATTCAGACAACATGTCGGTCCGATCGTTTGAGTCGGCCGAGTCATGGTCCCGACAACGACCACGTACAACATTCTTAAAGAAACATTCTCAGAGGGAAGTGAGGGAGAACTCCTCTGATTCGGACAGCATTTCGGTCCGATCCTTTGAGTCGACAGAGTCGTGGTCCCGACACTGGCCATGGCGCCAAGCACCTGAACACATCAGCAAACCAAGAGACACTCCTCACGTCGAGAGCCACGTGTCCCACACCAATGTCAATACACAATCGATCCCTCCACCAGGCAACCTGTCGCATCGAGCACAGGTGCATCGTGACACCAATACCACACCGTCACCCCGGGTAGGGGCAGCAAGGTTGACTCGAAGGCCCTGGTCCTGGTCCTATAAAGCGGAGGTCAGCAACGTGGCCAATAGCACCCAAATAAAAATGGACCAACCAGTCAATCCGCAAAAGAAGCCAGACACGGCGGGAGAACTAAGTCATCATCGGAGGAGAACAAGACACACCAACACTCAGCCGACCCCAGGGTCTGCCTGTTCCAGGCGTGTGCAGGCGTGGGAGAAACAACCCGAGACAGCAAATCAATCTCCAAGTCATAAACTGACCTCCACCGTTCATACCTCACCGGCCGGCATCCCAGACTCGAAACAGGAAGACAGTATTGTTTGTGACCTGACGAAGCAAAAGGCAGTAAAGATAAAGGCGGTGAATGAATTACTGAACCAAGCCAAGACAGTCTCATCAGATAGCACCATACTGTCTGGCATACATGATCCTGGACTGGAGGACAGTGTTGCCTTCAACCGGACAAGACAAACGGAAGCAGAAGTGGATACGGGCGCTCGGAAGAGGACCAGAACACTATCCACCCATGAAAGAGATCGAGCACCTACACCACCAGTAGTTACACCACGGGAAAGAGACATGACGACTGCGGAATGTGAGAGCAGACAGTTCACACGCAACGTGATCAAGAATGCCCTGATTAAGACAACCGAAAAATTGACCAAAGTCAAGCCCACCTCGGATTCGACATTACTGAGGTTCGAAGAGCAGGCTGTTCGCCAACCTGTGTGGCGGATTGAAGAACTGCGAACACTAAGGACATTAAGCTCATTTTGTTAAGAAAGGGGGAGATGTAGTATGGTGAGACGCAGTCTAGTGGTTGAGGGGTGGAGACAGAGGGAGGAGCAGGAACGGGAGGAGCCGGGGAAGAGGAACCACGGGGACAGTTAGAGTAGGGACGGGGACTCGTGTAATGGCACCAATAAAGAGCTCAAGGAAAATACCAGTCGTGTCCGTGTGTTAATGGTGGGGACACGACACCTTTGTTCACGTTGCTTCTGTGTGTACATCACTTTTGCTATAGCAATGTGCAACAGACCATTGTCATAACACGCCCCACATTCATTGGTAGGCAGAGGACACAGCCAAGCTGGGATGTTTAATGCAGTCAAGTTAGCCCCACCGGCGCAGATGCGTTCAGCATCCTTGTCAGTGCTACATACTCCGGTCCTTCATCTTCACGTGAGTAGGAGGAGGAGGCGGGCTTTTCATCTGGGGGAGTAAAGTAACCGGTGCATGTGTGCACATGCACGCTAGGAAGTATGGCATACTTCTGGGGTATCTGCTTATTCTGGAGACTTCCTCTTGTTGGGTGAGGGCAGGTAGCACAGACAAATCCAACAAAGAACATTTTGTGCATCTTGGTGTCACTTTTATGACACAAAGTCATTGAAAAAGAACCAGAATTTGATGCAGTTTACCCTTCAATTGTGATTTGCGAGAACAGAAAGTCTGCCAGTGTAATGGGATTGTCACAAATACGACATTAGTGGAAAGGGCAGGTTTGTGGGTGTTTCTGGGTGGTTCAGCCTGAATAAACTGCTGAACACCCACAAAACAGTGCATTCAAACTCACTGGCTTGTGAGTAGTCACAGACGTCTTGTAGAATGTTTCTCACCCTGGAAAGTAACCCCTGAACCCCAGTGCGTAATTCATGAAATGTGCAGGTGGAGGGGCCCAAAGTTTTTCCTAGGAGCCTTCCTGCGAAAGACAAAATTCCAGGCTGCCAAACACATGGGTTGCCTAGTCTTGACTCCACCTCATGCCTCCTTCCCCACCACCCTACACATCTTGTCTTTTTTTCTCATTCTTACTGGTTCTTTTTCATCCTTGCTTTCTTCCTTTGTTGCTGTTTTAATATTTTTCTCTTCCTCCAATTTCTGCCTGTCTCCTCGTACTACGGGTCAAAGTCTGATGATAAAAAAAAGTGTTGATTCCCAATAATTAGTGTCGGTGCCGCCACCAGCTACCACCCACACAACTAAAACTATGCCCGCTCTCAGATTGATAGCCACTTTTGTCTACTGGCAGTGCTTAATTTGAGCCTGTGGTTTCCGGTGCTCGGCACTGGATCTTAATTGTCAACACTTGCATTTATGACAGTCTGCCACTTGGTGGGGCTGTTTGTCTAATTTAGTGACGAGCACAACAGTTGTTTATTATGCATGCCATCCAAGTAATTCTTATTGCTTTGGGTTCCTGGAATAGTCTGAATTGGAACATTTAGAGGAGTGAAATGCCTACCAGTTGAATGGGTACTGGCCTTCACGGTGCTGGTAATGGCAATGGGTGGTGCAAGCGGCAGTGGCTTCCTGCAGAGGGACCCAGCGGTTATTTTTTCACAAATTAAGTACTGAGTCTCCAACCCAGGATATCAGGAGTTTTTCCTGGTGTTCACGGCTGGAGCAGAGGCAATGCCTTGTCAGTGTTCAACACAACGGTTCATGAAGTTGTCAGTGGTCGCTTCGCAGAGTTATTAGTTGCGGTGGTGTACTTGTGTTAAAAAAAACTCACCGTTATTTGAGCATGCAACCACAGAAAGGTATTGGCTTTCTCCACGTTTCTTTAACGTTGTGTTTTAAGCCTCAGGGCCTTGGGAATGACAAAGTAGAAGCCAGGCTTCGGAAGCAGCTCTGGGCCCAAGCAGTGCAAACACAGTCCTCCGCCCCCTCCTTGTACACATCCCGGTGGACCACTCGTGCCTGCGGGATCTAAGTGGGCGAGGAGCAGCGCGCGGGTCTCCCAGGAGTCTCCTGTTTTGTTTCCTGACAGCTTGACCCCTGACCCGACCTGTAGCAGGTAAGAGAGGGCAGGTGGGGATGCTGAACAATGACTTAATCCCATTTCCTGTTCCCAGAAGCAGCTCCAGGGCAGGGACTGGGTCATTTAACTGCAGGTAATTGATGTCAAGGGTTCAGAGCGCGGCCCTCATTACGGCTCCCTGATCACGGACCTTTTGTGTCTCTCCGGTTTTCATCTTTCTTACACACAAGGGCACGCAGAGGGCAGCCAATGAAAGAACAAAACAAATAGGAACTCACTCCAAGCTGAGTTTGCTGCTGCTCCGAACAACAACAAAAAGAGTATGCAGCAAGCTGAATAAATATTCTCTTGGTATTTAATAATCCGACGTTTAAAATCAAATTTAAAGGAGTTCCTTTTAATTCGGATTTCTTAAGACAAAAGAAGCAAAGCACCGTTGGTGGGAAGCAGCGCAGGGGCAACCGGTTTATTTTGTAACTTCCAGCTTCCAGTCTTCTTGTTAAGGAACCTCTATCAAATACAAACGGAATACTCACTTCCTTTTATTCAAGTAACCTTGAACCCCTTGCACTTTCCCAGTGGAACTCAAGCATTGGTAAATCCAACAGGTCTGGCTGGTGTTGTCTGAAATACTTTTGGCTTTACCAACGCTTGTTTTGTTGTGAAATAGTTTTGTGATAAAGTTTTACAAAAGCAACAGAAAGAGGGGTACATACACGTGCACATGCATGGGCGGCCATCTTTGGTTTTGAGCTTATTCAAAGATGGCTGCTCATTGGACTGCATTCCTGGGCATCTTGGCGCCATTTTTCAATGCTTTTAAAGCCCATTCAGAGAAGGCCCACAGTTCATGCACGTTGCAAGATGCTGCGATGGCACGGCAGTAGTTTATGGGGAGCTGCCTGTCCCTCAAAAAGTAAAATTTGATGTCGCTATGAGTCAGTAGAACGTGGTCACTCACACTGAACAGAAATAGTGGCGGAGTTGGGCTGACCATTGGCCTATTGTCCCTAGTTGAATGCTGAAGTGGGAGGAACAAAAACGTAAATGACACAACAACAGACCAATGGACGAAGTGGGCTGCTGAGAGTCTCTATAAGAAGGAATATTATACGTGAAATATTAATAAAATCAAAAGGTCTTAGACCCAAAAATATGATTCTTACTTGTACCAAGAAAAGGCACTATTGGCTTTGTATTACTGCACCCTGAAGGCATAGTTTAAACACACAAGAATGACTAAAAGAGATAAAGAATGGGATGGAAAAAACAAAGGCAAAGTACAGCGTTTAGCCCAATAGTCCTGGCACTGAAGTGTTTTTCTTTTTTATATCTCGCCAGCGCTTACAATCTTGATATTGGAATTTCGAACTGGCTAGTTTGACAAGAGTAGCGTGCTACTTGCCAAAATGCACTTCAACGCCTCGTCAGGGATAGTAAGTGCTTTATAAATAGAATTACAATTACAACATGTGCTGGGTGAATAGCCACAAGGCTATGGCATTTCTTTGCATCAATACCCTCCTTATTGAGAAGGAAACGTTTTAGTTCAGCACGAATTTCTTATAATAGCTTTAGGGTTCACGTTTAGAGTGTGTGTTCTTATAATGAGTATTCACGTTCCACTTTAAATATTTTAGGAAATGATGATATATTCGAATTTGTGGTGTGTGGCGTGAAGTCTATAATGGCTGTTTCCGCACTTTGTTAAATAATAACTAGGCTTGAATTTTCTGCTTAAATTTATTTTTTATTTTATCTTCAGGAGAAGGAGGTCAGTGACAGATAGAAGCTATTTACTTGTGTTTCACAAATTTTGTACTTTACCTGTATCTGTATGTTGCTGATTGCTAATTTTGGTAGAATTTATCCTTGATTTTTTTTTATCCATATGTTTGGGCAGATGTGCCATTGTCTTTCTGTGTTTTTGTGTTATAAAAATTAAATGCAAACAACATAACAATAGATATAGGTAGTTATTAAGTAGTTGTGGGATACTTATGCGGCGTGTGTGCAGTGGATTCTACATAATTATTATTATTATTTTTTTTTTTATCGTTAATTTAACGTCCATGCTTTGATGTGTAATGAAATATTTCTGGTACATGAATGTACAGAAATTGAGAAATAAAAACACACCACCACAAAAGTAGTAGTCAAACATTAATGCTTAACCTTAACACAAATATATGTATAATCACAAATAATATATGTTCACGAACACCAGCTTCAAACAAAGAATAAAAGCCCCAGGTAGCCAATGAAGGGATGCCAATGAAGGACCACCACCCCATCAGACTCCTCATGCATCCCTTCCTCCCACTTGACCTTAAAAATACTTGTTCGAGAGTCGCTGATTTGGACATCCCTGCCAAACACATCTCCAGTTTCAACCACCACATTCAGATGTCCATTTGACTTAAACACAATGGGCCTCATTTATGAAAAGTGACGCACCGCTGCGTGAAAACAGCGATGCGTCACTTTTCAATTTGCCCTCCTTGCGACATGCTGGATGCGTCATATTTACAGTATGACGCATCATGTCGCAAGGAGTTACAGATACGTCAGTATTGCTGATGTATCTGTAGGCGCAAAAATGACGCATTGCTGGAGTGTGTCACGAAAGTGACGTAACTACATCAATGGGTCATTTCACATGATCAAGTCCAATTTCAAATGTGCCTGCGTCAGTCTTACGCCTGCTGTGAGGCAGGAGTAAGATATTGACGCATTTGCGTCCTAGAAGTGACAAAGTGAAATCTCATAGATTTCACTGCGTCACTTCTACAAGGCTTACTTGCGTCAAAATGCCCACCCTGCATACAATATACCTGGCGCAGGTATAATATGGGTGCAGGGGTTTACAAAGTGATGCATCTACCTGGATGCATAACTTTGTAAATATGGCGCACATGGCACATTTTTTACCCTGCTAGTGTGTCACAAAAAGTGACGCACCGGTGGCGCAAAAGTGACACATGGGCTCATAAATATGCCCCAATGTTGTGGCTGCTGAAAATATAATAAATATGCAGTGTTTTGGCACTTATCATGCTGAAGGCATTGACGGCTTACCATGTGGCTGCTTTGTTTGAATGCTTTTCGAGTTCATTTTATAATGTACTATGGACTCTTCATCAATACTTTGATTTGGACAGATTTGCCAATGCCACATCTGCCTGCACAATAGGGAAACGAATGAAATGAACTAGAAAGCATAAATGAAATTGATGGGTTATGTTTTCCAATTATGCAGACATGTAAGTGAACACAGATAGATCAAAAGCCCGAGGCCCTTTTGCAGATAGATTTCATAGGTAATACAATCACGTAATGAAAACCGGGCACATATCTACTCTTAAAATACTGCCGCCCACCTGGGACCGGACTTTACATAACGTTTGCACCTTTAGAAATTGACCTTGTCAAGAACTTGGGGGCATATTATCATGCCAGTTAACTGCGTGCCAATTGGTACCAATTTCAAGCACAGCAAATGCCATGTTTTTGTGTGCTAAATGTTACAGCTTGCACGAGCGAATTAGGGTAATGTATAAGCATGCCAACAACTTTCACGTAAATGAAGCCGCTCTAAGATGGCCACCACCGGGAAACCACCCCCTCGCCACTCCCACTCCGTCTCGCGCCACTCCCACCCTTGCCTCGATGACCGACAATGATTAATACACGCGTCTCTGCGTTGACGCTTACTTCCACCACTTCGGGAAGCCGGCGGATTGCCATTGAGCACACCGCCCGTTCTTCGCTCGGATCGCGAGTGAAGGAGCACTGTCTCAACGGAAAGGTAAGGGTTCCTTCGCGACTGCTCTACCTGCCACGAACCCGTGGTGCCTTCCCTTGCAAACCTTAATTCCGCATTGTCTGTTTTCAGAATCTTACTCGAACGCAGAACCAAAAGCGGTCTAATTTAATATTTCGGCCAATTCCAGCGGAAGCCCACAGCGGGCTCAGGAACCTATGGCCATGATGTTATAATCCTGTTAACAGGACATCGAGGTAATATTCTGTTATCACTCACCACAAACTCACGGGCGCACTCACCCACCCAAGCCCTGAGACTTATTGTATTCTCTCCCATTCAGGCACCAACCTCTACCCCACAGTCTCTCCCAGCAACATAGGAGACTCGTGAGGATCGTGTGCAGAGGTGCGCAACTTGCCTTATTACTCTATATCTTTTATATATTTTTTATGTATCATGAGGCACATAGAAACCTCTGTCACGCCCTCCCACACAATGCATGAATTTGACACATATTAGATTTGTCTTGACCACAGCCCTCAATATCCGGACTCGCTCATTAGGCACCCCTACCGGCACGTCCTGAAATCGCAATAAATTCCACATGAACCGTCACCACGGCACGACTGGCCCTATGCAACAACGGTAGTCACAACCACATTTAGCGCCTAAATACACACGGTGCCATAAACCGAACCGACTCGAGCCACACTGCTTCCACCATTCTGTACAGCATGAGATTGGCACATTGGAATATAGGTTGTCTGAAATCAACGTCACAATGGCATGGAATCAATGTATGGTTTGTGCATTTTACCTGTAAAAACAACTTTAATTAGTGCTATATTTAAACATATTCTCTATTATTCTCTTTTTCTCCCTCTTCTCTCCCATTCTTGTTCAATGTCACTGTTATCAGAAAAAGCACATACAGGCAAAACATCGTTTATGTCCTGATGATGATCCCAGTTCACTAGGAGCCAGGGATCGAAACGTCGTCGACACTTTGTCAAATTCTGTAACCTTACCAGCGTGTTGAAATTGTTACATGAATTTGTTGTCTGAACTTGCCATGCAAATTTGCCACTGATGCAAGGGACAATTGGCTCCCATGTTCTTTTTGCCTGATATTCTTTACCCTCTTTTCCTTGCTTTCTTGCCTATTTTCTTTCAATTCCTTTGGAGTGTACTTTTGGATAGGTACAGGCTTGTACCCTATCAACGTTCGTATTAGACCTATCTGATGGTCTTTTAAACTGGCTTATATTTTGAAATAAAACTTCAGGCCCGGCTGGGTACTGAAAACAAAATATAGTACTGATTGGAGTCTATATTTGCATCTGTCCTTTTGATAACTGAATCCTACGGACCTCTGTTTTTCGTAATATATTATCAAGCGGCAGCGATAATTATCGCTGGCCACTCTTAGCGATAACTTTATAATCGCCGGCTATCGCTGGCAATTATCGCCATGCTATCGCTGTATTAACAACGCATAGCGCAATGGCGATAATTTTCCAGCGATAGCGGTGTTTTCCATGGAACATCGCTGGATTTCCAGCGATGTTCCATGGAAAACGGAGATAACCTTGCTGATACGACCCTGTGGTCGTATCAGCATAATCCACCCCCATTGTTAGGAATAGGTAAGTCAGCATATCAGCAGACATTAGTTTTTGGCGAAAACCGCGGTGTTCGCCAAAAACTAACGTCTGCTAAAATGCGAGGGCCTCTTTGTAAATATCGCGATGTACATCTGGCGATAAGTTACAAGGTATTCCGTCAGGGGTACACCCAATGATGACCACTTTGCATCTCATTAGAGATGCAGAGCGAGGCGTTGGGAAAACGGGTGCTAACATGCGCTAATGCATGTTAGTACCACCTTGTAAATAGGGCGATAAAGATATTGCCGCTTTAGCAGCAAAAAGTGCTGCTAAAGCGGCGATACAGCCCTTGATAATATGCTCCTTGGTTCTTTCTGTTTACCTAAACCAAAAACATGAACAATATGCTAATATCTACAAAATGGAAACGTTGTGCTACAATCCTCTGGCGTCAATCTTTACATTTTGTCCTCTATTTCTACCGACCTCAAAAAACGTATGACCCTTAATCCCACACAGAATCCCTCTACTTTGTTCCCCTTTCAACTTTCTACTCTCCCGTGTCTCATCACTAAATGCATCTACCTCCCCATACTCCCAACCCCACTCTCTGTGGCTCCACGAGCCCCCTGCTTCCTGCCTCACCGTCTCCATCACCCTCCTCCCTTACGCCATCTGAAACTCTCTCCAACCCTTCCTTCCCTCTTCCCTCTTGCTTCCTTAAACCACCCCTCTATCTTGGTCACCCACCTGACGCTAGCCAGCCTGAGGGGTCGCTGATTACTACCCCAACCCAACCCTCCTCTGCCTCTTTGCCTTCACATCCACCGTCTTCTCCTTTTGTGAAGATCTTTTATTGTGTTCCCCAAGCTCACTGCCCATCCATCCTCACTATCACCATCAGAAACTACCCCCATCTCCTTCTGCCGCATGCCTGCCCTTAGGGGTTGCAGAGAGAGTGTGTCTCCAGCTAAACAGCATGGGATGGCCAATGCCATTATCACTCCTCCAACCTAGCCTCTTCACTACTCCCCTTGTACTATACTGCCATCTCTCCTAGCATGCTCATAGACACTCATTCGGCAAGCACACCCTACCCCTCCTCGCCTTGTCCCTTTTCATTCATCCCGCCTTTGAGGATCACAACATACTCAGCCCCACTCACCCCAAACTCTACCATCTAACCTTTTTCCAAATTCTAACACCCTATCGTCTATAAACCCTCGCATCATCACAGCCTCGCTTCCATTCTACCTCGCGTATGAGAGCTATTGACTATGCTGTACCGCAGCGTCGAAGCTGTGCCGTATGGCTAAAAAGAATTTCTAAAAGATCTATGACATTGCCAGCGCTACTGCACTGCTTTTTATTAAAGAAAAAGTTCACTAGTGCTGGCCATGTCATTGTGATTTTTTAATTATAATTTTTACGGTGCACTGTCCCTACACTCTTGCCTGCCCTATCCCCCTCCTGCATCCTTCTCTAGCCCTGCCCTACCTAGTACGTGTCGGCTCATCTGCCAACTCACTCTCCAATTTTTGGGAATAAACACAAACAAATAGGTAGTAGTGTGTTGGGGGATGAGGCAACATGAGGAGGGAGGGTGGGAGGGAAGAATGTGGGGGAGAGGACAGGCTAAGAGAGTGTGGGGTAGCACATAGACAACGGAGAGTGGGCAGCAAGGGCTGGGGTAAGCACAAGTACAATGAACGGTAGGGAGGAGGGTGGCTGGGTAAGGTACATGGACAACAGAGAGTAGGAGGGAGTGACGGAAGAAGCACATGGAAAACTGTGGGTGGGAGAAGCCCACAGACACCCATAATCCATCAACCCACAAAATCCAAACCCCTTGCCCCAGACGACTGTGTCCGGCAAGTATCATTAAGACTGAGGTTTCTTCCAGTTTCTCCACTGATACTAATCACACCCAGTAACACCAGGGAGACTAAACCTCTCTTTCTTACACCTTACCGGACTTACGATTGACCTCTGTCTGGAATACTTCACTCAGCAGATATAATTCCACAACTGACCACTTCTGCTAAACGGCTGGGATTTCTTCTTGACTCTAACCGCAATCTTAACAGTCATCTCCAAGCCGTGGCTAAATCTGCCAGATTCCAAATGCACAAGTGTAATATTCTCAAGCATCTTCTATCTTTCCAGGATCTGGAGTTGGCAGTGGAGACCCTGATGGACTCTTGTCTAGACTATGGATCTTCTCTTCTCACTGACTACCAAGAAACTAACTACCCCCCACACAGCAGCCATCCATGACTCTGACAGGTTCCTATATGTTGCTCGTTAAGACAAACACAATGGGAACAGCTCTGCCTGCTCTTGTCTATCCTAAAGCCGCTGCTCCATGAGACCTGCCTGCCTGACCTTCAGAGCTTTGATCAACAGACTCCAAAATACCTTGCCCAGAAAACATCACTATTCTGACAGCTCTTGCTTCCTTCACAGCAAGGACCGAAGATCTATCTCCAATTCTCACCTCAGGAAAAGTCCTCACTACACTGATTCTTATTTGACAATACCCCGAGAGTATAGAATGTCCTTCCTCTCCGCATTAAAACTGGCTCGTTCTTTAAAAACTTTAAATCCCTCCTGAAAAACCTGCTACTTGAAGAACACTTACCCATGTCTGCCAATTCTCCCTGTACTTGAACCCTTTGTGCTTTTAGTTAGATCACCTCTACTTTGTTCATTTTATCTATCAATTATCCCAAGCAATTCCTGCTTCTGCGATTTCCAGCACCGCCATTTGGTTAGCCCTACGTCAACTACTGAGATCTCTTCTGCCCATAAACACCCACTTGTATGACTAATGGAGCCTTATGCAGAATACCATGCTACTGTTATTGAATATTTGTTCCTGTTGATTTTGTACTTGTTCTTTTATTATTGGCAATCCAGTTGATGTTCCTCATAAGCCTAACTTTCATGATCAAGGGTGCCTTTTGCAAATTGCTGCGTTATTTGTCTACTTGTGATTTTTCACTTGTATCTTAATTATTTGTAATCCAGGTTGTCCCTCTCCGTACTTTTTATTTTCTTTTTTTCTCTTTTACGGAGTTTTATATAGCGCAAACTTGACTCCAAGGTATTGGGTATCAGAGCGCTTTACATAGCACCAGTTGCATTACATGAGGACACGTTAATTTTTTCTTAGGCACAGGTTGGTTAAAGTGTTTTGCCCAGAATCACTGGAGGATGTTTAGCGTCGTTGCCGAGACTCAAACCCAGTTCCCCAGATTCGAGGTGGACTGCGCTAGCCGTTAGGCCAACTCCTCTCCTCTACCTGTTTACCTCATCTCACCTTGCATGTTGCTGACACTGTTCACCTCTTGTATTGTTATCCCTGCTCACCTTAGACATACTTCAAACAGTTAAATGATATTTTTACGGCATGCCTCACTTGTTAAACTGCCTTTACAGACTTGATCTGCCTTTGTACGGTAATCCTGAGTAAAATGTAAACATTGTAAACAATGCAATGTACCATTTCCTACCTACACACCTCTGTACTAAAGTCCTCTGTAAATCTCTAAATAATATTTTGCTTTGTTATGTTGTCCAGCCAACACTTGGGGCCTGATTCACAAGGGTAAACTTACATTTTCATGAGGCCCGTCCTACCTTTTTATGTGCGGAGTTCTTCGCCCCGACTGCAGAGTTGTGAACTCATAGTGTGTGAATGCCAAAAAAGAGTAAACCTACACAAAATTGTAAGTTTACCTTTGTGAATCAGGTCCCATGTTTATTACTGCATGGGTTTTCACTCTCTTCTTTTCAACAGCACTTTGAAACCCTTCTGGGTGAAGTTTGTGCTACATACACCAAACAAAGAAATAAGCATTTGAATGCACAAACCCTTTGCATGAAGGACCATTGCTGTTAACCTGCCTTGTCCTGACAATTCCCCTTCCATCCTCTTCCTTCTTCATTTCTACACCCTCCTCTTCCTCACTATACAACACTCCTATGATTTGTAGCTAGGTTTGCACTACATAACTCCTATACTCACTGACATAACACATTTCCACATTCCGTAAAAGTGCTATATCAGTTTGATCACAGTGTTTATGATTTGGGTCTTTCTAGAAAGTGGGAGTAGGTGGGTTGTGCAAACCATTGCCCCATCCAGTTCAGACTCTACCACCATTTAGTAGCCTGTTTGTGATATAATCACCCTATGTTTTCCATGGCTACTTTAATATGTGGATTATTCCTTACAGGCTCGGAAGTCCAAGAGGCAGAGCAATGACTTCTGGGGCAGCTGGGGCGAATGGGGCGAGTGCAGTCGGACATGTGGCGGCGGAGTGAGTTTTAGACACCGTCAGTGTTACTCACGCCGGTAAGTCAATTTCCTTTCCTTGCTGATGTTTTTTCAAGCAGTGTACATTCAGAAGACTTTAGTGGCTGAAACCAAATTAGGACAGTGTTGAAATCTGCATACCTTTTCATTTCGGCCTTATCCTGTAATTATTACTGTGTGTAATGACCACCTGTTTCATAGTAGTAGCATATGTCCATAAGCGTGAGCCCAATTTTCTCCCTCTACGCATGACCCTACCCCATAATCAGCAACATTGGGGCAGTATTTGAGATGAGCAGTGTATGAGAATTTACAGAATGCTGTAATTGGTGAAGCCAGTCAATGCCTTCTTCCACCATATGGTTGGTTCGTCCTTTCTTAGGTCCTTAAAGAAGTTCAAATGTGCCTCAGGCCACAAAGGACTAGCTATGCGCTAGTGGATAGTTTTTAAACACACTGAAACCAGGTGATGTGTGTTCAAAACCAGTTTTTCTCAACAAATTTTATAACACTGGTTGTGTGAAACTGAATTGTCTTTTAATGGTTTCACCATTTGTTTTTGATTTGGAATTCTGGATGTTTTAAACTCTATTGAGGCTTATGTAATGAAGTATGTAAATTAATGGAGAGCCAAAACCACATTGGAGGAAACTAAATCATGGAAACACAATTTTTAACAAAGACCATTTTAAGGAAATACAAATATTTTGAAATGAAAGGAAGCATTTTAAAGGAAAGATATGTTTAAGGAAGCTCAATAAAATCGAAAACTACATTAAATTAAACATTTAAAAAAAATGGAATAACTAAAAATAATATTTTATTTGACTAGAAACTAGATAGTTCATGAAATTTGCAACAGAGTATATGTTAACAATGGGAAACACTAGTGTACCCCATATCATATCCCAGTTAGAGAAAAAGTAGTTTTTCAAACTTTAAAAGATACTGATTTAATACATGTGTATATGAACCAAGCAGAAAAATCAACAGACAGAACTCTTTTTCATAATTAGTATCCGTTACACCTTAAAAAGAGGCATTCTATGAGTTGGTTTCAATGAAATGGGAAATGCCAATCCATTCATCTTGAAAATTTTCGTTAAAAAGCTTAGGTGCAATGGTTTCTCAGTAATGGTATACAATGACATTTATTTTCTATTCAATCACACGCAGCCCAGTCTAACCTGGGGGACTGAGGTTGTGATGAAGCTTGTTACAATATTAAATATAATAACTGAAACCATTTGTTTTTTATGGCACTTCATGCCAATCATATGCCGTTCTTAAGTGCTGCGAATATCATATATTAATATTACCCAACATTCAGTTCTCAGTTTACCAGCCTCAGAAGGATAGCAGGAGTCAGGCTTGCCAGGATTCTGAATTGTAACCTGGAGATCACCGCATACTTCAACAGGGAGTGTTCAACTCATGAACCTTCCCTCCTTTCAAATCAATAGTATTTTGGCTGCTGACGGATCAGTTATGAAAATTGGTTGTGAAGTCAGTCTTCAGTTAGATCTCCCACAGTTCTCACTTAATCAGTCAACACATGTTGCGCTAGTATCAGACAGCCGATTGGTGCAAACCCATGTCACATTTAAATAAAAATGTCTATCATTTTGTAAAAAGTTGACATCATAATCATATCTTCTTTATGGTATGGCCTGATACACTCAAATCTATAATCAGAACGGAGGCCTTTGTTAGTTTTGTGACTTTTGAGACATGCTATTTGGTGCGCTTAGCCCATAAACATTGGCCCATTGAGGTGCATGTTTTAGGAATATAGCTCCTTACAGCGCATGCGATTTGATTGCATGCCATTACAACGCGGTCATTACAACGACCGCGTTGTTAGTACGCAATCCCATTACATCGCAAGTCATTACAACGACTTGCAGTAGGGGGCGTGCTGGGTTTAGGAATAGTATTATTTACTATTCATACTCTAGTTTGCGCAACAGCAGGGAAGGTGTTGGATGTTAAATCCAATACCAGTGCGCCCCCTACAGCAAGTCGTTGTA
The DNA here is from genome assembly GCF_964263255.1 of Lissotriton vulgaris. NCBI lineage: Eukaryota > Metazoa > Chordata > Amphibia > Caudata > Salamandridae > Lissotriton > Lissotriton vulgaris. The sequence continues at coordinate 78,952,276 of NC_141697.1, forward strand.
ATGACTTGCGATGTAATGGTATTGCGTACTAACAATGCAGTCGTTGGAACGACCGCATTGCAATGGCATTACGTTGTGGAGACAGCATTGTAAACCCTGTTTCCCTGTTTTAGCTGCCACAGAGCCACTCTCAGATGACTGGTTTTGGAGTTTAAGAGTACTCTGGGTGCCCATGGGCATCGCTGGACATGGGAACTGCATCACTTCAGAGTACCAGTAGGCGTGGAGCTCCATGAGAATATCCTACGGATTCATTTAGGTTCCCCCTCCCCCATTATTAGTATTCTTGGCTCTCCGGCCCTCTTGGGAAATCCTTGGAATGCCGGGGAACATTGAAAGATTATTTTGACCCGTGACTGAATCTCTGCGTTAAGCATTTTATTCAAGAACTTGTAAAGATAGTTTCCTGACCTTGTCAGTAGCTCTACTTGGAGCTGCCTGTGATTGGAATCCCTTATGAAAGGTCCATGTTCAAGGAGACGTGTGCTGGAAAGCTGGACAGGTCCTGGGCCCAGTGAAGGGTCGACCACAGAGAACCCCAAACCAAGTGGAGTGCTTGTGAGACTGTTCCTGGAGATCTGTGAGTCTAGTTCTGAGGGGCCCTGCACAGCTATGAGGAGTTCTGCTGCCCTGGGAGAATTTGTTGTTGAGTTTCTTGGCATGAAACAGTGGACCTGTGTGATTGTAGGGACCCCCAACATCATTTTGCCAATGGAGCTGAGCCATGGAACTTGCTCTTAAGTTTGGTTTCCATTTGTAAAATCTTTTGGGTGAATGAGATCAAGGTAACTGACAAGTGGGCAGCCCATCTGCCATGCCTTTGGCTAGCTTCCCTTCAGTGGACAAACCCAAAGCACTGGGCCATAAATGGGGGTTTGGATAAGGGACTTTTTATTTTGCGTTATTTTCATCCATTATAGATAACATCTATTATATTGTTATCAGTTTGGTGTCTGCTGTGACAATTCCTTCATCAAGGGATGAAATAGTAGGATTGCCCAGTGAATAAATACTGCTTACAAAGCTGAAACGTGCAGCACAAAACTATGTTCAAGAAACAAGTTATTTCAGTTTTGTTTTTTTAATATAAACTTGGTGTGAACTTTTAGCTCCTATATTATCTTACCTCTATTGTTCTGTGGCTTGACACACCAACTCGCAACTTTTCTTTGATGATTGATTTGCTGATCTGGTCTAGTTACCAAGGGTGAGCACAAGAACCCGAAGGCAAACCTGTCAATCTCTGCTGAGTGGGATGTGGACCATTGATAGACCAACCACTGTTTCTCCGCGTCTCTCAGTCCCATTATCTGCCACAAATGGGACAAAGCAGGAAGACTGTCTTCTACACATGAAATGCCCCTCATTTACTCATTTACACTGGATATAGATACCACAGAGGTGAAAATAATGTCCAGAATGTCAACAAGCAAGGTTGATAGCCTCCATGCCTTACTTTACAACGCTCAGGGGTGCACACTCAGAGCCACACAATGATAAACTCATGCAGAAGACGTGGAAATATTCAGAGGACTCAGTTTATGGTGAGCTCTCTGGAGATTCTTCTGTAAACTAACATACCTCCATCCTGAAATCTGTTTTGAATATTATATTCTGTTTTCTGATTTCTCTGATTGCTGAGGACCATTGTTCCTTGAAATAGAATTGTTACCTGTGGTCCCTAGCCAATTTTCGGGTTCCCTTGTTTTTTGTAAAATGAGCACCACTTGTCAACAGGGCACGATGGGTGAGGTATTTGATGTGTTGATTCTGAAGTGGCAGTCAGACTAAATGTTGTATCGCTAGAGTATGCACTGTTTTGCTGCAAACATATGAACCACTATAAGGGGAACACCTGAGACTCACTGAGCCTGCAGCATCTCTCCATGCAGAAAGAGGCTGGTTGTGACTGTGAGAGTAAATGCTCGAGTGAGCATGCTTTTTTGAGTACTTTCTCTCTTTGGCTGAGTGCTCACTGATACTTCCTAGCCTTGAGACCCTTAGATAAGCCTCAGAGCCTGCTTAGTTTGCTGTTTTGTTTACAAAATGAGCCTGGTTTTGAGGGCACTTCACAGTTCTGATGGAATGCGAAAATGTTTAATGTCAAAAACTTGGGGCAGATTTCCAACCCCCCTGCGCCATCAGTACGTCAATTTTTGTGATGTAATGGAGGCGCATTTCACTTCTCCATATTTACAATGGAGAATGACAATATGGCCTCTTCACACGCAGCACTTTGCATGTAAGGGGTGTTCCATAGGCGCTGCTGTGGGTGTTTCAATGCAACACCCATGAAACGAGACACATTTACAGATTAACGAGCAATCGTAAATCTGGAAATGCGTGTCAATGCTACTCCTCACTAGGGGAAGGGTAGCGAGGCTCAACGAGGAAAATCTTTTCATTTCTCCTCGGTTTTTCTTCTTTCAAAGCGTGCTGCATTGTATAGCAAAAACAACAGTTGATGGACAGAATGCAGAACAATGTCATACATTCACTCCAGTACAGAGATATGGGCCTAAATCCATCGTTTTTTTGCTCACCATGCCAATCCAGTTTGAACCCAGCCATATGCAAATCAGTCCAGCCCGAACTGCCAAGCCAGGACCTCGCTAGACTAGAAAAAAGCATCCTAGGACCGGTTTCGGGCTTTCACCCCTCATCAGCCAGGATAGCTTGATTCCAGTGGCATGGAGAGCACAGGACTCACGTCTGAGCATACCCGTCCCACTCAGGGTGACAAAATAACGATGGATTAAATCCATATCTGTGACTGGGGGTGAATGTTTTGTCAATGTACAACATTCCGTCCATCAGCTTGTGTGTTTTGCTGTTCGCCCTATGTGGGAAGGGTATGCCCAGATGTGGGTCCTGTGCTCACTACGCCACTGGAGTCAAGCTATCCTGGCTGATGACGGCTGATAGCCAGAAACTAGTCCTAGGATGATTGATTCCGGTCCAGGGAAGACATGGCTTGGCCGTTGGGGCTGGACTGTTCCCATGAGGCACAGGGTCAAGACTGATTTGCATATGGCCATGTCTGAACTGGGGTGGCGCGGTGAGCAAAATAACGATGGATTAAACCCAGATCTGTGGGGGGGAATGTTTTGCCAATGTGCAACATTCCGTCCATCATCTTTTGAGTTTTGCTGTTCGCCCTATGTGGGAAGGGTATGCCCAGACGTGGGTCCCTTGCTCACTACGCCACTGGAGTCAAGCTATCTTGGCTGATGACGGCTGATAGCCAGGAACCGATCCTAGGATGCTTGATTCCGGTCCAGGGAAGACATGGCTTGGCAGTTCGGGCTGGACTGTTCCCATGAGGCACAAGGTCAAGACTGATTTGCATATGGCCATGTCTGAACTGGGGTAGCATGGTGAGCAAAATAACGATGGATTAAATCCAGATCTGTGACTGGGGTGAATGTTTTGCCAATGTGCAACATTCCGTCCATCATCCTGTGTGTTTTGCATTCAACAGCACGCATTTAAAGAGGAAAATGCCTGTAGTTATTGTTTTTGTGCAGGAAGGTGCCCCTTCCTGCACAAAAACAATCTCCCCATGACGCAGGCATCCTAGCACCATGGTGCAAGGGTGCCAGCGCCGGAGCCTGGCTGCAGTTTGTGCGCCAGCGCAGGGGATAGCACAGGAATGTGACATATTCTTGTAAATATGTTGCATTCCTGTGCTTCGGAAGTGCCGCAGCGTGGAGCAGCCAAAGGGCGCTGCAGCACTTCCTTGTAGATCTGACCCTCGTCTAGCCACCGGATCTAGGGTGACCACCTCCTTTCTGTTCATTAGGGCCACTGTTCTCAGCTCTGAACTTTCAAGTGATTACCTAATGCATTCTGGATGTTACAGTCTTACTTTGCTTCCATTGGGCTAGTCAGATTGAGAATGATTTGTTGGTGAAAAGTTCTGGATCCGGTGTGTGCACTGACCTGGAGTGAGGTGGTCACCTTTAGGGCCAGAACGTGCTGAATTTGAAGATGTAATCTCTGACTCTGGAAGTATTCTGCATCATACCTCTGAGACTGAATCTAGTATTGGCATCTCAGTTAGTCCCCTCATTTAGGAGAGATCAGTGGTCATCTCCAGATTTCAAAGTTTAATAGGGGGTCTCATTATCAGGGGTCCTTTGTTCTGCACAGCTTGCCATTCCCAGTAGCATATGTAGACTCCCAGTCCATGCCCTGCTGTAGTTGGGAGCAGATCTCTGCTTTGGAATGGATGATATTATAATCATGAAAACATATGGGTTACTTCACAAAGGCATTTTGAAGTATGTAAAGTAGTGTCCTGTAGTACTCTTTCACGTACTCTTATGTGACATTTGCCACCAAGACATCTCAAATCGGGATGCTCAGGAAATATATTCATGTGCAGTTCATACAAACAGAAACTGTAATTGTAATTACATTTATGTAGCACTTACTACCCCTGATGAGGCGTTGAAGTGCTTTTTTCAGTGAGTAGCACGCTACTCCGGAACCCAAAAAGGATTAGTGGTGAATTAGTATAGGGAGATACGAAATTAGTTTGAGTAGTGGATATGTGAGTTTGTTATTTTGATCGAAAAAGGATAGTGGAGGCATAGAAGAGCACTCCAGTAGAACTGTTTCCAGTACTTAAAAATGTGTTTCTGATTCAGCCTCCATCTGAGTGGAAACTTACTGAAAAAACAATCACTGTAATGATAAGTGTACACGCCCTGACCTGGTGCTCGCTCTTATGTGCTGCCCCGGCGAAGACAGAATGTTCCCAGGGAAGATCCCTCCCCACCACAGTGCCCATCCACCTGGGGTTGTGTAATTCAATTGCTTGTCTTTTAACCATATTTAGAAGTAACATTTTAATTTAGGGCAGGAAGGTGATCCCATTTAATATAAAACAAAATGGGCATCTCTCAAAGCAGCTAGTTTAAATCAATGGCTATGCATTAAACCTGAACACACATGTATCAAAGCATAGAAAAAGGGATGTATTGAAAAAGGATAAGATTAAGGAGGTGTAGGGATAGGATAATGGTGTAGGGTATCATTAGGGTTTAAGTTTTGGATCTAGGCTTATGTTCAGGTTTACAGGTTACGATTAAAGTTAGGTTCTGAACCTTAAGTGTATGCTGCAGGGAGGTAGTATGGGGGAAAAGGGAGAGAGGAGAGATAAGGTTTGGATTTAGTGTCAGAGTTAATAATTCATTTAGAATAATTTTAGTGTTTTTCGGTCTCTTCTTTCATTTCGGTGGATTGCTACAAAAACACCAGGGTGGTAACATTGTAATCCAGTGGATTAACAGCGAAGGTACTGGTGGGTAAATGGCTCTCTTCGGTGGTCCCTATTGCACAGCGATTGCTGTCAGCATGCCCAGCGCCGGGACACTCAATTGAGTAGCTACACGCTTTACAAAATCCATTTAACATAACATACAGTGGCATCGACGAGGAAAGGACTCAGGCCCCTATCCACATACTAACTTAAGCTCTGATGAGTGGGCCAGGGACAGACAGCGAGCTCTGTCCACACGGCAGAACAGATATTTTGTTACTGTCCTTTTAGCACCCACAGTGCAGCATAGCCTTGAGTGAAGTATGGGGAATAACGTGTAGTGCAGCTGTCTTCAATGCACCGCTTGTGGTTCCCTCGGAGACCCCCGCCCCCGCCTGCAGTGCATCAGGAGAGATGGGAGTTGCTTCAGTCCAATGTGATTGTTTTTAAACTATTTTTTAAATTACAGGCACCTGGGTTCATATGCCACATAAGTAAAAAAAAATTAAAACACTGCATTCAAATAGCACTTGCTACTAAATCATAACTGAAGACCCATGAAAATTCCAAAGTGAATTAGGCCTTATTACAAGCTGCCCAGTTAATTACAATATGTGCAGCAGCTCCTGTTACCACACACATCACAATTAAGAGGTTTCTGAGAAATATCAGCTAGTCACACTTGCCAACATTTATTAAGGAAAAGGTCCGGAATTTACTGGAACAGGTAGATTTTGGCTCAGCAAAACACAAAAATCCACGTTATTCCCCAAAACCTCATGACTTGTGGTATTTATCGCATATGATAAATTTGGACTCAGTAGAATCAGAATCAAGTACGATCAACATCACAACAATTACAGGGACACTCATAATGAGGGTCAAAGTAACTAGAATAATGTGGTCGTTAATTAATGTTCTAACTGTGGGGGGAGGCAGTCATGAGGGGTCTGTGACCACCAGGTGTCCACAACACATTTGCCAGTATTTACAATCTTCACATCAAGCCCATCTCAACCTGGAAATGGTTTGTGTTTTACTCCTGACAAGGCCAATGGAAAATCCCTTTACAGGATGGAAGGAACACCCCCAAAAGGAGCCAGAGTGCAGGGGAAAGGTGTTCTTCTTGGGAAAATGTTTACTTTGTAGAGAAAGATTGCTCTTTTTTTCTCATTTGAAAACATATTTCATTCGACATACAAGTACTAGTCAGCATGACAATTGAGTGAGCTGTGGAATGCTCAGTTAACCCTAGCTGTCCAACTTCAGATATTTTAATTTTGTTTAGAAATTTCCTGCAATCTTGCATTTTCCTCATGTTTTGAGAAAACGTTCCGGAATCTGCAGGGATCAACAAAATTCTTACCACCCAGCATTTCAACGGTTCTATCAATACATTTGTGTATACATTCCCCCAATTTAGCAGGATCATAATAGGTAGCTGTTTTATGCTGTTTTATCCTTATATAGCACTTTAAATAGATCAGACAGATATCCAGCATTTAATGATCTCACTGAAGGACAAAAATCAAGAAAGTGTTCCTCCTGTTGATGTAGTTTAATTGATAAGTACTTTATCACCAGACCACACTGTCTCTTCTGAAAATATCTTCAACAAGTCAGTAAATTGAAGGAAGCGGATTATAATTCCTCTTTATTTAAAATACTAATTATTTTAACATAAACGATGGGCTGCCAGAATATTGAAATAAATGAGTCAGACAGACCAACTCTTTAAGGGATGCCTTGTTTGAAAAAGCCAATTAGATCATCTTCTTCCGAGCCCTCTGTAATACAGAATAGTAAAAGACATTCCTATTTTCTGAATCCTCATTCATTTTTTTTCAATATCTCCATCTTCTCACCTATGCTGTTAAACCGGAAGCGTAATATATTGAACATCGTTCACACTCTGCTCTAATTTCCAACACTCTTTGTCATGTCAGGGCCATTTTTCATCAATTTCTTGTAAAGTCTTTTGGGTTTCTATAATAAAAGGGTTTAGACTTGTTACTTCTCCTAACACACCTTCCAAACTAAATGGAGGTGGTGAGTTAGATAATAATTTTAAAAAAGTTGTCCTCTTGCTGAATCTGGCTGATACATTTTTCTGAGCAATTGAGGAAGATATTGATGCACTCCTGGATTTAATAATATCAGATAACTGAAACTCAACTCATTGAAATCCAACACGCCATATCCCGCTTAGGAATATCAATTGTTGGTTGGCACATTACTCTTAAACTTCTTGATTTTTCCTACAAGGAAGAAAATCCCTCAAAATGGACATTCACAGGAATTCAGTACTAACAATGCCCAACCTTTCGAAAGTGTTTTATAAAATATATTGACAGTGTTGGAAGTAACAATATATGTTTATTCAGAGGAAGAGATATGATTCTTACACCTTCTCTTTACACAAGGAGCTCAAGAAAAAAGATCCTTGATTAAATTAGTTACAGAGAACTGCAATACCAGCCTATACAAATGTTATGAATAATCTTTCACCACATAAAAAAATCAAAATAATAAAAGTCACATGTAAAAACAGTATGATGGAACAAAAACCACCAACCTGACATTTGACACTCCATTCTGTTTTGCCTTAGAGGGAGCTATTTCTTTCTTAAGAGCCATAACGCTGCAATAGTTATACAGTATAGGCTGTCCGGTTTTAGGTTTAAACCTTTAATAACTGATAAAACCCCACTGAAAGGGAAATAGCCCTCACCAGTGTAAATATATAAACACTGAAAAACACCTGCACAACCACAAACAAAGGGGCTCATTAGGATTGCGGTTAATCTGCATCCTCCGGGCCGGCGGAAGCCACCGTCGGCCCGGAGATTGCGGATTAACCGCTGCGGACTGAAAAAAGACCCCCGGCCAGATTAGGATGGCTGGGGGATCTTTTTTCCGTCCGCCGCTTTTCCACCGCGGTCGTCTTCCGACCGCGGCGGAAAAGCTCTAACATGGCTGGCGGTGTCTATCAGACACCGCCAGCCATATTAGGATGTCAGCGGTCCTATGCCTTTACACGGCAGCATTTCTGCCGTGGAAAGGCATACAGACTTTTCTTTGGGGGCTCGTTGCGGGCCACCAGGGAGGAAGGGGGGTTGGGGGTGCACATGGGGGGTACCTATGGTACCCCCCTGCCTATGCATGCACGAAGCGGCAGGCACCACGCGGTGCCTGCAGCTTCGTGCATGCAAAGGAAAACATGTTTTTTTTAACATTACGCTGTGTGCTGCTTCAATCAGCACCCGCCGCAATGTTAAAAATACAGATGTGACCGCCAGGGTGGCGGTCACATCCTAATTAGCATGGAGGGACCGCCGCTGCCCCTGCTCCTCTGGGGTGGTGGACGGCCTAAAGGGGCGAATACAATGTAACTTTGCTATACAAGTTAGCAGCAAGAAAGACTGGGATAACATTATTCTACTTGAGTTTTGTTGTTTAGGAATGTCACTAAAATATTGTTTCTCCTTCATTTTGATTTTTTCAGTTTTGTGGTCTTTGATCTAAAGTTGCAGGGTTTAGAAGCATGTTTTAGGTCTTGTGTAATTATTTTATAAACTGTATAGAATCAGGAAATATCAAAAGCATATTTGATATTTTGGCTTCGTTTGATTCTTTCACTGATAGGTAAAATGGATGGTTTTATAAGAATCTTTCCCAATATGTGCCATCACATTTACCCACAGAGAATGGGTAAAACCCCTTGAAACATCAGCCCCCAGTTTCTAGTGAGTCAGTATTGATAGTAGGTGAATTGCCAACACCCCAGGCTTTAAACATTCAATTCAAGGTATAGTGACAAGTATATATATGAAAAGAGTGCTATCACCACTCCATACAAGTTCTAGATCCCTTCCGTAAAGGGAATCTTCTCCGTAATTTCAAAAGTGCTGCTTCATTTTTGACCGCTTCAATAACTCTGTGGGCAAGTGCCCAGTTAAACGCAAATGTTGCAGAACCTGCCCAGAGAATCACAATCTTCAAGTGCACCATTATTGGCATGGAATGCTGTGTCAGTGGCCAGAGTTAGCAAATTGTGTACTGGCTGTTTTGGCGTTGCCCATCACAAGTGTCAATGTTGAGAGGACCTTTTCACAGAAAAAAGTTTACACGGGAAGGGAAGAGCAAGTGCACATGACCAAAGACTCACCGAAGAAGCATTTTATGGTATACTACAGTAGTGTTGATTTGTAAAAATTTATTTGGACCTCATATACACTGTACATACACTGTCTATATTCCATGAACTATCAGTGCAGAAAGCAAGCAATAAGAAAAGCAAAACGTTCCATAAACACCGGAAAAACACTGTTTCTGTTGTTTTTAATGGTGTGAAAATGTGTAACCACTGTTTTTTTAAGGTATTGAAATAACTTGAAAACACTGAAAAAAACACACCAGGATTTACCAAAAATAGAAACTGAAAACAGGAAAGCCTAGTAATACATCTCTACAGATAATGAGCTTTCTCTACAGATCTTTTAAGGCTTTGAAATAGACATATAGCAAGTCATGTATTTATTATTTGTTAAGCAGATCAGCGAATGATTACTCGAGGTATAGATCCTCATTCCAAGTTAACAATAGCAGTGGCACAAGGTCTTACATAGAACTGATAAATGATGCTGGAGAAGAGAAAGGGTATTTACATCGGCAACAGTGGGCCAAAGAGTAAGTAGAAGGGAAGAATTTAGGGACTCATATTACAGGGGTACATGTGGTCTGGGTAGGACAAAAGAGGTTTGGTGGGAGAATGGGAGGAGGCAGGGTGACCTAGAATGATGAGTTGAAGACAGGAGAGAGGGTGGAGCATAGGGGATGAGTGAGGAGTAGGGTTGAACACATTTCATATCTCACAGTTGTGATAGAGCAATGAGGCTCCGGTTAGTCCTGCAAAGCAAGGGTTACTAGGTCAAGTATAGTTTGAACAGGTGAGTCTTTAGTAGACCTCAACAGGAGAAATATATTGTACACTTCTAATACCGGTATTTAGGGAATTGCAGAAGGTGGAGGCCGCTCCTGAGAAGGAATGCTGTAGAGCATGGAATGTTTGGAATAAAGGTGTTTCCAGGAGAGGTTTTTCTGTACTTCTCAGAGTCCTCCAATCGGATGTCTTTATAAAGGTTAGAAAAGTAGGACAGGGATTCTGCATAGATTGATTTGAAAGCCAAGCATCACAGCTTGGAAAGCCAGTGCACAGCACCGAGTAGTGGAAAGATGTAGTCGAATTTCGTGGTTGATGAGTGAAGCCTGGCAGCTGCATTTAAGACTGCTTTTAGAGGAGGGAGGTCAGTCTGAGGTGCACCAGCTAGGACCACATTGCCAAAGTCAAATCTCAATTATATCAAAGCATGGGCGGTTGCTTTTAGATGGACAGGTTGTAGGGTTAGTTTTAGTTTCTTTAGCTTATAAAGATGGACATTCATACTTTTGGCAAAATTGTTAATATGTTGGTTCATGGTTAGGTGAACAATCTTTTCTTCACCCTCATGATGCTGGAGGTTTTTATATCCAGCCATCAAATACATACTAAGGCTTTCAAAATGTTGACTGACATGCTCATTTTAAGCTGGAAAGCATCAGCTTTGTATCAGTCTCAAAGTTGCAATATCTAGACATTGTTTCAGCTGGCAAGCATTCATTTCCAATCTCCCCACATGCTGGAGGGATAAGGCTTTTTTTCAGCTGGTGAATGTTTACTTCAAATGTCTCCTAACCATAATTGATGTAGGCACCTAATTGACTGTCATATACAAACTACTTCAGCCACCCAATCGAAGAGAATTTCACTTAATCAAATACTGCCCATTTAAACAAGAACAACAAACAACAAACTGTACACCTCTGATGTTTCTTTTTCTAATTACCTTATTCGCAGAGGAACCACTGTGAATGGAAGCAAACCACCATGCATATAGCTTAGGATGGCTGCCGACCTTGTCCATTTTGTGAGGCTACAGAAAATGGGTTAAAAGCAGTGTTTACATTGGTAAAACATACTACAATGGGGAAAAGGAGGAATCTGTGGAGTTACATTCTGGACTTTCATCCAGGCAAAGGCAGAACACATGCAGAGATGACCATATTCAATGGTCACCAAGTGACACTCCCATGTGTGATGGAATTTGTTGCACAAAAAGCAGTGGCTTCCAAATCCACATTTCACAGTCCAAGGTTGGTTTTTTACAGACGTGGTATTTTTATATCATTTCTTAGCATAGTTATGTGAAATAAAACATCCTTGTAATGCATGATATAACGTGGAAAGAAAAGCATGAGAATTCACTTAACAAATTCATTTTAAAGCCACTATGCATTTCTCTATATATTGTACATTACATAAATATATGAAACTGAAGCACACTATGAAAACATATAATAAATATGCCACACACTGATATGTAATGATAAGGAAAAGTGCACATTAACAATTATGATGGTGTCTTACGCTAATGAGGTTAAAATGCAAATCACATGACAATATAACTTCTGTGATTAGGGATTTCATTTAATGGCAGATCTATTCTGAGCCGGATCCCTATATTCTACCTATTAAATTATTATTCATAACCATTTCCATGTTTAAACAAACATATTCTAAAGTTAGCTGTTCAAAAAGAAATATATAAATAAAGAATGCGTGAACAGTAACTTGTAATATGGTTTTGTTTTGCCATCATGAGATTCAGGCGACATTTACAAACCCTTTGGCTTTGTGGTTTTTTATGCCACCAGTGCTCTGGATGGTGGCAAGAGACCCTTTTAGAGGGTTATCAATTATGTATAATTTAAATGTATGCATTTATTTATTTTCAGAGTTTTGTATAGCGCGAACAAGATCCTTGCAGATATCAGAGCGCTTTACATACATGTGAGAGGAGAGTGCAATAAAGAAGAATTATTAAGAGAATTCGAGCATACATGGGAAAGGCGAACGCAACTGAAATACAATGAGGAGGCAAACAGGCAAACAGAAAATGCAAAGTTAAAGTTCAGGTTAATTTAGCCATGATGATAGCTTTGACTTCTTTTTTGGAGAAAGCAGTGGATGAGATGATTCTCGTTTCTGGCGGGAGGGCATTCCAGATCCTGGAGACCATGAGAAGGAACGCTTGTAAGTTTTTTTCTGTGGAATTTTTGTGGTTTCAAAAGGAGAGTTTCTGAGCTTCTTGTGGCTCTTGAGCCTCCTGAGATTGTCAATTTTTGAGCAATGTAGCTGGGCGAGCTGTGATGTAAGGCTTTGTGAGTAATGCATGCAATTTTCAGGTGTATTCTGGCTTCGAGTGGAAGCCAATTCAGAGATTTTAAGTCCGGAGAGATGTGGGAGCGTTTTTTTGATCTGGTTATGAGCCTTGCTGCAGCATTGATGGAGGCTTTTAATGGTGCAGTTGTTGATAGAGGCAGGCCGCAGAGGGCGGTAATTCCATAGTCAATATGAGGGATAACTAGTGCTTGAACGGCAGTTCTAAAGTCATTAGCTGGAAGGAAGGGTTTCGGTTTTACATGATGTGACTGCAGAAGATTACAGCAGTAACGCTAAGGTTTTAAAAAGTATGTTGTGGAAGGGCTATAACACATTCTGGAATATTTTATTAATTATACATGCTACAATCTATCTATTTGTTCATCTATCTTTTGATAAATTCCTTAGTTGCAATGGTTAAATCTTCGGCTTTACTCTTCAGACAACCTGAGAATCAACATAAATGAGTTACATCAATGAAACAGGGGTTTATGTAGCGCAGATACTCGCCTGTAAGGGCCTCAAGGAGCTGAGAGGGAGAGGGGGGGCTGCTGATCCATCTGGTCAGTCGAAGAGCCAGGTCTTGAGATCCTTCCTAATTTGGGTCAGCCATAGGGATTGCTTGAGGTGGACGGGCAGGATGTTCCAGGTCTTGGCAGCGAGGTAGGAGAAGGACCTTCCTCAGGGTCTGGTCTTGTGGATCCGGGGGACGGTGGCCGGGGCAAGTTGGGTGGAGCAAAGGTGTCTGGCGGGTACGTGGAATGAGAGGCTGTGGTTCAGATATGCTGGCCCTGCGTTGTGGAGTTACATTACACATGCATTACATAGTAATATATACCATTTCACCTCCCTAAAAGATACCCTGTTACACTTCTTCATCATTGCTGTCCAATTTAAGTAAGACTTTGGTGTTTATTACTGGTGTACTCTATGTAGTCGAAAGAGAAGTAAGAAAACACAGTAGTCACTGAAGGTTTTAGTGACACTTCAACAGAAAATTGTTTTTACATATGGACAAAATATGCTGGTGCAAATCTAGAATATTTTTGGTGTACATTTGAATGCCAATTTCCCTTGAGACACCAATCAAAATGACAAGCCTGCTAGCAATTATTTGGTGATTCACTTTAATGTTAGCTTGTGTACACTACTCCAGAGGGGCCTTTCTACATGGTGTTTTCTGTCACACCCTACTGTTTGATCGCTGTCCTAGAAGGTTATGTAACTTTCCTATAGGATCCCTTACAAGAATCCTACGTCTGTACATCATAAATCCGAGCTTGGACGTTTCCTCTATTCACATAGGAATTTACTTGTCTTTCTTCAAGGAATTCATAATAAACCATTAACAATCACATACAAATTACAGTGGATAATCCTACTGGATGAAGATAGTAGGCAGCAGTTTTGTACACGGCATGGAGGAGGACGGCAAGAGGGGATCGGGTGTGGGAGGTGATGAGATTAGTTCATCATTCTCAGAAAGCCTGGTGGTACAGCAGCCACAGAGAGCCTTTTTAGGTCTGAAATTTGACAGCTATCAACCTGACCTATTGCTAGCAATGTACATAGAGTGGGCTTTAGGGCCACTGCCCTCAACCAATGGCTTTCTCCGGTCAGTCTTTTTCAGTCATTGGTTGGACACTTTGTCAGTCACATCTTGGCTTAGTTCTCCATGGTTTTGCATGTTAGACCCAGACCTTGGGTTTGCTAATGCTTGTTGATACTTTGATTGCTCTGATGAAGATGTTTTCCGCTGGTTGAATCTTCATGTTGTTTAAGCGCAGCCTCCATATGTGGCTGCGCTTTTTGAGATTGAAAGTCATGGGTAGAGGCCATTTTTCATGCCAGGAATCAATTCACAATCAATCTAACATTCCAGTGGGGAGGGTGTCCATATGATTAAGAGTTGTGAACAACAAAGCGAGCTCTGAAGAGGTGGTAAACATTAGAATAAAGTTAGCAACTTATCAACAGAGGACCCTTTTGCTTTCTTTTCAACAAAGCTGTAGTTGGCGGTCGCCTCCTCTGGGGATTTCTGTGGATTGTTTGTCTAGAAACTGATGTGAACTGCTTTAAATGCCAAAGATGATTAATGAAATGTTCCACCAGTGGAAATGGTCCTGAATTCTTGTTTTTAGTGGTTGGAAAGTGCTCCCACTGTCGGCTAGATTCAAAGACAAAGTACCAGCTATATCACAGTTCAGCCACTAATTTGTGGTGTAAGCCTTCGATTCTCTGTAGATGAAGTAAATGTTTTAAGCTAGTCTGCATTCAGAGAAGTTGTGGCATGTCTAGAATCTCTTCGGTTTGGTGAGGTAGGGCTGTGGCCTACCACCCAAGCCTCTAAATTCAGATGGGAACTGATTTGCAAGTGTGGTAATGTCCTACAAGGAACTCGCTTGTCAATCTGATGGTTTTGTTTTCCTTAGAAATTTCTGTTATTCTGTAGGTATTTCTATCTTGTAGATTACCTTTTAATGAGGCATCCTCGTTGATTTTCTCAGAATATCCTCATTCTTAAGACCTAATAACTGATAGTGCATCCTTTTCCTCGAAACAGCACATTTTTTCCCTTTTTTGTTTTATGTATATAAATGTAAGTTTTGGTATGTTTTTAGTTTGGTATTTTGGATGCAGCTTTCAACATGTATGACTTAATTCATTAGTGTAGAACATCTGTGTAATTCTGACATTAAAATATTTGTCTTTGGTGGGTATTTCCATGTCAAGAAATATCACCTGTGTTGATGAGACGGGGGGTTATACGTTCGGTATTGTTATTATTATTGTTCATTTTATTGATGTGTTCTTTGAAAAGGTTTATTTTGCCTTGCCAGACTAAAATTATGTTGTCTATGTAACGTTCCTAGCATATTATATGGATTCTGTGTTACGGAGGGGAATGTTTAGCTCCAATGCCCATCTCTAGTTGACTTAAATAAATCGTATTGTCAAAACTGAAAATAATATTGGGTAGACCGTACTAAAGTAGCTCTATGACTATTCGGTTAGCCACCATGTAGTGCGCTGATCCTGCGGACAGAGCCTGTTGGGCAGCATTAGGGCCCTCATGACTACAAATAGACACACATAGGCTGATGACGTCTATAGATCCCAGTACATTGTCACTATCTCAGTGTAATCTTCTCAGTAATTCCTGTGTCAAAGGTATATAAGGAGGTCTTTGATGAAAGGTTGGCACGATCTATCAATAAACTAATCTGTGTCAGAACAAATAGAGGTCAAGCATGAGTTAATCAGGTGTAATGGGGATGAAGACCACATTTATGCACTCTTGGTAGTACGTAGAGTAGGCTCGGTAGGATGGTGGGATGTTCAATGTACATTCTTTCTTTTACTTTGCCTGTAACTAGATGCAATGTTATCCACCGGTCTGGTATAATTTTGAGTCCTGTTAGTCTTCCAGTTGCAGGATCCTTGGCTTGTACTTTATTGCATGCGGTGTTAGATAGTTGACGTGGGACTTCTTGTTTGTAGTTGTCTGGGTGGAGTAAAATAATATTGCCCTCTTTATCTGCTTCCTTGGTTATAAGATCACCAGGATGAATGGGTATTCAAACAAAATATCGAGTTAGAAATTTCAACGTACCCAATTATCGAGTTGTAAATATCGTGACACAAAAATATTTGCTGGTCACCCTATGTGGGAAGGGTATGCCCAGACGTAGGTCCCCTGCTCACTAAGCCACTGGAGTCAAGCTATCCTGGCTGAAGATGGCTGATAGCCAGAAACCGGTCCTAGGATGCTTGATTCTGGTCCAGGGAAGACATGGCTTAGCAGTTCGGGCTGGACTGTTCCCATGAGGCACAGGGTCAAGACTGATTTGCATATGGCCATGTCTGAGCTGGGGTGGCTTGGTAAGCAAAATAACGATGGATTAAACCCAGATCTCTTGACTGGGGGTGAATGTTTTGCCATTGTGCAACATTCCGTCCATCATCTTGTTTGTTTTACAGAAATATAGACAGCAAGAATATCATCGTCAAGAATATCCATTTTGAGGTAAGAAATATCGTTTAAAAAAATTTGAAGTCATTAATATCGTAGTTTAAAATATTGATTTTTTAATTAGTGTTCCGTCTTTTAGTATATATCATACATGTATGTGATGTCTTTTTTTGTATAAGTATTGTTTATGTTTTTTAATATATGTGTTCAATTTTTAGTAGTTCTTAATTTCATTTTAATTAAATTTTACGTTTTTTAGTTCCATGGAGGGTTGTGGGTTTATAGGGGAATAGGGTGGGAAGTAATTTAATTCTAATAAATGAATGATTGTTTTTTATTTATTAATATTTCTTTAATTGAGATGTTATAGTGTAAATTGTGGGACATACATTATTATTAATGAATTTATAATTAGTTGTTAATTAATCTTAATTAATTAATTGAAAACTAAATATGGAAATTGTGTAATTAATTTTACGTGTGGGTTGTGGGGTTTATAGGGCTAAAGGGTGGGAAGTAATTTATGTTTCAATAATTAATAATTAGTTGATCATTAATTGATTAATTGATATTTAATTAGGGTAATTGTTTATATTTTTTGTGTGGGTTTTGGTTTTATAGGGGTAAAGGGGGTGAATAAATACATTTTACTTACTTTATAATTAGTTGTTAAATACTATTAGTTTTTTTAATTGAAAATATGTTTTAATTGTGTAATTAGTTTTTTTACAATTTAATTTTAGCTGTGGGGATTATAGGGGTAAAGTGAGGGCAGTTAATTCATTTTTATGAGTTTCAATTTGTTGTTTAATTATTAATATTTCTTTTATTGCTAAATTATGGAAGTACATTTTTTTATTTAGATGTGGTTGTGAATTTTGTGGTCTTATAGGGTAAGAAATAAAAAAACTAAATCATTAATGTTTTTGTTTCTAAATACTTTCTAACTAAAAATATTTATTGTTTGAATTTTGTCTTGAATATTATAATATGTTTTTATTTTTCAATATTAAACATATTTGTATTTCAATTTTCAACATATTTATATATATTTTTATTTCTTTTTTTTTTTGTTTTTAACCTCTTGCGTGCCCATGACGGTGGCGCTGTGCTCAAGACGAGCTGAGCTCGTCATGACCGTTGCGGAACGCCCAAGCGCGAATAATTCCCCTGCTGTGCTGGGCGTTCCATTGGAACAGGCGTGCTCGTCATGAGCACAGCGCCACCGGGCTGCATGATGAGCCGAGCTCGTCATGAGCACTGCGGCGCCGTGCGCGGTGCCCCTCCCCATGTGCCGCCAGTAAATTAGCCCAGCGGCAAAGGGGTTAATATTTTGTTTGTTTTTAATTTTTAACTGACTGGAGTGGGAATATACACTTTTTATCCGTCCATAATCCAACACTTTCCCTTCTGTTGCACTGACTAGAGTGGGGAATAGTATAGTTTATTTACACTATCCAACACTTTCCCTACTGTTGCACTCACTGGAATGGGAAGAGTAATGTTTACCCGTCCGCTATCCAACACTTTCCCTAGTGTTTCACTCATTGGAGTGGGAATAGTAACTTTTACGCCTCCGCTATCCAACACTTTCCCTACTGTTACACTTATTGGAGTGGAAATAGTAAATTGTATCCCACTGCTAGCCAACACTTTCCCTACTGTTACACTCACTGGAGTGGGAATAGTATTATTTACCCCCCCTCCCCCCCACTCATCAACACTTTCCCTTCTGTTGCACACACTGGAGTGGGATTAATATGATTTACCCCTCCACTATCCAACACTTTTCCTACTATTGCACTCACTGGAGGGGGAATAGTAATTTTTAGCCCTCCATTATCCAACACTTACCCTACTGTTGCACTGAGTGGATTGGGAATAGTAATTGTATCCCTCCGCTATCCAACACTTTCCCTACTTTTGCACTGACTGGAGTGGGAATAGTAAATTCCATCCCACCGGTATCCGACTTGGAGGGTACTGTCGCAAGTGGGAAAGACGCTCTCAAATTTGGTCCGGCAGAGACCAGGAGCTGCGAATTGAGATGGAGGAAGGGAGGTGTCGCAACCTAGAGAGATCTTAAGAGATGTAATAATAGGGCAAGAATGTCAAGATGGCAATCCCCTATCGATTCCCTCCCACCTCTTCTTCCGTCCATCTTAATAAAAAGTTCCAGAATGCCATCTTCCTATTGGAGGGTTTCCCCCTTAGATTTAACTTAGATGTTAAATGTACAGTTTCTAATGCGGGTAAATAGGACCCCCTGCAAACTAATAGGAAATCCTAGGGCAGGGCAAAGACACATTTAAGGATAAATCCCTAGGCAATATGGCAGCCAATACAACAATTAAAGACTCTTGTTGAAAAGAAAACAAATGAAAAAACTCAGTGTGAGAAACCTAAGTTCCATCTAAAACATAATTATTTTATTTTGATTCTTGTTGTATTGGCCGCCCATATTGCCTAGGGATTTATCCTCAAAAGTACAGATTCTAGCCAGTCAGCATGCTGGGGAGGGACACATTCTCCCCACCTACGGCTGATTTCCCTTCCCACTAGAAGTATTGCATAGAATAGGAAGGATCTAGCTTGTCGTGTGATTTCCTCCAAAACTCCAAAATTAATCAAAGAGAGGCTTACCTTAACTTGCACCCCCAGTATGTTCGAGGTAGTCTTACATACTTTCTCCCAGAATTCGAGAATAGCCGGACATTGTTGGTACATGTGAATGTCCAATGCTTTCTCCATACCACATTTCATACATTTAACGGGAGGCCCTTTTGACATTTTTGACAATCTTTGTAGAGTTAGGTAGGCCCTGTGAATAGACAAGAGATGCTTAACAGTTAAAAATAAAATACTCATTGATACTTGCCAGATTTGCTCCCACTTCATTCCCGGCAAGCACTCACCCCAAATATCTTCTGCCAGTCTAAAGTCCCCATCAATGGCTTCTTGAATCTCCCAGAACCAAGTTGATACTCTTTCCTCCGCAGCGGTTTCGCCACCAAATGTTCTTCTAGATAGTTGCCTGTGCCAATCGGAGACTTCTGATCCTGTGCCCAGCTTTTCAGTTGAATATACTTGAATTTGGAGATTTCCCCCTCCAAAGAGCTACGTAGGTTTAACCAAGGTAATAAGGTACCATCCTGGGCGAGGTCCCCCTAACAGCAAAGCCCAGCATGTCTTAATGGAAGCGCAAACCTATCTTTTAGACAATCCGGTATTCCTGGAAAGTTCCATAGAGGGGTTAAGCTGGAGAACTAGCTTAGACCCGTCAGCTGTCTGATGTTGGCCCATATTCTAGTCAATGCCTGTAACACCTTGAGCCTAATATTTTTAAAGTATTTGGGGTCCCCAAACTTAAACATTAAGCAATCCGTTTCTAAATCAGCCCCCTTCAACAGGGCTGAAAACATGAACCCCACAACAGACTGGTCTGTGGATTTTAACAGCATTCTAGAATGCGCCAGTAGTAAGCCCAAGCATAGTACTGTAAATACGGGAAGGATAATCCCCGTATCTCTCTTTTGCGTCGCAGCTTCTTCCAAGAAATCCTTGTGCGTTTATAGGCCCATATGAATGAATTTATGGCCTGCTGAAGTTTATCGATAGATTTGCCAAAATGTAGAGAAATTGTGTTAAAATAGGTGATCTTTGGTAGTATGGTCATTTGTACCAGATTCAACCTCCCAAAGTATGACAGGGGGAGGTGTGCCCAACTCTTCATAAGTCACAAACATTCCCTTGTAACCTTCGATATATTGACTTCTGGCATTTTATGCGTGTACTGTACAATCATCAGCCCCTGGTATCTCATCTCTGTTTTGGTCAGGGTATTACCCTCCTCTAATTTCCATGTCATTATCTCTGGTTTTTCTGTGTTTACCTCATACCCTGACACCTTTCCAAACACCACTGCATGATGCAAAATGGCGGGCAGGGTGACGGAGAGATCCGAGGAGTATACCATTATGTTGTCTGCTTAAAGAGCTACCTTTCTCTCCCACCCTTCGTGCCTGAAGCAGGGAATGTTCACCTTATCTTTGAGCTTTTGAGCAAACTGCTCAATGCAAATATTGAAAAGGATGGGGGGCAGAGGGCAGCCCTGTCTAGTACCCCTAGTTATTTTGAAAGGTTTAGTTAAATTGCCTTTGGCTAGCATTTTTGCAGATGGATCTTGATAGATAAGCTGGCTGGATGACTCTATGAAAGTTTTTTCCTATGTTGTTCTTTTCTAACACAACCGCCAAGTACATCCTGTTAACTCTATTAAATGCCTTAGTGGCATTTAGGGTTTTGACTGCTAAAATATGCGAGTGCCTTGAGGCCAGGTCTATCGCACCAATATGGTCATATGCAAGCTTGTACAAGTGTCTTCCCTTAACGAACCCCTTCTGATCGCTATGCAGCATATCTCCTGCTACTTTACTTAACCTATTTGCTAAAACCTTTGCAAAGATCTTATAGACAGAATTAAGCAGTGATATGGGTCTATACGACTCACAGTTAGCAGGACTTTTTCCTGGTTTTAATGTTAGTGTGATGATTGCCTCAACCCAGGACCTAGGCAGTTGCATGCCAGTGAATAGGATCTCATTGAGCAACTGGGTCATAACCAAGATTAACACATCGCACAAGTTTTTGTACAACTCTGTCGGGAGCCCATCAGGCCCTGCCACTGTTCCCCTTTTGCTTGACTGTAAAACTCTCTTTACCTCCTCCTGAGTAATTTCCTGCTGTAAGATATTCTGTTGTGATGCATCTAGAGAATTAATTGTACTCGAGCCTAGCCACTTCATGACTTCCTCCGCAATAACTACCCTCTCTTCAGTGTATAGCCTCTGAAAGAAATCGTAGAAAGCCCCCTCTATTTCTGAATCATCTGTGCATTTAACCCAGTTCTGTGTGTCCTCTATCTCCTTAATCAGGTTTCGTGTTCGGTCTGCTTACTTTCCAGGCTAGCAGTTTACTTGCTCCTTCCCCATATTCAAAATGCGCCAGCTTGCTTGCCTCCCAGCGCTTTGTGATCCTCGTCTGCACTTTGGTGTCTAACTGTTCCTTCAGAGTCTCCAATTTATCTACGCCTCCCCGCCTAGTCTCCTCATCCCTGTTGGACCACATACCGGCCTCTAAGGTCTTAATTTCTATTTCTATTTGGCTAATCTTATTCTGTATCGCTTATTTCTAAAGCACAACCTGCTTGTGATTTTATCCCTTAGGTATGCCTTTAGGGTGTCCCAACCTATCGAGGTGGAGGCTGCCCCTGTATTGTGGCTTAGGCACTCCTCTGTCTCGCACGCAGATAATGAATTTAATCTACGTCGCAAAGTAGAGTCTGGTCCAACGTCTAGACTCTCCCAACCTTCCTGTTCTTCAGATCCACGTCCATGTCCCTGAATGATTCGACAGGTGGGCCGTCAAGTACCCAATATCCTGAATCGCGACTCTCAAGTTAAGACTGAACAAGAAGTAGTCAACTCTGGATCTGTGGCCGTACTTCATCATTGACTGTAAGTAGGTACGTAATTTAGGGGTGGCCACTGCGCTGCAATTTTTTGATTAATCCAGTTTGAGGTCTAATATGATGTTAAAGTCACTGGCCATAATTACAGGGTCTAGGAAATCTAGCAAATTAGTGAAAATTATTTTCAAGGGCTCAGGATCATCACAGTTCGGACCATAGTAACCTACCAGTGTTACTAAATTGCCTAGCAATATCATCTTGAGAATGACCAGCCTGCCACACTCGTACACTAAAGAGTCAATTACGTGTACCTTTACTTGCTTCTTAATTATTACCGCAACTCCTCTTATATTGGCACTGTGATCGGTGCAAATCGTGTGTCCAACCCACTCTAAGTTTTTGAAAATTGACATACACTCATTCTTTACCAAGTGAGTCTCTTGTAGGGCAATTATCTGTGCTGGGAAATCCCTGAGATATTGAAGGATGTTTGCCCTTCTCCCTTTAACACGTAGACGTTAACGTTCCAAGTTAGAAACTGAATGGTCCTCTACACACTCTGTGTTCATAGCATGCGGTCTGGACCAATGTGTGTTTCTGTGCAAAAAACAATCTAACCGAGGTAAATGAGGATTCTTTTTCTTTTTTTTCCCTTATGCTCCCCACCCAGTGCCCCATCCCCACCCTCCCCCTCCCTGGAGAACCCAACCCAATATCTCCCTGGACTTAATGTTAGTCCTGCTTGCAACGCCTCAAGGCGCATCCAACACCATGCGAGTCTGTTCCGCAATATGTACAGCTGCAAAAAATGCAGGACTTACTCCACTATTTTGGCCCCTCACACCCCCTCTCTCTCCCCGCCTCGTCTTTTATGTTTGTTCATAGTGATTATTCATAGTGGAGAGAAAAGAAAAAAGAAAAGAAAAAGAGGGAAGAGCGACCGCTAAAATTACAAGCAGTTCCTGCTGATGAGGCTAACCATCCCCATTTTTATACTCTCCAAAAGCTCATCAGCCTCTACCTTACTTCCTACGTTGTGCATTTTATTCTTATGCATAGCTTTTAATGGGGCTAGGAGTTTGAGCTAAGGCCCTGCCCCAACTTTTTGAACTCGTCAAGTTTTTCCCCAACTCCCATTCCCTATATAAAGTGGCAAGGGAGAGGTCTGATCTGACATCAAAAGAGAAGTCTTTCGCCCTTAGTGACTTCGCTTTCAGAACCTTGGTCAGGATTTTTTCTTTTAGAGTATAAGTGTGGAAATTTAGAAGGGGCTTAACTTTGTTGGGGTTTCTTCTAAATGGGTCCCTAGGCCTCCTTTAAATATCTTTACTAAGTTCTTCCTCGCTCTCATCAATCTGTACCCCTTATTTGATTAATGCAACAATGAAAGCCTTTAAATCCTCTCCTTCTTTTCCTTCTGGGAAGTTCAAGATACGTAAGTTGTTCCTCCTTGAATTGTTCTCCAACTGCTCCAATTTTTCTCATACCTCCTGTACTTCCCATTTTAGAGCCACTAAGTCTGCTTTCGCAGCACTCATTTCATCTATTAGCTCCCCTACTTAGTTCTCCAAAGTTTGAGTCCTTGTGTTCAGAAGATCTATTTTCTTTTCTAGGGCCTTGCAGAAAAACCTTATCTCACCCTGGTTAGATTCTGAGACTGCGAACCACTTCTTGATTTCTTCAGACAAGGTGAGAAACATAGCTTACATAGGCGTAGGTGAGGGAGTATCTTTTTCTTTGGCACAAATACTGTGGTCAGGCTCACACCCACAGAAAGTTATTGCTGTGACCTTTGGTCCTGCTTTTTCACCAATCCAATTTGTGGGAGCCTGCTCATGACTATTCATGAATTTTTGATTGGGAGGGGACCCTCTCAGCGGCCATTTGTTTTAGGCTGACACACTGACCGCTTTGCAAGCACCTCCGCCTGCTTACTGATGTCCACCACAATAGGCTGCACCTTGAAAAAACACCTTAATGAGGGGGTAATTTTTAGTCTGTGGTCTTCAATTTTCTTTATCCGCCTTCCTGATTTACAGACTCGACCCTTCACCTCATTCTGCAGAGTATGCAAAGCTACTAATTCCTCTAAATCCTGCAGGGACCCTTGAGAGATGGGGGAAAACCTCCCCCCCCACTATCAACAGACTGCCCCCTTGTAGAGCCTTGCTTTTTTCTACAAGGGTTGAAGATTTGTACAGTTTCTGAATTCCCAGCTTATCATCCTTACCTTCTTTCACCGGCTCCAGGCTTAAGAGTTCCTTTGGGGTTTTCTGTGATGCTCCTCAGTCTTCCCGCACTAATCGCTCTGTCCACCTGCATCCAGGGCTGCAGAAGCGGAGCTTGTGCTGCTACTGCCTACACCACCCTGGAGGAGACCGCACGCTGCTGCCCTGCGGCTCTGCCTCAACTCCAGGGCGGCTGCTTCCCAGCGAGTTTTCCTAGTTCAAGCTAGAGCAACCGACTCCTGCTCGGATTTAACCAGGCACATTACCTTAACACGGTACAACTATAAGGAAGGGGGGGTGTAATTTCGGATATACGTGGCTGCAGCAATTATTTAATTTTCTTGCTATGGTGGACGCAGGTGCCTCGAGCATATAGCGACAGGCTCAAGTAGTGGCCACCATGTTCTCACGAACTGCCTCAACTTTACTCCCTCTGGAATAGTAATTTTTGCCCTTCAGCTATCCAACACTTTCCCTACTGTTACACTGATTGGAGTGGGATAGTAATTGTTACCCCTCCGCTATCCAACACTTTCCCTACTGTTGTACTCACTGGAGTGGGAATCGAAATTTTCACCCCTTCGACATCTAACACTTTCCCTACTGTTGCACTCAATGGAGTTGGAATAGTAAATTTTATCCCTCTTCTATCCAACACTTTTCCTACTGTTACACTGACTGGAGTGGGAAATTTAAGTTGAAAGATTTTTAAGTAGTTGAATGTTCTAATTTATAATATAATTTTTTGTATTAGATTTTATGTTCTTGGTAGATATATATATATCTTAAAATTAATTTAAATTAATAGTTTTTAAATTGTTTTAAAGTACATAAATATTAATTATTATGTATGTGTGCTTATATTTTTTTATTAAGTTTATTTGTTATATTTGTTAAAATCTATATTGAATATAATACTTTTTTTAATTCATTTTATTATTTAATATATTGAATATTTATTATTTTTTTTTAGATATACATCAACAAACGATATTTGTACAACTATATTTTTGAAATCAATATTTTTGTACTTACCGTTATAAATATAGAATGCCGATATTTTTGACATCGATATTTAAAACACGTCATTGTGGTGTGGGGATAGATTAGGTGCCAATATTCTGTCAGTGAACTGTATGAATGCAATTGAGGTTATTTGAAATGTTGTATATTAGATCGAGAATGGGGCCAATTCACAAAGGCATTTTGAGTACATAAAGTTTTACTCCCAAATTAATCTTTCACTTACTCTTCCAAGCCTTTGTGAATTGGCCTAAAACATCTCAACTGGGACTATTAGTACAAATATATAGGCCTGGACCCTTTTAGTAACAGGGAGTTGGATGTTTTGGGGCTGATTCACACCGGCATGTAAATGCATGTCGCAAGAGCACTCCTTTAGTACTATTTCCCCTACTCATTAATGCTTTTATGAATCGGCTCTGAAGAGTCTATAGGATTAGCTTCTGCCAGAGTGGTCAGGTCAAAGTACAGACATCTTTCACATCTCTACTGGTCAGTTCAGTGGTCTCTGATCTGTGTTAAAAAAATTGTGTAGAGCAATATAGGTACATTTTTGTCTCTGCCTTATCCCAGCTTGCTGTTTACATTTCCTCCTCCAAGGCCCTGTTATAGAAACCAATAGCATTCAATCAATCAATCAATCAATCAATCAAATGTATTGTAAAGTGCAACTACTCAACCGTTAGGGTCTCAAGGCGCATTATGTTGGCACCATCTCATTACGAAGAAAAAATTAAATGAAAATCATTCCCTTGATGACCAGTCTGGCAAAACTCCATTTTGATGAATTTCTAAAAATGAGGAAAACCCTTTTCAAAAAATATTCTAATGAATCTAACAAACAAAAACACCAGACAATGAGGCAAAGTGCATAAGGAAAAAGCACAAAAATGGAAAAAAGGAGGGAGTAGGCATACTAGAGAATAGGCTGGGGTTTAGGCGGCACTAGAGTATTAGCATTATAATCAGGTAGAGGTACTAGGGTTCAGGCAGGACTAGAGGACAGAGGTGAAAGAAACAGTGGAGAGAGAAGTAGAGCTAATGAGTTCAAGAAGAGGGACACTGAGAGGAAGAGAGAAAAGGGGGGATGGAGTGTAGGGTACAAGTTCTCCACACATAAGACAAAGGGAAAGGACTACTGTTGGGAGGATGTATTGTTTATTATTTACAGTCTCGGTCCTGTGGCCACAAGTGTCATGTAAAATCGAGTTGTTTGCACTGTGGAGAGTGCCCTGTTTCAGAGAACAAAGAACATGAAAATGAGGAATTAAAAAATAGGTAAAATGTGAACATCAGCAAAGTGCAGCCCCTTGCAGTTTGTTTCCATTTAAGGCAGAATTAACGCTTATCCAAACCAGCTGCACGTCTGTGGTTTTCCCCTCCAGAAGGACCAAAAATGACTCACATCAACAGGACAGACTTATGAAAACAAAGAGTTCATGGTGCATAAAGACTATTTACTCGTTCCTCCCTCTTGATATGCAGGCACTGGGTTCAACAATGGAGGCATTTCAGTTCCCCAGAATAATAAGAAACATTTCCAGTTCCTTACAAAAGGTCAAAACAGACGTGGAGAAGCTGCGCTCCTAACTAGGGGGCATATTTACATGGGCTTTATCTCCGCTTTTGTGGCTTAAAAAGCCAAAAAAGAGGAGATAAAAATATCGCCCTATTTACAAGAGGGTGCTAACATGCATAAGGGCATGTTAGCACCCTTTTTCCCAACGCCTCCCTTTGCATCTCTAATGAGATGCAAAGTGGGCGTCACTGGGCATTCCCCGGATGGACTACCTTGCAAATATCGCTGATGTTCACATATTTATAAGGCAGCCCACAGGATTTTAGCACATGTTAGATTTTGTCAAAAACTGGGGTTTACACCAAAAATTAACGTCTGCTAAAATCCAGACTTACGTATGGTTTACATAGGGGGTGGATTATGCTGATACGACCTCAGGGTCGTATCAGCAAGGTTATCTCCATTTTGCAGGGAACATCGCTCGAAAACCAGCGATGTTCCCTGCAAAATGGCGATACCCTTGCTAACTCTGGAATTTTTATCGCCCTGGAGAAACGTGTTGTTAATAACGTGCTACCAGGGCGATACATTCCAGAGATAGCCTGCGATAAAAAAATTATCGCTAAGCACGGCCTGTGATAATTATTGCTTGCCGTTGATAATATGCCCCGAGTATTGCAAAAAACGATGAATAGCTGAGGAAGAAACTTTAAGATGGAGAAACAGTACATTTGACTCAGTAGAAATAATCTCTGAATAAAGACATCACTTCCAGCCACATAGCTAACAGATGGTTCGGCTTCTGAATATCGAGTCCAGGATACCGTGAGACACTACTATTGTGGGCACAATATAGAAAGGTAAGTATGTATAGATTTTCTATACCTAACTCAATAAATACATATATATCTATATATATATATCTATATATATCTATATATATATATATATATATCTATATATATATATATATATATATATATATATATATATAGATAGATAGATATATATAGATATATATAGATATATATATATATATATATATATATATATATATATATATAGAGAGAGAGAGAGAGAGAGAGAGAGAGAGAGAGAGAGAGAGAGAGAGAGAGAGAGAGAAAGAGATATATTCATATATATAGATACATTTATATATATCTATATATCAATACATATATATAGATTGATACATATGCTTTGACCATATATATTCTTTCAAGGTACATAAATGTGAAGTTAAGAATAGTAAATCTGTAGTTTCCTCTGTGCACTTACCTTTCGATATTTTGTGCTTGATATTAGTGTGCCACAATATTCTTTGAACTCAATATTCAAGAGTACAATCCTTTTGGATTTGGTTTACAGCAAAAGTGTCCCTTCCATCCTCCCTTTGTCTCTTATTAGTAAAGCACTCTGAGGTGGTACGAACAAGCAGTGCTCCATAACACCACAAAACTTGCAAAATAAGTAACTAAAGTGGCTGAAACAGTGACACAGACGTGCATCTTTTAAAGTCGTTTTGCTTTCTTCCTTACCCTGAAACTTTGTAGTTCAAAATAATTTATTAGAATTTGAGGCAGTAAAGAAATAGTTAAACATAATAACAAGTGATACAGTCGATAAATATCAATAAAGAATAATGTATCATGGCGGGTAAGTTACAAATAATTCATTGGATAAATAGCATATAAATATTGAAGAAAACAAAGATTCAGTACTGGAATAATAAAAAGCATCAACAGTATCACTATGCAATAAAGAGAGGAGAACTTTAGCAAGAGAAAGGAGAAAAGGAGAAAGAGAAAAGAAAGGAAAGAGGAAGAAAGTGGGGAAAGAAAAGAAAGGGAGGAGCCTTACCCTGAAACTTTAAATCTAATTCTTTATTTTACAAGTAACTCAGCTACAGCAGCACTCAAACATATTTATGATTTGATGGTTCAAACTTGCTGAAATAAAAGAAGGAATTCAGACATTTCAGTACAAGCCCACACTTGCTGTTATCTAAAGTTATATCAAACAGCTGCATTTCAGCTGAGATTCTCTATCCCTTACAGTTTAATAATTATGAAAGATAAAGGGAAATGCACATGAGATATGTTTCCAATCTCACTGCTTTTTAAATGTACAGTATGTCCTGCTTCTTTGTGTTTTTGTGTACCAGAATCCCAGCACCCCTAGGATTGGCAGCTCAGTGAACTGATGCACAAGGAGACAAGGTGAGCTGCCAAGGATTACACAATTTATTGAAGTAGAGAAGCCAGGATTAATAGATTGTGGGCCATATGTGTCAAGATACCAATTAGCGATTCTGTAATACCCATTCTTAAGAAATCACTATTTCAGAATTGCTAATTGGTATGTATCAAGAAAATCGCAATTTTTATGCAATTTCTTGATAATCCTTAATTGCGAATCCGCAAATTGCGAATTCACAATTAAGGAATACTTTCCCATTCATTTCTAAGGGCCTTCTGGCCCATAGGAAGGAATGGGAATTTATTCTCAATTTGCGATTCACAATTTGCTAATCGCAAATTGAGAATAATTTCAAGGGTGCACCCCTGAAATAAGTATGGGTGCACATTTGGTGCGGCATGTATGTGCGTCACATGGCACTTTGAAAAATGCTGAAATGTGATTTTCAAGGAAATCACAACTTACCACCAACTAGAAGTTGGTGGTAATTTGCGATTCCTTAAGGGCATTTTTGAATTTTTTTTGCTTAATACATTGCATTTAAGGAATCGCAAAATTTGCGATTCCTTAAATGCAATCGCAAAATAAGGAATCGCAAATTTTGCAATTCCTTATTTTGCACCCAAATTCTTTCATACATACCACTTTGCGAAAATGAGTTCGCAAACGCTGAAATTCTGCAAATTGTGGTGTTTGCAAACCCATTTGGCCTTGATACATATGGCCCATTATCTTTTCCTTCACCCCCCTCCTCCTACCTGTCCTTAGTAGGAACCTTTTCTTAGTCCCTCTGATAAGCCATTATTCCCCATAAAACCTTTGTACCCATAACACCCCAATAATTGTACGGCATTTTATGCGTGCTGTTCCGTAGGGCTGACCGCTGGTCCTCATATGGAAGGGTAGTGACGAGAAGGCAGACATGTTGGTAAGGCCTAGATTACTTATCGGTAATCAATTTACCGTTTACTCTTCCCTGTTCTTACATACGAAGACATTCTCAAAGGGTGGACCAGTTTTAGTGCACCATGCCAAAAACACGTTAAAGCAGTGTTGTGCTATACAACCTTTCATGATACAATGATGTCTTGACTCTTTCTTCTTGGTCAACAGATTCTGCGGTGGGCTCTGGAAGGTATCGCCAGGGGAGATATGAGTAGCGCCCTTTTATGGGGGATATCCAAGGGGTTTATAAAATGGGGTATCTTAGAGCTGCCCTCTCTCTTGAAATACCAAGTCTGGGATCAGGAATTGAAAATCAAACTCATGGGGTTACTGGGAAATAATCGAGGCAAGTCTTTTGGTTCCATGTCAAAAAACAACAACCCATTTGTGTTTTTTTTTGTAATCCAACATAACGTTATAATTTTTATATTTATTTTGAGGTTTTGTCTGCTAACTGGTTGATCTCTTTTCTCAGTTTTTGTTGGTGGCTTTTTCAGGGTTTGAGCAAAGAGTGCGTAGCTCCTGCCAATCCTTGCAGAAACTGAGGGGAATATTCACAACAGAATGGCGGAGCGCAGTGTTACGCCATAATTGGTAACACTGCACTCCGACATTCTGAAAACATAGAGATGTGCCGTATTTACAATAATATGGCGCACCCCTGCATGTCCCCTAGTACAGGTGCTACATTTATCTGCCTAGCACCAATGCAGTCACACTTGCACCATAGTGCGAGGGCGCCTGCGTTGCAGGAATCATTGTTCCTGTGCAGTAAAGTGTCCCTCCCTACACATAAACAATCACTAATGGCGATTTGTAACTTCTATGTGTGCTGTAGAATGCAGCACATATAGAACTTGCAACTCATTATTTTTTAACAATTGTTTATGTGCAGGAAGGGACGCCTTCCTACACATGAATAGTCACTAATGACGGATTGCAGAATGCAGCTCACATAAAAACACTAAATACAAGGAGAAATTAAACATTTCTCCTCATTGCACCAGTGTAAGATCAGGTTTTCCCTGGTACGTTTACGTCAGCCTTGTAAATAGCGAGCAGTGTCAAAAAACAATGAGTGTTGTTCGGAATGCCCACTGCAACACCCATTTCCCGTCCCTTTCACGCTAAGTGCTGTGTGAATTGGGGCATTATTTACAAGGCAGCGTTAAGCCTCATTAAGTGGCTTAACGCTGCCTTGTAAATAAGGTGAAGGGGTTATCGCCACCAGAACGTCAGAAAAAGAGATGGTCTGGTGGCGATAACCCCTTGTAAATATGCCCCTGAGTGTAAGGGGCTTTATCAATATTGTGAAGTGGTCCATGATGAGGAGGTGACTGACAAGTTATTTAAATAGTGCTTGATAGTATTGCTTTAATAGTGTTGTGCATTGGAATACAGTCACCCGGAGAGCAGGTTGCAAGGTTTCACTAAGCGTTGGGGGCTTTATTAATTCCTGATCTTGTAATGACATCAATTTTTCCTTTCAACTAGGATTGTCTAATTTTATACTTGCATTATACTTTTGTCAGTCTCAATTGAAGTGTTTCCAGCTGTTGAAAGCTAACAAATAGTTTGCCCGGGATCTCATGGTCTGGTAATCGATGAAGCCAGGTTGAGATTCAAGGTTTCCTGAATACAGGTAGCACTTTAGTACTTTAGAGCCAGTCGAACTGAACGTTTTCCCAGTCACAAGTCCTCTGATTCAGTAAATCAGAGGATATGCAACCGGTAAAAATCTTTTTTTAAATGTGCTAAACATATTTTGCAGTTTAGAAAACTAGGGGCGGCTACTCCATTTGAGCGGAGGTGCGTCACCCCACAAACCCCAGAGCTGAAAAATAAAATGGTAATAAAGTTTATTTATTACTATGTCATTTTTTAGCAACCCGTGACCCGTCACGAACTAAGTGTCAGGACAGGGCTGGGCCAGTGCTGCCGAGTGGCAGCAGCAGGAAGCTGTGCGCTTTAAAAATGTGCGTGTGTACTTGGCCGTCCAGGCCAGCCAGACATGCGCATTTTAAAGTTCTCTAATCTAGCTGTCTTAGACAGCTGAATTAGAGAAAGTGCAGGCCTCCAGTGCTCTTAGGAGCGCAGAGACAGCCTGCTCTATCCAATCCTGGTGCTGCTCTCATGCTGTGAGTGCAGTCCTAGGATTGGGTAGGCCAGTTTCCTAATCTGGAGCTTCCAGGAGAAGAGACAACACCCGAGGGAGGACGATGTCCCGCAGCAAGTTGGTAAGAGAAGTCTTTTTTTTGTGCTCCTCCCGCCTTACCAGAACAAGCCAGCCTCCATGGCTCTTTTTTGGGGCCCATTTACCTTAACAGGACCATTAAGCCAGACCATATATTGACCCTTTCAAGCTCGCCCATCCGGCAGGACCACGGTGCTAGAGTGCCCCATAAACAAGTCCAACACGGCCATTTTGTGAATTAGGGAGGCAGCTTCAGAGAGAGTAAACAGCGGTCCAGATACCTCTTGGGGTTTCAATACTGAAAACTATTTATTATAGCAGCCCTGTTTCCTTTAAGAAAATCAGACTGCTTTACAAAGTGACCTTTTCCGTTTTTAAATGGTAAGAAAGCCATTGAGGTCTTTTGTCCCTTGTAGACCACCGCCCCTATCTTTACAGACCGACTGGGAGATTCACAATTTGAGACTGGCAGCAAGGATGTTGATGAGGCAGCTCGTTCTGCGACCCCTGCGAATTGTTATTTTTCAAATTATGTATTACTACTGCAAAATAGTTTGGTGGTCACAAAAAGTCGGTGCACAAATTGTGACTACTTTTTGCAGCCACGGTTTCAGTATATGGCCCTTTGTCTCACATGCATCGATTGGAATGTTCACTGTGAACAGATGCTCAGATTTGATCAATGCTGGAGCTTGTGCTGTCATTCACCTGGCTGTGAGGAATCTCCTTTAACTTTGTGACACTGCCTGCTTGAAATGCCATTGAAAATAAAATGCAATCAGTCAGAGGAACTGTTGCATATTTTAAAAAGTTAATCTTTGTGAATCATGTGTGGAATGTTGAGTCTGGTATTCTGAGGTTGGAACTCATGCCTTTCAGATCACTGCCCATGTCAGTGGCGAGCGTTAAAACATGGGCACATTTTGCCCGTTTTTCCAAACAAATGCTCAGGATCACACAGAAGCAGTGAGTTACAGATTGAGGATGGATTCACATGGCCTCAACCCTGATAGTATCACCATAATCGACATTGCTGAAGTTCCATAATAACTACATGATTAATGTAACCACAAAACATAGACAAATGTCTAGCTTAGAAACCAGCTATATTAAGCTGCTGACATGAGGGATGATTGGGAGGGTGCTCCCCCACAAACGTTTAGAAATAAATTGGATCATATACTACAATTTAAAGCACAATTTTACATACATCTCTTCGGAAAATATGGTTGCTTGGCCCAAATTGAGGCCAAATGAACAAGAGGTGGGAAAAAATACTTTTACACATCATAGGAATCAAAGGCAATGGCACTATATCAGTGTGTACATGTATAATTGAGTATAAAACCACATTCTGTATCTTGTTCATAATACACTAAAGTATGAATGCACAAAAACCTTCAACATCAGCAAAGGTCTGGTTCCAGCTCCTGGTGCTTCATTTTTTATTATACTATTAGTGAGTGATTTACTTTTATTCCTAATTGGCATTCTAAAAAACAAATGGGTAGAAAATAAGGCGAGTGGAGCCCTGAAGATCATAAGAGCCAGCATCTCCCTTTATTTTTGGCACTACTGTTGTCACCTCTGAGGCCAGGGGGTCACAAAAGCTTTGTCAGTGGTTGGAAGGGACACACCAGGGGTCACAGCTGTGACCCCTGGCAACCTCTTAATGACCTCCATGGCTCAGACCTTGACTGTCATAAAAAGTGGCATGTGTTCCCCTTATCTTTGAGTAGTGCAGAGGATGGAGCAGTCTGCTTGAAGATAGAAGCTAATGATAACTTTGGGCTTGATCTTGGGGTTGGCAATAACAGGACATTTGTAATAAATCCCCTTTTTTGCCCATCTCTGCATTCCACATCCCATATTTAAAGTGTGATCAAAGTTGATGTTCACATGATTGAGTCACTGCTACCTTCCCTATTAGCAAGACCCTCTTTGTGGTGCCAGTGTCTATGGCAGATGTCTTCAAACTGGGGGGGCCTTAATGGATCCATGGGGTGTCAGGCTCTTGCCAAGAGAAACAAAATGAGTGGCAGTAAACCACTCTGTAATGGGCCATCACTAACATCTTTTTTTAGGCCTCGCCTTCGAGACATGCTGTATTCAAGTATGGACTTGAAGGTCCTCTCATTTTTCGCCCATCTTGTTAATTGGCTCCTGTTATTGTCCTTTCTAAATGGTAGCTTTCGATTCGTCAATAGGCTTAGTAGTCCCTCCTTAGTAGCGCCTTTTCTACTTTTGTAACCTCCCATGAGGACTGCCCCTTTTACTTGTGTTGTTACTCTAGATGTCTTAATTACAGACTGTGAGCACTATTTTCTTAAATGACTCCTCCTACCTGCTGTTGCAGCAGCCGGCAAGACCTGCTCTCTTGCAACCGCTTGTTCTTTAACCAGCGGGGCTAGCTAACTCGATCTTGACTGTGCACAACATAACATATTTTGTTGTAAGCAGCGCGGCACAACGCCCTGTTTTTAATGTATTTTTCAGCCACTGAAAATATTATGTTATAATTTAACCGGCAAAAATATTATGAGCTCATTTACAGTGTTAACAAAAGAGGTCACGACGCAGCTCAAACATCTTGTTTGAAAATGATAGAACGCGAACTCACTGAGAGTTGCGATCTTTCCAATAAATATGATATACCAAGGTACAGAACTTTCATTCACATCCCCAATATATTAATCTAACTCAATAAATTGGGTAGCAAAATAAAACCCTTATAATCAACTATGCCGAAAGTATGCACAGACATATACATACATTTCTGCGATCCATGGACAGCGAGGACATCGACATAAAATCGCAGGCTGCCTTCATCCAACCGCCATGTTGGTAAGGACATTTACCCTTTCATTTGATAAGTAGGTCACATTTTTTCCAGCTTAAAATTTGGGTCGAAAATATGAAAATCAACATTTCCTGCGTTTGTGCTCTGTTCTTTACTTTTCTCTATTCCCAATGTTAAATAATGGTGTTCTATTACCATTTCGGGGACAGGTTTTTCTATTTACTGTTCTCTGGCGTGGAAAATGAAAACGTACATCCCCTAGTAGAAGATGCCTCCGCTGTCTATGGTCACGATGCAATGCAATAGGTGCTGCATTAGTGAAAATGTGAGCTAATGCCGTTGAAAATGCTAATTTTTTTTTTTTTAAATTATGCTAGCAGTAGCATAATAAGCAAAGAAATGTATTTCACAAGGGTGCAGTACCACAGGCTGTTACTAGGTGGCCCAGGTACACCTAGAAAATAAATTCCTTTCATGAAGAAAAGAGTGCATTACCACAGGCTGTGACTAGGAGTCCCTGGGACACCTAGAAAACAAATTCCTTTCATGACGAAAAGAGTGCATTACCACAGGCTGTGACTAGGTGTCCCTGGGACACCTAGAAAACAAATTCCTTTCATGAAGGAAAGGGTGCAGTACCACAGGCTGTGACTAGGTGTCCCTGGGACACCTAGAAAAGAAATTCCTAAAAAATAGTTTCCTTTCATGAAGGAAAGGGTGCAGTACCACAGATTGTGACTAGGTGTCCGACACCTAGAAAATAAATTCCTTTCATGAAGGAAAGGGTGCAGTACCACAGATTGTGACTAGGTGTCCCTGGGACACCTAGAAAATAAATTCCTTTAACAAAGGAAAGGGTGCAGTACCACAGGCTGTTGTTGCGTGTTTATCTAGGTTCCTGATCGATACTGTGACCTTATGCCCCTATTCGGCTATAAATCCATTTATTCCCTATATTGGCATAACCGTTCAAAGTGCGATATTTAGAAAGTCATCTCTGGCCTCACACGAACAGAGCCACATTCCAGAATAGTTCTCTGCCACTTCCTTTGCAACCAATTAGTGCAATGACAGAGCAGAAGTCACTATCTGATATTCCTAGATTAACACTCCGAGTTCTTCAACAAGATAAAAACTCAGCAAACCTGGAAATCCCCGCTTGCTGTGTTTTGATTATTAATGGAACTCTAATGAGCAACTGATAGCTATTACTTCCTAGTGACATCTTTAATTGACGTCTTATGTCCAGCAAACTTGCGTCAAACCAGGCACCTGTCAGGTATAAATACTACCAACGTTGCCTTAAGCAATAGCCTGTTGCTGCAGCTGGTGTCCCATTGCTGTGTATGCTGTATGCAGTACGCTGATGCTGCTGCTGCCCCGCTGACGTTGGTGAAGCTACTGATACCATTATCGCTGCTAAAGCGCGAACGATGGTGTGGTGAGCTTAGGAGCTGAACAGCCGTCCCTCTGCGAAGAGCCCAGCAGATGCCCAGCTGCCCGCGGACGCTGTCCCCCCTCCTCCTCCTCGACGCGCTGAAGAGAGACGCTGCCTTTCTTGTGCAGAGAAATCCAGCTCCAGCGTTTCTAGTCTGCCCTCGCGGGTGACTGGGATACTGAGTTCCCCCTGAAGGAGATACCAGACCTCCATCATTCTATTCAGAGGTATGGTGTTGACTAAACCCTTAAAAGAGAATTCTTGAAGCAAACCTTGGCAAAACCAACTTAACTTAAAGCTACTTACTTACTCCCCTTCCACGTGTTAGGCTTAGGTCAGGCACACTGGGGTAGGCTTAGTTAGAAGCAACAGTTGAGTATTTTAGCCTAATGTATATATGACTGTATATATGTTTTATTACTTTTAAACCATTGTATGGCTAAGAAACCATATCAATGCTTTTACAGTATTATTTCGCAATACTTATCATACTGTACGTACTTTTTATAATAGCAAGT
Organism: Lissotriton vulgaris; assembly: GCF_964263255.1. Taxonomy (NCBI): domain Eukaryota; kingdom Metazoa; phylum Chordata; class Amphibia; order Caudata; family Salamandridae; genus Lissotriton; species Lissotriton vulgaris. The sequence continues at coordinate 78,989,110 of NC_141697.1, forward strand.
CTTGCAATTGTGGCAATACATTTCTCTTGTACGAGAATAAAGACTGTTCAATAAATGTTAACCCTTTATTGACAAACGCCCGTCTCTCTATTCTCTACATATCGTGAAAGTAAACTGCACAAACCTGACTGAGTAAAATAACTGTCTATTGTTTCACACGACCCTAGAGATCGACTCTTGATCTGAGGAGCAAAGTTGTCATGTTGCACGGTTGTTGGAAAGCTGAATCCCTTCTTGTCTGTGCCAGGGAAGCTGATCACTTCCTATGCAGAGAAGAAAGTTTCCAGTGACCTCTGAGCTAGTTGGTAACAAACCCAATTAAGTTTAGCATTGTCAGTAGAGGCCTGGAAGATCCGCACTTCTACGTCGATACTACTGTTTATGTTATTCCAATGCGCAGGGCCTAGTGGGAAACTAGGAACTACACTACATGGCGCCCAACGTTTTGTAAGGCGATAAACTAACGCAAGACGTTAGAGTAACTCAGTCGTGCATATTTCACACAGACCCCTTTCTCCCGTAAATACTCCAATAGACGTCTGGAGTGGGTGAAAGGTTAAAATCCGCCCGAACTCAGTAGGAAGAGATTCCTATGTAAAGCTCTGGTTTATTCAACGTTGAAGGATACAGTGTTCCAAAATATTGTGCACCTAATCTTTGTCTCCTTGGAGACCAACTCTGCAAACCTTGCATTTATACAATGCCAGGAGAAAACGGAACCACTGGGGGTGCAGTAAATGCAACTCAGCAGGATTCCGACGATACAGTACCGGGTGCAATAATCATCCCGGCACATTTAAGAAAATCTATAACTTTAAAACTTATAGAAAACGGACTGACACCACAAGGTGGTACAGTAATTTTCGTTATAGAGGCTCACGAATATCGGCAGACAGAGGTATTCTATTCATGGATAAACTTTCCAGCGGCAAACGCTACAACAAAAGAGTTTCACTATTACAAAATAGAGGAACCTCCGGAAGAGTACGCTCCTTTCGAGGAGATTGAAATTCAACTCAAATTCCAAGAGCACCTGCTCTGGTTTAATGGCGCCCTAAAACACAATGATCACATAACCAGGCTCGGTCCACTAGGTAGACCAGGAACAACGTGGCCGGTTCTAGCCAGCTACACACCACATCCGGACATTGTAAAAATGTCTAAAGAAGAGCTGTTAGTACAGCTAAAAACACTAATTAAAATACATAGGCAATTAGTGCAATATGTAATGCGGACTGCAACAGTCCAGCCAGCTGTTAATGTACCACAGCTGACCCCTCATCAGGGGAACACTAATAAAATCACACCACAGAACATACAGTCATGTCTTGGTAAAACACCCGTAAAACGGGAACAAATTCCTTTCTGGTTAGCACAGAAAATCACTCAAATAGAGGCAGTATTTCCTGATACTACCCCTATTGAGAAACACAGAATCTTGACAATCTGCCTTCCTATGGGAATCGCACCACACATAGAGGACTGTGACACTTGGGGTACAGTCTTTGCTTCCATTTACACAAAAACACACGGTGTTCCGTCTATGGCGGTAATACCAGAAGTACTAAAACAGATTCAAAATGAATACGGTCCAGAGCCCACTTTAAATCTAGGTATGAAATTACTGAAAGACTTCAAGCAGGTCTCGGCTATATTATTAGCCAATATAAAGGGAGAAGCAGCATCTGTGGCGATTCGCCAGAAGTTGAAGGAAACAGATATAAAAGATCAGCCAGTTGAGCTTGCCAAAATCATAGAGAAATGCTATGAAGAATTAGGTAGAGACAGCTTGGGTGGGAAACCGGTAAAGCCCCAACTGCTCGAAAATCCTGAAAAATTATTTATTAAAAATAATTTAAACACTCCTAAAAAGAGATGGGATGGAAATAAACAATCCTCTCCCAAAGAAAAAGTTTTCCAGTCCAGAGGAAGGTCTCCTCGACGGAGGGAAAGAACTCCGACTCGAGAACACCAGTCTCCCCAGAGGGAGCCCTCTGAGAAAAGATATAACCTTAGAAATAGGGATAATCTGAAAAAACCTGATAGATATCAAAGTATTGATACACATCCCTCTCGATCTTTTCCACAGAATTCGGAAAGAAGAGGCCGGTCAGACCCAGGAGAGCACACCAAGTCCAAAGACAAGGAACCTGCTCAGAGTAAAAAATCTCAATTTTCAAAAAAGAAGGTAGCCCGTATTAGAGTAATCAACCATGCCGAGAATACTGAGGACACAGTTGAAAAACGGGGAGTGGGCATTGACAATGTTGGACAGTGCAGCAGAAATCAGTATAGCGCGCAAGATCTTGATGAGTCATCTGGAGACAGTGGACACGAATGAATACATTCAGGTTGAAACTGCCGACACCAGACTTAGCGAGCCCCATAAGATATACGAAATTACATTGCGTATAGAGGGTGATAAGACTAGGAAAATTAGGGGTCTATTTTGGGATAAACTCTCAAAAGGCTATGATATTCTGTTAGCTGAAAAAGATTGGCCCCCAGAGTTTGTCAGGGAGTGCCCTCGTGGCGAAGAAGTGATTATGCCTGCCTTCTCGAATCACATTCCGACTCACAAAAAATTTACTTAAGCAAGGAAATGGGCAGTAGCCCAGGCACCTGCATTATATAAACATCATGTAGGATGGGATGAGGACTCACCTCCCCACAAAATACAGTTAAAAAGTGAACCAACTGCCCAACGGCAGTATCCCGTTAAGCAAGAAGCTAAAAAAACAAGTCAGGGAGATCTTAGATCAACTTGAATACCAGGGGGTGATTGAAACATGCACCTCTTAAATGAACAATCCTTTGTTTCCTGTCTCCAAGCCAGACAATTCATATTGTCTAGTTTTGGACTACAGACATCTTAATACATGTTGTAAAACTTTTGCAGTACAAAACTCGCATAGTGCAGCCCTAATGAATAACATAGTTAGGAAAAAATATAAAACGACATTAGACATATCTAATGGTTTCTTTTGTCAAAACATTGCACCAGAAAGCAGATACTTGACCGCTTTCTCTGCATTTGGGTCGCAGAAAAAATTCTGTCGACTCCCACAGGGGTTCAAGAACAGCCCAGGACTATTCTCAGCTAGAGTAACAGAGTTACTACAAATATATGATGATGAAGCATTATCTTACGTAGATGATATTTATCTCACAGACGACGACTTGGATACTCACTTGAAAAGAGTGAACACCATTATACTTGGGTTCGCAGCAGAGGGTTACAAATTCAACTTTAAAAAGTCTCGAATTGCCCATCTGACAGTACTATTCTTAGGGTACGAATTATCAAGTGAAGGGAAAAGCCTAGCGGACAACTTCTTAGAGAAGTGCGCTGTACTCCAAGCTCCAAAAACGCTGAAGAATTTACAATCCATACTAGGTTTTCTGAATTTCGGAAGAACTTACATACTAAATTACGCAGAGAGGGTTAAACCTCTCTACGAACTAATTAAACCTGATTTTAAACAAATCAATTGGACTCAAAAACACACAGAAATTTTGAGATCACTGCAAACAGACATGTTAGCAAAAACTAAATTAGATACACGTGACAACACAATCGATCTTGTAATCCGAGTCATCCCAGGAAGATGCGGATTCACGTACCTAACCTCTAATGAGGGAGAAAAGGTACCTATTTCAATTAAATCTCACTTGTACACACAAGCAGAAAAAACATTCAGTCACACAGAAAGAACTGTGAAAGCAGTGCAAATCGCATTAGCAAATGAACGAGAACTAGCACACGGCAAACGGATTAATATCCTCACAGCGGAATCCGCCTTCGAGGCGCTATTCAGCCCAGTAAACCTGCCTACAGTGTCACTGGATCCGAAATGGATACAGTGTGTAGATTCTCTAGGAGCGGAAGATGTGAAATACTATTTCGCCCCGCAATTCGAAGAACTGAATGATTTAGAATATGAAGAAGAATATCCTCTGCCAATCGAACTTCTGCCTCTCCCACAATACGCCTGTATAATCTATACAGATAGATTTGTACAGCATTTCAACGTAGAGAGCAAATCCTACGATGCAGCATGTGCGATTGTTAAAGGTCGTTGAATGTGCGGTAAATTCAGACCGAAAGTAACAAAAACTGAATCATTGAGAAACTGTTCGGCTCAGAGAGCTGAAATCAGATGTTTAAAGATGGCGCTCGAAAATGCAGAACGAGAATTCCCGACACTTATCGTGTGCGATTCTCATTTTTGCGTCAACTCTTACAACAATAAGCTGCTGAGGTGGATTGAAAACGATTACAAAGATGACACAGGTGCCACAATAAAGCATAAATTGCTCTGGAAACAGGTAGCTCTTTTACACAAAGAACTACAAAAGACTCACGTGGTACACGCACAGAGTCTTCAACGTGATGGCGTTCACGTTGCAGGGAATTCATTGGCTAATACAGCCACAGCGGAAGCAACTAAACCGGCTTCCGTAGCCACAAAAAAGCGTACAGAAAAATACATAGACGGGGAAACCATGCTGGCAGTAAAAACGACCGTAAAAAGCGACTGTGCAGCACTACCCGTGAACTATCCACTCAATTATGCATACATAATCGATGCAAACTCCGTTCCTTTTGCTCGAATCCCTGGAGTGGGGGACAGAGTAATTCCAAACAGGAGCAGGAGGGGCTTCCTCTTACTGGAAGCACACATGGGTTGGGTCTGAGACACCAAACAATTAAAGACTCTCTGAAAGAATTACAATCAGAGTACTGGTGGCCAGGAATGAGCATAGATATTCAATGTTTTGCTCAAAATTGTGAAGACTGCAACAGAGATCGCAGTAATGAACAGGCCAGTGTAGTTTCAGGATCCCTGATGGACAGCATAAGGCGGTCTATCTGCGCAATCAAAGAAGAGAAGCGCGTCCCATTGTACACAGTTAAGGCTAAACACACTTAAATAATGTAGCCTCCAGCGCTCGGCTGACGCTAGAACGGTTATAAAAGATCTGCGAGTCTTTATCGGCACATACGCAATTACCACGTTCCATTCTGACCAGGGTCCTGCTTTCAGCTCTCGAGCCTATAAGGAGGCCATGGCCAGCATGGGAATTGGGTTGCGGTATTCTTGTCCGTCGCACCCCGAAGGGAATAGCGTGGTAGAAAGAAAAAACCGGGACATAAAGCGATCTATAACAGCGAAGGTATTAGGTTCAGGCGCTGGGTCGGTCAAACATTTAATAAGTGTCCAGACTAGTCTTAATAACTTGCCAAGAAACTCTCTAAAAGGTTTCAGCCCATACGAACTATTGTTCGGCATTAGAATGAAAATTCAGGACCTCGATAGTCAGATGTCAGTGGTAAAAGAAAAAACAACAGACTTTGACATCAAAGATCGTTTGGCTGTTTTACAGGAACTGAATGAAACAAGAAAATCCTTAAGCAACATAAAGTTAAAGCAACAGCCAACTACCACTGACAAGGCACCACAAGCAACAGCCCCAGCAAGGCCTGTCTGGATTCCAAAGATTGGGGATCTAGTCAGAGAAAAGATCGCGGTGAAGAAGGAATTTGGGCCTTCTTACAGAAAAGCAGTACCTGTCTTGGCAGTCACCGGAACAAGATCAGTTGTACTACCGCCCCTTGCTGGTAAAAAGGAGAACAGAGTCGTGTCTATCGACCTGGTAAAACCACAAGCATGTGGCCTATAATCAACAGTAGGCCCAGTGGACTCCCAAGAAACAACAGAATACCCAAACTTGTAACAATCCAAGAGGTTCAAACTGAAAGACTAATCACATTCTATCAGCCTGCAGTGCACAGTGAAGGACTATGCAATAATGCCATGGAACTCGTGCCTCTTGAGACACAGATTGAAACAGTTCGTCAAGAAACAACACCAGTCTACACTAATGTGGCATCAGAAAATGCTACCGAAAGATAGATTGAAAGAACAATCCCATCAATTGACAGAACTGCCTCTGGTTATTTCATCAACTTCGACAACTTCTCTGAAGATCAAAACGACCCCGAAGTGATGCCAGAAACAAAAAAGTATTCTAAAGACAATACTACAGGACTCCTTCAACAAATCAAAGAATTATATCTGGATTCACCGTTGATTGAGCATTGGATTATTTCAGGGGTATTCATACTCCTACTATGCCTAATCATAGTTTTAATTTTAGGAAAGTTTATTACAATTGAATGGACACAGCAAGTCAGAACATCAACCTAGTCCTGAAACCACACAGATCATCCCACGTGAAGAAAAGAGAACTGTATTGGACAGCAATTCCAATACCTGGTGGGGTAGTATGGGAGAAAACAGACTATGAGATCTATGGTCCGGTAGAAATCCTGAAGTATCCTCATCAACTGAAGGTTTCCTTAAGTGACTTTGTAAAACCTAGTGCATTCTCTGATGATTGGGACTTTAACAGTATTAATGACATGATGTCTGATTTAGTAATGTCAGCTAGATTCACAGATCATGATTATTTACAAGGTTCATCTAGTTATGAGCAGCTATTCTGCTACACACACTATGGTGATCATTACTTGCATAAATCTGCACAGCCTAGAAATGTTTTTATGTATAATCAATGGGAACATTGTGCTACACCACCTAAAAGCAGTTCTAAAGCATTTTTTGAGAAATTCAAATACTTCTCAGGGTTTAACACTAGTGATGCAGAAACGTTTTATTACAAACTGTTAGATAAAACAGGAATGAAAACAATGCTGACAAATTCTAAATTGATATATTCAGAAGCATTTTATGAAAAAATGATGACATTTGGTTTTGATTATTGGAAAAATAACATTGAAACAAAAACAATTTGGGGTACAAAAGATTTTCAGGTACAAGGCCTTGAAGCACTATTCAGAACCTGCATGATACCAGAACAAATGATGTTTTTAAATGACACAATACACCAAACATCCTGTCTTGGCTTAGCTAAGATCAAAGACCTTAAAACACCGTCTATTCCAAAGCCAATACCTGAAAATACAACTACAGATATTGAGTTAGACGTCTCACAAATTTTACATTTTAACAGAACACATCCTGATTGGAAAAAGTGGTTAATCTGGCCTACTGACACAAACAGCTGTCAAGATAGATTCCTGAATAAAACACAGGGGTTAAAAATGACCAGACTAGACCCGAGATACTCCCAGAGACAACATCCAGGGATAATAACAACATACAGTGTAGGGAAACTCTGCCTTGAATGGCTAACATCATCACACTGGCTGAAATTAAGCAACACTTGTCTTTACTAAAAGATGGTGCTGATTTGCGCGATTTCATTCTTGGACCACGCAAACAGCGTCAAAAGCGTTTCATAGCGACCAGTATCTATGCTGCGTACAACGAGGCTTGGAAAGTCACACAAATTGAAACAGCTGAAAAAATACGAGAAATTGATCGTATTAATTTGGAAAAATCACTTTCTGTAGTGGACAATGGGTTAATGACTCTGTCCTCCAGAATATATTCGTTGGACAATATTGTATCCTCTGCCTTTGATGTGATAGATAGAGACTTGCTAATGTTACAACATGGCCAATCTCAATTACGTTCTATTATACAATTAGGCTGGACGCTGCAAAATCTTCGTTCAGGCTATGTGCCTTGGCGTTTAATCAACACAACGTCATTATTTTCCATTTTTAACCTTACTGATAAACAGATCAGTTTGGCACAGAAAGGAGCAGACTATACAATCCTGAGCATCGAAAAACTTGAGAGATTACCATTGACAATGTCAGAAAGTCCTGTCATTGAATGGATAATACACGGAATTATCACTATTCCGATAACAACTTTCCGATTTAAAAAGTGCCTTGAATACATACCTACTGGCCAGTATGAACGATTGGGTAAAGGATATGTAAAATCAGAATGGAAATTACCATACACACATTCTTGCTATAGTGACAGCGACAAAAATGTATTTCTTAGTGGTGAAAACTGTAAACACTCACTAAGTGGTATACTTTTGTGTCAGGGTATTAATTTACATGGAGCTTGTGTTGGAAATTCTAACAACCTTTCATGCCACCAGCTTGTCACACCTGCAACTCAGATAGAGCCCTTCTTTATGCAACTTGCAAACGGGAGTTACATTCTTAGAACGGATCACAGATGTTGTGGCCTTGTGCCAGGGAAAAGTTATCTAGTAAGCATCCATGGTCAAATGCTGTATGCAGGCATTGTTCCTGAGTGGGCCTGCAGACACAGTGACTCCCATCTGGCCTCGTCTGAATCTCTATTCTTTACGAATTGATACTTTAAGCAAAATGAAGTCTGTGCTTTTGCAGACAACAGTGCCCATATCGTCATCAAAAGAGACGTATGATCTTCTAGTTGCAAGGACAGCTACTGAAGTTCATGAACTTTTATCAACAAATTGCCCCGTGCATGTCGTAGAAATGCTCAGCCAACTCCTTAACATGTCTAGTGCCATAGGCATCCCAGGCATATTTAAGACGATTTTTACGGGACTGCTAACACCTTTTCAAGCAATTCTGGGAATCATTCCTAATTTTGTTCACTCTGTTTTTGGCGGCATACCCTTATTTTTGGGACTTGTAGCAGGGATTTTATTTTTGACCCTCCTGCTTCGTTATTGCAAGCCGAAACTCAGACATAGCTCCCATGGGAATGGAAGAGACAATCCTAGCAATACGCTACAGGGACAGGATAACTAACGTCCTTGGATTGGCCAGGCTGAGAGATCTAAACAGGACCTGGTTCCTTTCATTCAGACCTATATGGCAGAACTGTATCTTACCGGTACTTCGATGTATGCTATGCGGAGATGAGTGCGTGTTGGACATCTGTCTTTCACTTCTATCAGCAGTACCAATGGACGTCGATACTTTGCTCAGTCCAATAACGGCTCACGCATTGTGTTGTCCCCAGCGGCTACCAATCCTGATGACGGCATTCGTTGAGACTCCTGTGCTACGACTAGGTGGTAACAGTGGAGCGAGTAACAAAAGCAACATCACCCAGGTACGACCTTCTGTGAGCATTGCTGATCCCGACTATGATGAAAGCAATCATTCTCACATCTGCCAAGTTACAGCGCTATCGAATTTGGTTGAACTATCACCTGAATTTGTAGACCAATTCTTTGAGAGCCTGTCTGATACGATGTTCTCACCCGTACAGAAATAATAACTTTGGAGAAGCATTCCGACACACAGCGTTCCCATGAACTCTGAATTCGGCCTTCAGTTTTGATCAACAAAAACTGCTAAAAGCGTTGGAACTCTATTTCCCCGTTCAAGCAATAATTCTTTTGAATTGAACACTTTTTAATATGGACCCTTTTTTGGCACGAACAATTCTTTGCTTAAGGAAATATCTATTCTTAGAGAACAGAAGCTTCAAACTTCTATTTCTACATACATCTAGAGACATAATAACTTACATCAGCCTCTAGCACATTTATTGCAATGCATTTATATGTGATGATTTATCTCGCCCTTCTTCTGTTTCAGAGATATTTCATGTGTAATTCTTTTTGCATAATCGTTCATTGATTTCATATGCAATAATTTTTGAATGATTTCTATGCTTCATAAACGTACAGTACCTAAATTTCACGTATTACATTATACGCCTATTTCGAATGCATTTATGTATTTTGGGGTGGGCAATGTTACACATGCATCCTATTGCTCTAGTTTTAGTAATTTGATGGACATGAAACCGTGGAGTGGGTGTTGCGTGTTTATCTAGGTTCCTGATCGATACTGTGACCTTATGCCCCTATTCGGCTATAAATCCATTTATTCCCTATATTGGCATAACCGTTCAAAGTGCGATATTCAGAAAGTCATCTCTGGCCTCACACGAACAGAGCCACATTCCAGAATAGTTCTCTGCCACTTCCTTTGCAACCAATTAGTGCAATGACAGAGCAGAAGTCACTATCTGATATTCCTAGATTAACACTCCGAGTTCTTCAACAAGATAAAAACTCAGCAAACCTGGAAATCCCCGCTTGCTGTGTTTTGATTAGTAATGGAACTCTAATCACTTCCTAGTGACATCTTTAATTGACGTCTTATGTCCAGCAAACTTGCGTCAAACCAGGCACCTGTCAGGTATAAATACTACCAACGTTGCCTTAAGCAATAGCCTGTTGCTGCAGCTGGTGTCCCATTGCTGTGTATTGTATTGTATTGTATTTATTGCTTATTGAGCGCAGCTGTCACCCAAAGGGTATCCTGGCGCTGAGACCTAACCGTGCATCTATTAAACAGCTACATTACTCTGGGGAACAAGTAAGTTTTAAGGCTCTTTTTAAAAGTGAGCAGATCAGGGCAGCTCCTTAATGCTAAGGGGAGAGTGTTCCACAGCGTGGCAGCCGCAAAACTAAAAGCGCGACCACCCATTCTCGTTCTATTAATTTTAGGGACTTTTACCAAGAACGCCGAAGATGATCTTAAAGGTCTGGCTGCCTGATACCAGAGGAAGAGAGTCTGAAGAGGTATTGGTCCCAGTCCATGCAGGGCCCTAAAAACAAGGCAGAGAGCCTTAAACGCAATTCTCTGCTGGACTGGGAGCCAGTGTATGCTGTATGCAGTACGCTGATGCTTCTGCTGCCCCGCTGCTGTTGGTGAAGCTACTGATACCATTATCGCTGCTAAAGCGCAAACGATGGTGTGGTGAGCTTAGGAGCTGAACGGCCGTCCCTCTGCGAAGAGCCCAGCAGATGCCAAGCTGCCCGCGGACGCTGTCCCCCCTCCTCCTCCTCGACGCGCTGAAGAGAGACGCTGCCTTTCTTGTGCAGAGAAATCCAGCTCCAGCGTTTCTAGTCTGCCCTCGCGGGTGACTGGGATACCGAGTTCCCCCTGAAGGAGATACCAGACCTCCATCATTCTATTCAGAGGTATGGTGTTGACTAAACCCTTAGAAGAGAATTCTTGAAGCAAACCTTGGCAAAACCAACTTAACTTAAAGCTACTTACTTACTCCCCTTCCACGTGTTAGGCTTAGGTCAGGCGCACTGGGGTAGGCTTAGTTAGAAGCACCAGTTGAGTATTTTAGCCTAATGTATATATGACTGTATATATGTTTTATTACTTTTAAACCATTGTATGGCTAAGAAACCATATCAATGCTTTTATAGTATTATTTCGCAATACTTATCTTACTGTACGTACTTTTTATAATAACAAGTCTTGCAATTGTGGCAATACATTTCTCTTGTACGAGAAGAAAGACTGTTCAATAAATGTTAACCCTTTATTGACAAACGCCCGTCTCTCTATTCTCTACATATCGTGAAAGTAAACTGCACTAACCTGACTGAGTAAAATAACTGTCTATTGTTTCACACGACCCTAGAGATCGACTCTTGATCTGAGGAACAAAGTTGTCATGTTGCACGGTTGTTGGAAAGCTGAATCCCTTCTTGTCTGTGCCAGGGAAGCTGATCACTTCCTATGCAGAGAAGAAAGTTTCCAGTGACCTCTGAGCTAGTTGGTAACAAACCCAATTAAGTTTAGCATAGTCAGTAGAGGCCTGGAAGATCCGCACTTCTACGTCGATACTACTGTTTATGTTATTCCAATGCGCAGGGCCTAGTGGGAAACTAGGAACTACACTACACTGTGACTAGGTGTCCCTGGGACACCTAGAAAAGAAATTCCTAAAAAATAGTTTCCTTTCATGAAGGAAAGGGTGCAGTACCACAGATTGTGACTAGGTGTCCCCGGGACACCTAGACAATAAATTCCTTTCATGAAGGAAAGGGTGCAGTACCACAGGCTGTGACTAGGTGTCCCTGGGACACCTAATCACAGCCTGTGGCACTGCACCCTTTACTTCATGAAAGGAATTTTTTTTTTTTGTGCTACTGCTGGCATAATTTGAAACAACGCCAATAGCTCACATTTTCATGAATGCAAGACCTATTGCATTGCAATTGCTTGTTATTTATACCCTGGCTGGGAGTAGGTGTCTTCAAACCTCTCTCCTCCCACCCATTTCTGATAATCACCGTCTGGGTACTTTTACACATTAGAGAGGCCTGGCTGACTAGAACAGTATGTTTCACAATCGTGTATTTGATTGCATTTTTAAAAGGGAAATAGAGCTCAAGTGCAAAGTTTAAATACCATTTAACTGAATAATTGTGTGTGGGGGGTTTGAAAACCACTGGTTTATGGGAATGTTATCGATGGGGGGTGCAATTAAGGCAGCTCATCTGACATCATTTTGCTACCTTTGAGGCCAGTGCCGCAAAGGCATTGTCAGGTGTCGCAAGGAGCAAGCCAGGGGGTCGCAGCTATCACCCCTGATGCTCCCCTCAATGACGTCATGGCATTAAGGGCAACAGTGAAAGGAAAGATGTGCACAGTTGCCAAGCGGCATCATCCTGCAAGCAGTCCTTGATGTAAATTGAACAACTCTCCGGCTGTGATTTGTACACCATATGAATAACATGCGTGTAGTGTGGCTCACTGGTTAGAGGCGGCAGACCCAGAGCAGAGAACGGCCTGGGACCAGGGTTCAATTCCCGACGCGGCAGGGTCGTGGACCAGGATCAGCGGACTCGATAATTCTCGCCTCGGTGCCTACTCTAACCAGGGATCACACTCGGCAACTCTGGGCATTAGCTTGCCTCATCTCCACAACGGCCCCCCACATTCGCCGGGGATGCCTGGTTTCACCTTGGAGATACCCAGTAGGGACCATCTCACAGGGATAGCCAGGACGGGTTCCCCAGCGGTCTACAGCGCCACGACGCCTCAGGGCAGCAGTGCGCTTTACAAGACACATACATTACAAGACTTCAAGTCCCAAAATGCAAAGTGCTATTGGACAAAAAGCCAAGACTGGATTATCGTATCACATACGATACAACATCAGCTTGATATTTGATAAATACATTATCTTGACGTGAAGGTTGTTTGACAGTATCCTTAAAAATCTTGTTCTGAGTGCAGCAGAAGACCTGAACGTTTCCATACAAGGATCTCATCACCTGTCCTGCAGCACCAAACCCTGGTATTTCAATCAGCATCATTATTTTCCTGATTATTGTACGATGAAATGCGCCGGCACTAAGACAATGAACTTCCATGGCCTGCCAGGTTAGTGAATTGAAAAACTTAGGGGCAGATTTACAATTACTGGCGCATCCCTGCAAATTAGCAGGGATGCGCCAGTAATTGTGCGCCGCAGCTCCGCCACCCATGATGCGCCGCATTTACAATGCGGCGCACCATGGGGCAAAAACGCGTCACGCATCTGTGCCGTAAAGGCGCCGCATTGCTGGAGTTGGACGCAGCTCCAGCAATACTCTGGGGGGGCCTATTCATCCAATGCTGCGTCAAGCCTTACGCCTGCTTTAAGCAGGCGCAGGGTTTTCATGCAGCATTGGCCCAAAAGTGACTGAGTGACATCTTTTAGATTTCACTCAGCCACTTTTAGGAGGCGTTCCTGCGCCGGAACCCTCCCCCCCCACCCTGCGCCGGAACGCCTCCTTCTGGCACAGGGCTTTACAACGTGACGCATCTCCCAGATGCGTCACGTTGTAAATACCCCACACCATGGTGCATCTTTTGCTCCACCGCTGCGTCACAAAAGTGACGCAGCGGTGGCGTAAAAGAGGCGCAAGGGGCTTGTAAATCTGCCCCTTACAGTTCACAGAAGGCGTTGTCGTGTGTAGAGTTCAGATGGCCTCTAGAACTGCCCCCTCTTCTTCACCAGTCCCTGAATGAGATGCCCTGCACGTGCACGTGAGCAGCAGTGCGCGTCCCTGGACCGCACTCTTACTGCTAGTGGGGCTTGGTGCCTCACCTTCCTTCTGACAGCAGCGCTACCTTCAGCAGGGCTTGGCTCTGAGCAGCATTGGGAAAAACAAACATTTTTGCTTAACTGGAGCCTGTGTTGGAAGGCAGATTTCTTAAAAACAGAAAGGCAGTGTGTTTGGTGACTTTGCGAGTTGCAGAGAGTATACGGGCTCCATTAGGACCTTGTGT